>NC_142592.1:24570539-24884081 GCF_965207765.1 Zootoca vivipara | reverse complement strand
ACGCTTAACTTTCCCCCTGCTCCCACCAATTGATCTGTGCTTCAAAGCTGACCTTTCATTAAAGGATTCATAAACCCATCCCAGGGCATGCATCTCCCAACCCATACATCCCCAGACTTGAAAGCAGTTTTTAAAGCACATGTAACACTGTGTTGCACACATAGTAGTGCCCATTCAAAAAAAATTTTTTTTTTTTTGCTATAATTATGTTCCATTGAAATCAATTAAACTTAGGTGGAGAGAGTCTCTTCCTTAAAATACCCTCCTTTAAATACCTGGAAGTCCATCTTAGTGAAGACCTAACTTGGAAGGTCAATACAGCCCAGGTGGTTAGGAAGGGCCAACAGAGACTTCATTTCCTTAGGGTCTTGCGAAAGAACAAGGTTGGACAGCAACTGATGATTTTCTTCTATCGGTCCACGATAGAAAGTGTTCTCTCATGCTGCATTACGGTGTGGTATGCTGGTTTGACAGCCATGGACAGAGAGTCCCTATGGAGGGTGGTGAAGACAGCACATGATATCGTGGTCTGTCCCCTGTTATCATAGAATCATAGAATCATAGAGTTGGAAGAGACCACAAAGGCCATCCATTCCAACCCCCTGCCGGGCAGGAAACACCATCAAAGCATTCTTGACATATGCCTGTCAAGCCTCTGCTTAAAGACTTCCAAAGAAGGAGACTCCACCACACTCCCTGGTAGCAAATTCCACTGCTGAACAGCTCTTACTGTCAGGAAGTTCTTCCTAATGTTTAGGTGGAATCTTCTTTCGTGTAGTTTGAATCCATTGCTCCGTGTCCGCTTCTCCGGAGCAGCAGAAAACAACCTTTCTCCCTCCTCTATATGACATCCTTTTATATATTTGAACATGGCTATCATATCACCCCTTAACCTTCTCTTCTCCAGGCTAAACATACCCAGCTCCCTAAGCCGTTCCTCATAAGGCATCGTTTCCAGGCCTTTGACCATTTTGGTTGCCCTCTTCTGGACACGTTCCAGCTTGTCAGTATCCTTCTTGAACTGTGGTGCCCAGAATTGGACACAGTACTCCAGGTGAGGTCTGACCAGAGCAGAATACAGTGGTACTATTACTTCCCTTGATCTAGATGCTATACTCCTATTGATGCAGCCCAGAATTGCATTGGCTTTTTTTAGCTGCTGCATCATACTGCTGACTCATGTCAAGTTTGTGGTCTACCAAGACTCCTAGATCCTTTTCACATGTACTGCTCTCAAGCCAGGTGTCACCCATCCTGTATTCGTGCCTTTTCTTTTTTTTTGCCCAAGTGTAGTACCTTACATTTCTCCTTGTTAAAATTCATCTTGTTTGCTTTGGCCCAGTTCTCTAATCTGTTAAGGTCATTTTGAAGTGTGATCCTGTCCTCTGGGGTATTAGCCACCCCTCCCAATTTGGTGTCATCTGCAAACTTGCTCAGGATGCCCTCAAGCCCATCATCCAAGTCATTGATAAAGATGTTGAATAAGATTGGGCCCAAGACAGAACCCTGTGGCACCCCACTAGTCACTACTCTCCAGGATGAGAAGGAGCCATTGATGAGCACCCTTTGGGTTCGGTCAGTCAGCCAGTTAAAAATCCACTGAATGGTAGCATTGTCTAGCCCGCAATTTACCAGCTTCTTTACAAGAATATCATGGGGCACCTTGTCAAAGGCCTTGCTGAAATCGCAGGAGACCATTGCCTCAGAAGAGCGAGGAACATTCTCAGGGATGACTTACACCCTGGCCAGCACCTTTTTAATCTCCTGCCCTTGAGAAGGAGATATAGAAGCATGATAAGCTGCACCAACAGGTTAAAGAACAGTTTCTACCCATGGGCCGTGAGGCTGCTGAATGGAAGACAGCAACATTGCAGCCAACGTTCAGGGTTGGTGGTCGTACGACAGCACCCAGAGTGTAACAAGGACTGAGAGATTTTGGTGGGGAGCGGGACTCATGTAATCTCACTGTAAACAAGTGGTACAGTGACAATAAAGTATTTCTATTTCTATTTCTATTAAGCATAACTAAGAGAGCAATCTTGTGGTGCCTCGGAGGGTTATCCTAGGGGTCATTGCATATGGCAGACCACCCTCTCTATAGGTGGAGAGGGAGAGAGGTCTGCCAACAGAGAGAAGGGTCTTCTATAGTGACACAAAATATGCAGTGTTAAAAAGAAATGTACAGTACTGTTCATAGCAGACCATTATAATGTTGCGGTCCAATATATCTTGTGGTTATTCGTGGAAAATCACACACATCTGAATGCCACTTGCTAGAATAACAGATGAAACCAACAAATCATTTATAAAAAGCCTTGATTTGCTTTCAACTGTTCTTTCTAGAAGATTGAAAGGACCTCCTGATGTTCAAGGACCAGACTGCCCTACCCCTTCCTCAAAAAAGCACATGAAACATGTATATTATTAGGGTGAAGGAGAGATTCACATAATCGGATACCCAAGTCACCTTCCTTGGAAGCACCCAGGAGAGAGCAGCTTTCCTACCTACCCTTATAGCACCATTGAAATTCTTCTGACAAGCAGCAAGCTCCTGATTGACTATTTTCATATAAAAGCAAAGTAGGCTGACTCTGTAGGGGTGAAGATCTCACAGAGAATGAGCAACTGGCTGTTTAGATATCATCGTGCAGAGAGTTCACATATCTATGCTCTGCACACAGCGCATCAAGCGATGTTCTCCAGGTGGGAAGCAGAAGGGATAATTAAGGAACAAATACCATGGCAGAGTTTTCACCTCAAAAATAACGTGTCATCTCCTTTACCTCCTGAGCTCGGATAAGCAGCTGGAGGGAGGCTTTGAGCCAGGCGTTGGTGTGTGAAGGAGCTTTCACATAGACACAGATATGGGCTGATGTCTGCACCACCCATGACTGGATCTGTCTTTCAGTTTCATGGGCCCACCTCAGAGTAGCTTGGGTTAAGAACTTAATTCGTTCTGGAGGTCCGTTCTTAACCTGAAGTACCACTTTAGCTAATGGGGCCTCCCACCGACGCTGTCGCACAATTTCTGTTCTCATCCTAACCCAAGGTACTATTTCTGGGTTAGCGGAGTCTGTAACCTGAAGCGTCTGTAACCCAAGGTACCACTGTACAGGGTAGCAATGAGATTTCTCTCAAAGCCGCTCGGGCAGGGCACCATGAGAAGGATGCCATGTGCCTTTGGATCCTATCCCTTCAAGGTGGAGGCTGAGATTGAAGGGCTCATGGCACCCTTCTCACACAGCCCTCCCTGAGCCAGCTCCACTTTGTGAGGCTGGGATCTGATCAGATCCCAGCCTCGCAGAACAGTACATGGCCCCAGTGTTGCTTTGCGAGGCTGGGATCATTTCAGCCTTGCAAAGTGGCTTGGGGATGGTATTGCTTTGGGATAGCGTGCTCCTGACACCAAATCCTCTACCTATACGATAATACTTATTGGAGGATAAAGCCCACTGAATACTTCTGAACAGAATTGTAACAGAGCCATGCCGTGTGGCCATTACAAAAAAATTATGAGAGGATTTCAGCAGTAGGTTCTGTAAGCATCTTTACTGCTAGAACCTTTCACTTTGCTAGTGTGAGACTATGGCATGGGATGGATGGGCAGGCAGCCAGGACTGATACACAAGTGTTTATTTTTGCACTCAGAAACAGTCCCTGGATCGTTATTTGGATCATATAGGAATGATTTGCATGTGTATAAATGATACATCTGTCCCTGTATGCATATCAAGGACAAAAGTTTCAGATATGTTTCGTTTAAATCGCTCTAAGGTCATAGAACTTGATTAATTCAGTAAGAAAGATGTGCCAGTACAGACACTGTAGATGGTTCCAGACAGGTGTTTTTTTTCAGGTGTGATTCAACCACAATCAAGTTGCATAAATATGGTTAGTTGGGAGGTGTCACGCAACAAATCTGCTTCCCAAAAGATCATACTTTTTGTAATAAAGAAAGTGACCAGAAAATGCACTGGGAAGTGTGGGGTAGCACTTATTTTGATGCAGCAGCATCTAACCTCCCCACAAACAAACCAGAGTGATTGCTCATTAAAAATCCAATGTTCTTTAATCTCCCCGCCAACAAATCTGGATGAATGTCCACCGGAAGAGACATCACACAGGCATCTACACTAAAGGCTCAAGAATCTAGCCACTACTCTAAATGTCTTGCTCTCTTCTTCTTCTTTTAATTTGTTTTATTTGCATTTTCAAAAACGGAAACAGAGAGCATATTTCACCACCCTACCCTCCCCCTGTCCCACTTACAACCACACCAAATACAGCATATATTCATATACCATATGACTTCCCTTCCACACTTTCCCTGGCTCCTTT
This sequence comes from Zootoca vivipara, assembly GCF_965207765.1. NCBI lineage: Eukaryota > Metazoa > Chordata > Lepidosauria > Squamata > Lacertidae > Zootoca > Zootoca vivipara. The sequence goes on along the minus strand of NC_142592.1, from coordinate 24,879,743 downwards.
TGCTTTTCTACTACTCCGCGTAATCCACATCTTTTTAATCATCCAATTTATTATCTGTTAAATACTCTTTCAATTTCAAGTCTGTTGGATTTACACAAGACCTGTATTTGTCTATACTGGTTCTTGAAATAGTCAATGAACATTATCAGTTCCTCCTTATACAGTGGTACCTCTACTTACGAATTTAATGTGTTCCAAACACACATTCGTAAGTAGAAAAAAATTGTAAGTCAAATCCCATAGGAATGCATTGGGAGAAAAAATTCGTAAGTCGAAGCAACCCTATCTAAAAATTCATAAGTAGAAAAAATCCTATCTAAACTACATCCAAGATGGCGGACAGAGCTCCATTCGTAAGTAGAGTTATTCGTAAGTAGAGGTACCACTGTATTCCTTATCTTTGTTTTCTCTTATCCTGTTCATCAGACCAGCCAGTTGAGCATATTCAAACATTTCGCACTGCCTTTCTTCCTTAGTGGGTACTATACTTGTTCTCCACCCAGTTTAGCATCTTGCTCTCTTCTTAACTGCTTGAAAAGTACATCTACCGTATGTACACCCCTGTATTTTCCAAATCATTAGTAAATACCGCAAGAGATTTTGCTTAACTAGTAGGCATAGCCAAAACAATCAAGGGCACTAAGCTGAATTTAATGCAGCAGACACCTTGGATTAATTCCAGAATTTAATTATTGCTCATTACTTTGTTGGCCATCTTACCCTCTCTAGTTCTTAGCAACAATAATACTGGCACAATACTGTTTTCTTATTATTTGGGCTGCTAAATTGCCCACAAAATTCTTCAGAGAAACATGGAATAATATGACAGTTGGGCACAATTATGTGCAGAATTTCACTCCCCAGCTGCTTGTCTCCAGCTATGTGTGCCAGTCCCGGAATCTGAAATTGACAGCAAGGCGTGAGCTGGCTGATGCTTTTGGCTGAGTATCAATTTAGAGCATCCCAGCACTTTCTCTCTCCAGACTTAAATCCTATGCCTTACATGAGCAATAGGGTCAGTCGGTAATTCTCTGCAGTGTTTTGTAACTTTGAACACACCTGGGGATTTTTGAAAATCCACAAGATTTCAGCTTTCCCCCTCCCTCCAGCTTTGATATCTCCATTTCCCACGTCTGTTAAAGAAGGCACAAAGAAAGTACCTACCATAAAATGAGGGAATGCAAACAATTTGGCTCAAAGACACCCAACGCTTAGTGGGTGTGGAATGAAGCTTGGTACATATGCATGAAGTTAACACTGAAAGGTGCCTTCTATTTCCTTGACTTTAAGACTATAAGGGCCTAAATATATGTAATTTTGTTTAATGTGAACATTTTTTTTGAAAAAATATGAAAATCATCGTTGCAGGGGTCCCCAATCAGGATCAATACCAGTGAGAAGTTTCCTCCCATGGCAATGTTGGAATACAGTCTTCATCAATGCTTGCCCACCATGATCCCAACCCACGACTAACGATTTCTATTTCAAATGCAATGCATTTCACAGCATATGTCATTTTGCTCTGAATTAAACTAAGCCTTGCATCGTTTTCACTATGGTTTTCCAAAGCTATACTTGAGTTATTACCCCTCAAAAACTGGGTACATCACACTGCACAACTGATGGGCAAATATGATCTCTCAATGTCTGAGCTTAAAGAACTTTCCCTACATGCTCAGAATTTCCCCCCCCCCCAAACGTACCATAAGGACAGTGGCTACTAAAAACGACTTAAATTCCATGTATTCATCCACATGCGCTCCATTATATTTTAAACTTAGAGAGGCCCACAAACATACGTATTTTAATGATTTGACTTTTGTACAACTCCAGAAAGCTTTTACAGAGTTACGATTAAACACAATAAACTCTGCTTCTAGAGATGGGAGACACAGAGGCATTCCAGTAAATGAACGTGTTTGTATTAGAGGATGCCCTGAATTAGAGGACCTTACGCATTATATGTCACGTTGTCCTTTATACAGTGATGCAAGAGAACGGTTTTTGACACCTATAATGACAAGGTCCCCTGACCAGAATCCTTCTGATATGATTCTTTATCTCCTTGCAGACACAGATAAATATGTGACCTGGTGTGTAGCACTTTTTGCAATTGCCGCCAGGAAAATTAGAAAAAATATATATATTGCTGAGGTAGCTATTAACTGTAAAGGAGATGAATTTATCTGACCCCATCCATACCAAGATGCATCTCTCTCACCAAAGTTGTACACAATTATCAATTGTATTGTTTAATATTTCTTTTAATACATCAGTGGCCACGTGATGATTTAAGTTTATAAATTTTATTATTTAATGTTTCAACTGGTATATTAAAGTGTTTCCATAGCTTTGTGCCGATTAGGTCATGTTTTGATAATGCAAATGTTCTAAGTTTTATACCAAATTTGTATATAGTTTACTGAATGACATTGTATACATTGCAGCAGCCGTTGGCTATAAGCAATAAACTTGATACCATACCATACTTGAGTTATACGGATGCTAGAGAATAAGACTGTCAAATTCAAGTCACTTTTAAAGTCTCCTTTATTTCAATACATAGGTTGGAAGAATTTTGACAGGTGAAGCTTTTCCAGTCCTCTTTCATGCACCTAATAAAGGTAGAGAATACTCATATTTTGTTATATTTGATCATCTATTTCATTCAAGGTTATTCGTTCAAGGTTACTTAGAGATAGCAGCAATTTCAGAATAAAATTATCAGTGATAATTATCACTGTGATTCAGTCTATATCTACTCATAAATAAGTACCATTGAATTTAGCGGGGTTTACTGCCAAGTAAGCTAGTATAGGATTGCAGCTCCAACATGCAACTTCCATCAGCTTTATCTTGCTAGTCACCCTGCTCAAATAAATTCTATTAGGGTTATGCGAATTCTGTCTGTTATTTAAATATGCAGATTAGTTATGGGTCTTGGGTGACTGGTGTGGCATGCTTTGAACATTCTGCAATGCATGTTTACTCAGAAGTAAGCTGCATTACCCTCAAGATTGCAGCCTCAATAATACAAATATTGACTCAAGAAATAGATCTGATTTTGTCCTCCATTCTGGACACACTGCCTATTTTTGCCCAATTAAGTGTTTGAAGTCCTGATTAGCAGCTGTCATCACTAAACAAGCCATTACCCATGACAGAGATGAATGGTAGATTAGCACTTTTCCTGTTAAAAGGTCTTGAGCACTAATTGGTTGATTAGCAATGTGAGTGTTAAACAGTGTTTTCATGCTGAGCAGTTGTTGTCCTAACCTTATTTAGGTTGATACGGGTAAAACTTCTGCACTTAATAACATTATGCCAACCACTTTAAAAAGACATTTTGTTTCTTTATTCATTTATCAAGACATTTATGTGCTACCTCCCCCATAAGGCTTAAGGTGGAGTATAATTTTAAATAAAAAAAGCATTACAATCACAGTTGCCAGGCTCCAACCCAGAGATCACCTCTGTCTTTATAAAGGACAAAAGGTACCCAATACCCGTTAGGTCCACTCGCAGATGACTCTGGAGTTGCAAGCTCATTTCACTCTATAGGCTGAGGGGGCCAGCGTTTGCCCGCAGACAGCTTCCAGGTCATGTGGCCAGCATGACTAAGCCGCTTCTGGCGAACCAGAGCAGCACACAGAAACGCCGTGTACCTTCCCGGCAGAGCAGTACCTATTTATCTACTTGCATTTCGTGCTTTTGAACTGCTAGATTTGCAGGAGCTGGGACCAAGCAACGGGAGCTCACCCCGTTGTGGGGATTCGAACCGCCGACCTTCTGATTGGCAAGCCCTAGGCTCTGTGGTTTATAAAGGACATGTGACTGTAAAAGAGTCTGCACCTGGAATTTTTAATCCATTGCAAATCTCCTGGCTCCTGCACCAACTCCCCTGCTGAAGCATCCATGACTTTTGTGTTATCCCACAGCAAGCAGGGAATTGAGGAGGAACAGGACAGGAAAAGCAGTTTCTACAACCATTTTAGCCATTGCATATATGCTGAAGAAACAGGCAATATTTCTAAGGATGGCATCCCTAGGAGGGACTGACAGGAAACTAGCATGGAATGGTTGCAGACCAATATGAGATTGGATGTGTTGGAGATGCACATCTGGAGGACCCAAGCTGTCATGCAGAAATGCTGAAGGTGGAGGATAAGAACTGTTGGGAGTGGGAGTGGGGAATCTGTTTCTCCTGAAGCCAAGTAACATATAGCTACTGTGGCATGAATGCACACTAGGTGCTAAGCCTTAATAAAATGACAATGCTTTATTTATTTATTTATTTGGTTGGTTGGTTGGTTGGTTGGTTGTCAGTAGTAGTAGTAGTAGTAGTAGTAGTAGTAGTAGTAGTAGTAGTATAGTAGTAGTATTTAAGGCCTTTTTAACCTTATATTTCATGCTTAAGGCCTTTTTTAACCCTATACAAGGGCGCCCACACCTTGCTAGAGATGAATTCAGAATGGTATGAGGACACCGATCAGAGCAAAGCTGGTCTGAGAAACAACACATCAAACAGTAGCATCGTATAGCAAAGAACAGGAGAACAATGGGCAGGCATTTTTTTGTAAAGTCATGTGCTTACATAGATTAAAAATCCAGCACTGGAAATTTCCTGGCTGCACTGTAAAGAGGAGCATGAACACAGCCTAGATTCCAGTTTTGCAAGCCAGAGGTTTCTGCTCCATACCTTTTTGTAAACTGCTTTTAGGTTTTGTCTGTCTGTCTGTTTTAACAAACAGGCTGTATAAAAATTTTATGAAATCAATAAAAATCATCATAATAAAGACACTTCTACATCTAGGCACAGAAGAGACATTATCAGTATACAGTGGTACCTTGGTTCTCAAATTTATTCCATTCCAGGAGTCTGTTCGACTTCTGAAATGGTTTGAAAACCAAGGCACGGCTTCTAATTGGCTGCAGGAACTTCCTGTACTCAATTGGAAGCTGCAGAAGCCGCATCGAACATTTGGCTTCCGAAAAACATTTGCAAACCAGAACACTCACTTCTGGGTTTGCGGCGTTCGGGAGCCGATTTGTTCGGGAGCCAAGCCATCCGACTACCAAGGTACCACTGTATAAGAAAACATTGCAGGCTGGACCAGACCCAGGACAGGGCCAGCATGTGTCAGGGTGCTGTCAGCAGCTCCTGGCTGGTTGCTCAGAAATTATAAAGAGAAAGAAAAGTTTCCTACAATCTTTTTTTTTTATTTCCATATTTATAGAACCCAGCCTCTTGGATCATTATCCCTTGGGCATTGTCCCAAGTGAAATCCCCCTTCCTCCCCATCTCTCCCACTTCCTCATTCTCATCATCTTCTCTACGGGTGCTACTAAGTGCCCTCTGCCTTTGAGCTCTTTGCTCTCCTACTTTTAAGGCTCACCAGGTTCTGGGAGATGGAGGGTCTGGAATGCTTTCTAATGACAACATGCCAGCCAAGTGTTGCTCTGGCTCTCCCATGATTTCCCCCATCTGCCTCTGAGCTGCGATCTCCCTCAAACCCCTGTTGTAAATCTATACCATCTTCCTCTTCCTCCTCCCTGGAAGGGTCAGGATGGGCAGGCAGTCTCCACCATTCCTCCTCTGCCCAGTCCTTGACACAAACAGAGAAATCCAGCCCACACACCAGAGGTTACCCACCCCTACAATTTCAATTTCAACCATCCCTCTTAAAAGGTAGCCTTTTCTATAACACCACAACGTAACGCTAATACGCGGTTAAAACAATTTGTGTCAGATTAACTTCAGTTTGGTAGGACAGCTCCGGAATAAGTAGCTGTTGAATTATGGCAACAGGCAGCAAATAAAAGAAGAAGCTTTACTGCAGTGGAAGGAGTTAATTTCAGGACAGTTCAGCGGATGATTAATATCCCCCGAAAGAAACAGCTGGGCTAGGTTTGCTAGCACATATTAATTAAGGCAATGAGATGGTGTGATGACACTTCTCTTTGATAGAGGCCAAAGGCTACTTTGTATTCTGACAGAAATAGCCACCTTCTACTTTCTCCGCAATATAATAAACCTCCTTGTTATATCATTGCTGCCTAAAACTATTGTCATAATCCCAATGTAGGAAGGGAATAGAATCGTAAATAGATTCAGCGCTCAATGGCTCCCTGCTCCACAGGGCTTTTGTGTGAGTGTGGTGTGAGGGGTTTTTTTTATGGCTTTTTGAGAGTTTTTTTTATCAAAGCTAACAAGGAAAATCAGAAAGGGGGATTCAATAAAAGGAGTCAGTAATGAGAGGAGCTATGAAAACTGGAGCAGTATTGTTTTAGTTTCCAGCCTAATAAATCATATTAATTAAAAGAGAGATGTTCAATCTTCGGTTAGTATCAAGCCCACAGTTTCAGAGTACAAGAACCTTTGGAAGCAATAGAAGATAAATGGAGAAGCCAGGCTAGAAAAAGCAAGTGAGAAAAGGAATAGGGCAAATCCTAATCACACGGGGTTACTAACAATTCCATAAATCATCTTATCTGGTCTGACCTCAGGGGCATCACCTGCAGAAATATCAGCCTGATCTGCATTCGCTCTGCTCTGCTTCAAACACATAGAGAGGTGAGACTGAGATCTGTGAATTCACTATCCTTTCAGCATCCCTTCCTTTGAAAGAAGCGCTGAAAAAATACTGCACCTGTCCGTCTGCCTTTGCTCCAGAATGGAGTTCACCATCTCATGCAACCTACAATGTTTTGAAAAGGGAGCAATTTGACGTGAAGCAAAATGTCTGCACCTCTGTGGTGACTTTCCTCTGGACACATGGGACTGTCAATGGACCCAACAAGGTTTCAATCCAGGGATGGAGAATGTGTGGTCTTCCAGATGTTGTTGGGCTTACAGAACTCATCATCCTTAACCACTGTCCATGCTAACAGGGGCTGGTGAGAGATGGACTCCAACAACCAATAGATCGACCCCAGGCAATCCACAACTGTTTTGATCGATCATAAGTAAGCATCAGATTAAACAGCAGGCATTAGCTTTTTATCACATTACAATAAAACAATACAGGAAAAATGTGCCCCATCATCTGATCTCCCTAGTATACAGACTAAATTTATTTTTAACACCATCTGTACTCAAAATGATAAGAAAACTTTAGAAAATTATATTAATATACCCTGGAGCTCCTCAGAGAGCACCGCTGGAAGTCACTAGGCGAAACTGTTAAAAGGAACTTTGTGTTGCTCTCTCTTTACCAATGCAACCAAACATATCCTAAAATATCTCAATAAATTATTAGCTGCCACCACCTATTGAATTAGTAGAGTAATAGGATTGCTTAAAAACGGAATATATAATATTACACTCGATTAAATAAAGGTACACTTCATTTGTTTGTTTGCTGAATTAATTAAATTAGAAATGGTACTATACCTTACAATTGAAAACAAAGCAAGGCAGTTTACAGATCTTCAAACTGAAATAACACAAATAACAGCACTAAAATACAATCCATAAAAACTAGATGAGCTTGAGGAGAGAGTTCCAAAGTTGAGGTGCTACCATAGTGTCAGGAGTGAGCCAGCAATAAATTACACAGAGTAAGTGAACTGTTTATTAGAAGAAACAAGCTTTCTTCAGCTGGTTGCAAACCTTCACTGGGAGCTGGCTCATTCATGACATTAATAGATGGGCATGTTCATCTGGGAATAGGTGGTCCTTTAGACACTGGGATCCAAGCTATGATCTTTGTTAGTTCGGTTGCAAAACACATGTAGGAGGTCCCTAGTTCAGTCCCCTGCATCTTTGGGTAGGATAAGGAAAGCCCTTGTCTGAAACTCTAAAGAGCTGCTGTCAGTCAGTGTCAACAGTACTGAGCTAGGTGGACAAATGGCAGTTCCCCATGTTCCAAATAATAAATTCCCATATGGAGTTTTCCTCGCAAAACCCATTGAGATGAATGGGAACTATGCAAGGCAATGCTGGTTTCCTCCCTTGTGCATCATTGTCAACAGCTGTAGATTTCAAGTAGATAACAACCTTTACAAATGTAGAAATCTAAACTGAAACTTTAAGTGATGCTCATGTACCACAGCTGTAGGTCTCAAATTGGTGATAAAATATACAAAATGTAGAAATCTAGACTGAAACTTTAAAGGACAGTGACGTAAAACTGTCAGTAAAAATGGTGAAGCTCTTTCAGTCACAGCACACAGTAACTTTGGATAAGGAGAGACCCTTAAGTAGGCGTTACAGTCACATGGGACTAATTTTTAGATCCAATGCTCTGTCATCTGAGAAAATGACTTTTGTGAAGATTCGCATCACATTTTGCAACAGACCAACATTCCATTCTGCCACTGCTGTCTTCTATACATGAATATTAAGGAGTTGGAATTACCACCAGGCCAGCCATCAATTTTTGAAGACGGATTTTTACAGCACAGTTGTTGTTTTTTATTGGGCTGCCTTTGAAAAATCGGTTGCAACAGTTAATATCAATATGCCAAAAGCAAACCAGAGCCATAATTTTGACAAAGTTGTCAAAAGCATCAGTCGAGTCACCTAGTCAAAGCCAACTCAATTTGATGCTGCTGGTGCTAAGCAGCCTGACATCTTTTTTTTTTTTGCATTCAGTAGATAAATTATAACATGCCACAACAGAGTAACCTGTCACTGAAAGGTTTCTGGCTTTTGCAAAGTTTCTTTTTTACACATATTTTAAGCACACAAAAAATTCCTTTTGAACTACATGCCATTCATTATATTCCAGGTTTTCTTTTCTTTTCCCACTCTTTCTTCCCAGACACAATGGCTCTATGCCCATGGTTCGGCATAAACCTATTTAGGGGAATTTGAGACCAGTGAAAGCCACGCACTTGACAGAGATGGGCTTTCGATTGGTCTGATAGTGAGAGCAGCCCCACTGAGGACAGTTTAAAGAGTTCCATGAGGCAGCGGCAGAGCATATGCCCACACTGCCCAGGATGGGTGCTCCCGAGGAGGGCGGAGCACGCTCCTGACGGGAGTGGGGGTTGGAGGGTGCCCTCCCAGGTGTGGGAAAGCCGCTCGGGTGCATGGAGCACTGCACACGCCCTGCTGCCGGGGGCGGAGCGAGCCACCCATGGGGGCAGAGCAAACCGCTGGTGGTGGATATTTGGTGCGCCGCCCGCCTGCAACTCCCAAGCCTCTCCCAAGCTGTCAAAATGAAGGGGGAAGAAGGGAATGCCACCAGCAAAGCGGCACAGCTCCCCCCTTCCTCCAACGGCTCAGGGTAGGTTTGGGAGTCATGGGCACACATCGCGCCAAATGTCACCCCCCTCAGTGAAGACACATGGGGCAGTTCGCCTCCACCGCACCCCTTCCTCCACCCCTACCAGGAGGGGGGCCCGATTGTGGATGCTCTTAGAGAGAGCTTTCCAAACTTTTCTTGTTGGTGACACAGTTATTAGACATGCATCATTTCGTGACACAGTAATTCAGTTTTACTACTAAACTGGAGGTTAAACTAGCCCCAATACAGCCCCAGGAATGCAACACACCTACACACTGCAGCCAACACACTAACGGGTCATGACACACAGTTTGGAAAGCTCTGCTCTAGTATACGGATAGATGGTAAAGCCCCAGTACTAGTAGATCTCTGGGTAGATCTCTGTAGATCAGCAAGATTTTCCATCTCTTAATGGAAGGGTGCACAGAAGATAGATCAGGATCTATTAGTGCTTTGCAGTAGATCAGCAATTGTTCAATAACAGACACCACAAAATGACATTTCCTACCTAAATTAGGTTACTGAACTGAAGAACACCTTGAGCAATCAGGAGTGGATTATTGTGGAAAAGTAGTGTGAACTCAGTTCTGGTACTGCAAACCAAATTCCTAAGCTCAGAATGTTGTTCGGGGGCACCCAGTTCTTTCAGTCTAACTGTATGTCTTTTTCTGGTAGGCTGATCTCAGGCCAGGGGTCTAGCAAAAGTAATTTTGAAGCAAAATTAGTGAGCTTCTCCTTCAGTTCTGTAAAGAGGCGCTGAGCCCTCTTTCCTCTCCCTCACCTCAGTTTTAATGTGGTAGCTTTTAGTTCAGCATACTGGCGAAAACAAGCCAACCTACCCGGATCATATTACTAGTTATTCACCCATACAAACAACTGTCAAATTTGTCACCAGAAATAACAAGGGAAAGGAGGTCATTGCAGCAGGAACAGATTAGTTATTTCTAGGGCCTCCTTTTTGTAAGGGTCAGAGAAAATATGTCTGGTTGCCTTAGGGGAAAATATTTGTTTACTGGGCAGCTTAAGGAAACAGGATGTCGAAAAGAATGGTGAGAATTCTAGTCATCTCCAGAAATAAAATTTTAAAAGTCCCTTTCTTCTGTTGCAGGCCTGCTTGACTGTATATTTCATGAAACTTTGAGTATCTTTCTGAAATGTTTCCCCCTTTTTCTCTTGAATTGTAATTAGACCAAAGTAATGACATATTGATACTGTTTGTCTCCTTTAATAGGCTAACTTATTTTCCCAAAGAAAGAAAGAAACTGCTTTTTTAAAAGGACATGAAAACATTCTGTATGCAGTATAAAGTTTTCAGTATTTCTCCTTTTCTGCTTTCTACTGATTCTATTTTCTTATTCTATGTTTTCAGATTTCACATGGATTAAAAGCCAGGTGCAATGAACACTAATCACCTACAGTGAGATGTTCTCACAAGCAAGCAGATACACCCTGGCAGAAATGGCTTGGTTTCTTTTGAGTAACAATAATAGCTTTGTAACAAACAGAGTGGCCCTCCATACGTTGGTTGCACACACACACACAAATCAGGAAAAAGGAATTGGATAAAAAATTCTCTAAGCTGTTTTGGTGATTTGGAGGTTTAATTTTGCATTCTCATTCTGTATTTTTCTGTTGAGAACCACACTGGGATTTTTGGATGAAGGACAGTATACAAATTTAATAAATAAGAATAAAATCTGAAATTAAGCTACATTTAAGCTTGTTGGTCTTTCTGGTGCATGTTATGTAGCATTATCTTATGTATGGTATGAAAGGTTTAAGAAATAATAATAAAATAATAATAAAACAAAATAAATAATAAGAAGAATCTGAAATTAAGCTAGATTTAAGCTTAATGGTGTCTCTGATATCTTATCTATGTTATGTAGCATTTTATTATGCATGGTATGCACGCTATGTATTATTTCATTAATACTACATGCTACATTTGTCATGGCTAGAGCAATAAACTTAGGAACTGAACTGAATTGGACCTACTGAACTGAATTGGACCTACAATGAGATTGCGGACTTTACCTCCACAAGGAACCATAAGAAGGGAATCTGGTGCATGTGTACTTTGAAAGTCCTATCAAATTCAATGGAACTTACTCCCAGGAAAACCATATATTAATGAGGGTTAAGCAAGTGATGAAGCCTGGGCTGAAGCATTCAGACAATACTACAACCATCCCATTCCAGACCTGGAGTGTGCTGACCAGGAAAAGAGGGGTTGAGGTAGGAGGCGCATGGTATGTGCATGTATGCAAGCAAGCACTTGAATCTTGCAGGCATGATCACAGGCTTTATAGGCTAGTTTGTGTCTGAGTCTTTATCTGTGGCCAGAGGCTTGTGTTCTGGGTGGATTTGGGGCTCTCAAATCTCAGCGGCGCCCTGTGCAATGCTAAAATTCGGTCCCACTGACTTGCTGCAATTGTAAAAACCACCTCTGGGTTATGCATTGTCATACTCTTTGGAATGGGCAGGGTTTGGCTCACCCAAGGTTGAAGTCAGCTTACTACACTTCTCATTCCCCCGTTATCAATAAAGTTATTAATAAAGTTCAATATGTCACTCATGTCTTGCCTATTCCCGGTTTTGGTCACAACTGCTTTGCCATACCTGCCTGGAGACAAAGTAAGTGGTTAGAGATACACGGAAGAGCCATGCAACTTGACTTTCCAACACTCTGAGATCTAGGCTGACCTATTATTCCTATCTATCTGCTCCAGGTGTGAAAACAGTTAACGAGCAAACAGCTTTTCGCTGTAAATTAAATGCACAACCAATAATCAGCAGCATCGTGAAGCTCAGGCAGAGTCTGGTCCCCAGATAAAGTCTTAATTGCAGGAAATTGTCCTGGTGCTCCTCTTTAAAATGCATTATAATGTCAGCAGCAGTACATCAACTCTCTGTGTAGAGGCACAAAGTAATCTCTCTCCAAGAAACTTGTTAGAGGTTGCTAAAGATTATGCAGCCCAGACGGGCAAAGTTGTTTATGACAATCCCCTAGACACCGCCCCTAATAAAGAGCATGATATTTATTTCATTAGTGTCGTGTATCCCATGACACCTAATTGCTAATAATGTTTTTGTGTTTTGTTGCTGACAAGCAACAGTCTCCATACACAATGATGGTTGCAGTTATTCTATCAAGATGATTAATGAGATCCAGTCCTGGAGAACCTCCAGATGTATATATTTCATTGAAATGGAACACTCTGGTGCATAGAACACATGTGGGAAGAAGCGGATGGAGATTTTAACTTGCTCCTATAAGTCAACTGGAACTTATGTGCACACTTACTTTTCTGTTTTCAAAGGAATACAGAATGGAGTCACAGTGTGTGACTGGACTGACTGGCAAATCTAATCACACTATGCCACTGTTTGTGGAGGAATAGGGGAAACAGTTGTGTTGCATAGTTTTGTCCTATTGAGTGTGCATTTGGAAACCAACTTTGCTGAGTTGATACTATATCTGTTATGATCTGTTGCAGTAATTGGCCCTATGCTTTTAAATTCAGCTGTGTTCTGTTTCATATCCATCTTTCTCTACATGGAGACCATCACCATCAATGAACTACTGTACTGTTTTTGAAAAAAAATGTAAAGGACCCCTGGATAGTTAAGTCCAGTCAAAGGCGACTATGGGGTGCCGCACTCATCTCGCTTCAGGCCGAGGGAGCCAGAGTTTGTCCCCGGAGAGCTTTCTGGGTCGTGTGGACAGCATGAGTAAACTGCTTCTGGCGCAATGGAACACTTTGACGAAAACCAAAGTGCACAGAAACATCATTTACCTTCCCGCCACAACGGTACCTGTTTATCTACTTGCACTTGACATGCTTTCGAACTGCTAGGATGGCAGGAGCTGGGACGGAGCAACGGGAGTTTACTCTGTCACGAAGATTTGAACTGCCGACCTTCTGATCTGCAAGCCCAAGAGGCACAGTGGTTTAGACCACAGCACTACCTGCGTCCCTTTAGTGGGCATCACTACTTTATGGTAATCTGCATACCGGCAAATTTAGTTTGCGGCATATAATTGGATTTAACATTGCATTCCAATGACAAGAATGGAGATTCCGATGAAACATTAGGAAGAAATTTCTGACACTAAGATCTGTCCAACAGACTCCCAATGAATGAAAGCCGACCACCTTCTGATGAGGTTTTTAAGCAGAGGCCCCCCTGTTCAGGGAGGCTTTTAATGTTTAATAGATTATTATATTTTATTTTTCTGTTGGAAGCCGCCCAGAGTGGCTGGGGAAACCCAGCCAGATGGGCGGGGTATAAATAATAAATTATTATTAATTATTATTATTATTATTATTATTATTATTATTATTATTATTATTAGATGGCCATCTGACAGGGATTCTTTAGCTGTGATTTTTGCATTGCAAGGGGTTGGACTAGATGATCCTTGGGCTCCCTTCTAACCATACACCTTTATGATTCTTTGAAGCAGGCTCCCCCCCCCCAAAAAAAATTACTTTACGTGTGGCTTGACCAACTCAGCCTCAAGGGATAAATGGGGAGGCCCGGAGAGTCTAATTAGACCTGTAGGTCAGAGGTTTCCAATCTGGTTCCAAATAATTCAGGAATATTTGCAGAAGCAACTTTCTTTCTTTCTTGCCCATTTATATAGCTTGAGCAGCCTGTTATCGCGGTCTGTATTTTCATAAATGCAGACTCCAGTAGAAGATTGCTGTATAAAAAGAAGCATATATCACACAACCAAGAGAGCAAGAGAACAGCAGGATGGGGGAGGGGGGAGCTGTGGCCTGTAGCAGCAGCCCTATAAAAACCCTGTTGAGAATAATGATATCTGCATGGTTAGCAAGTGAACAAATCAAAATTCCCCAGTTAGTCACACAGCAGAGAGGAAAGTGTTGACAGGCTGTCTGCTTCTTTGCATTCATTTCCCCCTCAGCACTGACATTTTAAGATTAGCAGGCCTGTGTGTGGTTCACCCCCAATACACTACGTTATTCCGACGACGAATGGTTACATGCCACCTAATGGTATATAGCTCAGCTCCGTTACATTACCCAACCCACCCTGGGCTTCCCGTATTTAACACAAGGGGAAGGAACACTGAATCCAAATGAAATTACAATTTTCTGTGTTTGCTTTGTACATCTAATAGCTAAGCAACCAAGAAGGAAGAACTCAGAGCCACCTTTCACCGCAAACTGTCAGAAACGTAGTTTGTTGATAAGAATGGCTATATAGTTTAGCAGACTGAATTGCTGTGCTTTTGTGTGTGTGTGTGTTTATGTTCTCTGTGTTGGAAAATTCATTATATCACACATTTTGACAGACAAACTTGATGGGTTTGATCTGTAACAGAAGGTCACTTCTTTCTCACTGCAACATCCAATGAGAAAGGATCACACATATGTAATTTATGAAATCTTAAACATAACCTAAAGAATGAGGTTAACAGTTGAGACTGATCTGGTCATAACACCATGACATGAGTTGTAATAGCCACTAGTAGAAGCACTAATGGGGGGGGGGGAGCTGTTGTTATTGTTGAAGAAGGAGAAGGAGAAGGGGAAGGGGAAGAAGAGAATCAAAGAAGCGGTGAAATGAAAGGGAAACGAACTCTTTATCAGAAGAGTTATACAGTACATCTAAGCAAGTTATAACCTTGCTCAACAGAAGTGTATAAAATCATGCATGATACAGAAAAAGTGGATAAAGAAAAGTTTCTGTCCCTCTCTGATAATACTAGAACTTGGGGGCATCCGGCTAAACTGAATATTGCAAGATTCAGGACAGACAAAGGACAGTACTTTTCCACACAGTGCATGGGTAATGGGCAGTAGCTTGATGACTTTAAAAGAGAGTTAGACAAATTCATGGTGGATAAGACTACCAGTGACTACTAACTCCAATAGCTGTGTTCTACCTCCACTGTCTGGACTAGATAGGCCAGTGGCTAATCCAGCAGGGTCTTCTTGAGTTCCTGTTTTCTTATCCTGACCAATGTAGGTGTAACATTGACCAGTATCCTGTTTCTCACAGTGGCAACCAGAAGGCCTGCCTAAGGGATGTTCTTGATCAGAGCTCCAGTCAGTCTGGAAAGGGAATCTTATTATCTTATTGCACTGTATGGGCCAAAGGGAGGGCAGAGTGGTTGAAGGGGGCTGGGGTTCCCCTCTGATCAGCTATAGGAAAAGGACAGTTAATTTCTGGTGTTATGTACTTTTGTATGCTCTTGGTATGCGGCAACCACTGCCTTCATTGGGAGCCTTCGCATTT
Source organism: Zootoca vivipara (assembly GCF_965207765.1). NCBI lineage: Eukaryota > Metazoa > Chordata > Lepidosauria > Squamata > Lacertidae > Zootoca > Zootoca vivipara. The sequence goes on along the minus strand of NC_142592.1, from coordinate 24,864,237 downwards.
CACTTTCAACCCAGTAGGTACTCAACCACCAGAGTCCACTAAAAAGCAGAGACATCACCTTGCCTACAAAGGTCCGTATAGTTAAAGCTATGGTTTTCCCAGTAGTGATGTATGGAAGTGAGAGCTGGACCATAAAGAAGGCCGATCGCCGAAGAATTGATGCTTTTGAATTATGGTGCTGGAGGAGACTCTTGAGAGTCCCATGGACTGCAAGAAGATCAAACCTATCCATTCTTAAGGAAATCAGCCCTGAGTGCTCACTGGAAGGACATATCGTGAAGCTGAGGCTCCAATACTTTGGCCACCTCATGAGAAGAGAAGAATCCTTGGAAAAGACCCTGATGTTGGGAAAAATTGAGGGCACTAGGAGAAGGGGACGACAGAGGACGAGATGGTTGGACAGTGTTCTCGAAGCTACGAACATGAGTTTGACCAAACTGCGGGAGGCAGTGCAAGACAGGATTGCCTGGTGTGCTATGGTCCATGGGGTCACAAAGAATCAGACATGACAAACGACTAAACAACATAATCCAGCCCATGCCAGCAATGCATTCTTTTAATAAAAAGAAAAAATCATCTCTCAGAAACATCCACTTGCTTTAAATATTGGTATGTTTAAAATGTTTGTGATATTAGATCTTGCTCAGACTATAGACTAAGGGTACTATCCTACCCTCACATACCCACACACAATGCTGGTGGCATGCGCGAGAGCTTAGCATAGTGCATAGGTCTCCATCAATGAAGACTGGCACTGCCGGCCAATGGGGCTTGCCTATGGTGCAGGTATCAGCTTTGACCAGGTGGACAGAAAGCTAACACTGGAGGTTTCCCCACCAGCAATAGCAAAAGGAAAACCCTGAAATACTGCATTACAAGGAAAACAGATCTACCTATTGCTTTTGGATGCATTTGATCCAAAGCCCTGCAGATTGCCCAAAGAGCCTAGTCCATGGGGCCCTCGATTGCACCAGTCTGGAACTGGCTTATTGAAAAATTGCAAGAAGCCAGCCTCCCACACATCTTCTGTCCTGGCCAATAGATGTCAGCAAGGTTTCAAATATGATAGTAGACCTGCCACATCACACACACACCCCACACACAACTCCAGTTAGGTTTGCTCTGTAACTTATGTGGATGAGACCAACAGAGCTATAACATGGTATACTAAAAAGACTTTTTAAAAAAAGGGAGGAGGCCAGAAAATCCCAAGCAGTAGCAAATGTAGAAGCAAATATAACAATCACATCAGGGTTGTTTAAACCATACACCATAAAAACAAAATTAATTTACTCAGAAATAACCTCCACTGTCTCCCATGGCATTTATTCCTAAGTAAGTTTGTTCAGGGTTACATTCTAAAGCTCAACTTTTTTCCTTTTTTTATGGGAAACAATGGGAATTTCAAAATTAAGACTGACCTGTAAGCAATTAAAATGTTGACCAGAGCTGTCAGAAATAGAGTGGTTCTTCAATACAGCCACTTCAAGGAAGTCCAGAAATAAATAACATCCAGACTTTGTTCCAAGGAATCCGTTTACATTTACCTGCCTCTGTAACCTATTGTTCAGTCTTCCTTGTTTTTAAACAGCAAGAATAAGCATCCACATCAGTTCTGACTGGGCATAGTCTTCCAGATTGCTTTGCTTCACTGAACAGTGTGAACTGCAAGTGATATTCAGCCATGGTAAATATGGAATCCATCAGCAAGAGCAATAATTACCCAGATGAGAATACTCTGATTACTTCCTTATTTTCCTCAAGTGAGACCAAAGCACTGAGTGTTGCATAATCATCTAGTTCAATCTTCTTTAATTGGAGCCTATTTAAGGACTGTGAGTCATCAAGTTCACAAAGTGAAAACATGGGAATCTTTGGAGGGGAAATGGATAAAGTTCGTTGAAAATCCCTTTCTGTTACAATAAGAAAAAGGAACATAATCCTCTCTTCATTCTTGACTCAGATCAAATATTCTGCACCTTCTGAATGAAAAGTCATATCCTTGGTATGATCAGGAAGTATCTGAGCTACTTCGATTCAGTGGGAAAGCCAAGAAAAATCTAATACCAGTCAATTTACCAGATTTTCTAAGACCAGTCAGTGACTCAGGAAGTAAGGTTGCAGGTCTACTAAGAAAGGCATGTCAAATATGGCAATGACGTCAAAGAGAAAATCTTGTTAGCCCTATTCACACATCCCTCCACATATTGGACCAGAAAGTCAGGTGCAACTCTTCCTCTTGGCTTTGCCCTTGGCACCTGTGCATTGAACATTGGTACCTACAGAAGGGCACCAAGTGGCTGATTACACAAAGGTGTGTCATGCATCTGTTGGCCTTGTGCAACTGGACTGAATCTAGCTTAATGTGCAGGTGTCAGGGATGGTGGTAACACAGCAATTAACATCAGGTGTGGATCACTCAGTGTCAGGCTTCACAGCTCCACACCATCCATCATGCATTAGTCCTACACTCAAAAGAGCTGGAGATCAACAGAGCATGTGTAGACCAGTCCTCCATGAACTGGTGGACACGTAATATTGTTGTGTTTTCCCTGGTTATCCATGCTGTGAAACAATGAACCATATGAATGTAAGTTAGATGTGAAGGAGGAAAAAAAACTCTAGGAAAAAATTGCAGTGGAAGGGTTGTATTGTAAAACACAATTCCAAGAAATCACAAAATATCTTAAAGTACACAGCAATATATTTGAGTGTTGCTCACAAATTACTGTTTTGAGATGAAGATCAAATTGCAGAAAATTACTGTACTTTAACAGCAGTTCAGTGTGAAGTTAAAAGATACCACTGAGGTAAAAAATCTTTACCGGGCTGGTGGCACAAACTTGGTTTTTCCTCAAGCAGTTGCTATATTGTGTATTTGGGGAAAGCGTATATATACATCATTCTTCTAGAATAAGACCTATGCTAGGTTTTCCTTCACATTCTTAGCCTGAGCTTCTTTTGAGATGATTGGAAACAATCAGATGGATCCAGACATCCTGTAAGTAGAGCTACAGTCATAGAATTATCCCTCTCAAGAAAAGAGGGAAGGGATTTTTTGCTGATTTTTCCTTCCGCTCTGTAGCCTCTTGAACCCTCTGAAAATCTGATCTTAAGAATTGGAGGAATAGCATAGCATGTAGGTGGCAGAGAAGACTGCAGGAAGAATCAGGAAAAAACACCACCTCTCTATCCTTTTACTGGAAGTTGAGACTTGCAGGGCACTTGGCCACAATCTTCTAGAATCATCAAGTCCAGTCAAATTCAGTCCAAACAAATCAAGGCAGGTCTCTCTAAGAAGACATCAGCACCCTGGACAGCTCCCAGTGGACCCAGCTGTCTGAGCTATGGAATGTTGTTGCCTCCACAGGGTGCTGAAACCACCTGAGGCTTTGCATTGGGTCTCATATCCTCGAAACATGGCACTGTGCTCCTTAAAAGGCCCTTGACTGTTGCTTAATAGGTTGGCTTCTGCAGGGCCTAGGAGATAGAGGGACTGTTGGCCCCCCTCCCCCCAAGTCTGAGGATGCTACAAGGCTGTGCGGAAAGTTACTAGGGAAAGTGGTCCAAACCTCGTCACTGTCTGAGTGGCCTCAGAGGCAGAAAGAGCAAAATGACCCATTTAAGGGAAATGTGGTCCCCACTCCACATCACATATAACTAGGAAGAAGACAGTTTATCACTGGGCAGCATTTTTTACAGCAATAAGTCTATGAAAAATGTGCTATGTGTTCCATCTCTTTTATGTACTGCGGCAGTCAAAGCATTTACACTTTTTTGTTAAAGATTTTATTGACTTTCCATTTTCAAAACAAATATCCAATATCAATACTAAACATTAGTTTTTCATCCATCCCCCCCCCCCCGTCCCTGTTGACTTCCCTCAGCTTCCATTTCTGGTTTATTACATCAAATGAAATGTTCTGCTGTTTATATACAATACTATGATATCACAATGTTATATTCCTTGTTTTATGTAAATAAAATTGTAAATGTTTATTTAAATCCTGCCAAAGAGTCCTTTGTGTGTGTGTGTGTGTGTGTGTGTGTGTGTGTGTTTCTGCAAATATATTGTAAAATGTTCCCATTCTTTCTCAAAGTTCCTGTTGTCCTTTTCTCGCAGTTTGTCCATTAACTTTGCTAACTCTGTGTAGTTCATCAATATTTCTTGCCATTGTTCTTTAGATGGTACTTTTCCAGTCTTCCAATTTTGTGCTATTAGAATTCTTGCTGCTGTAGCATAAATAACATCCATTTTTCTTTTGGTAGCTAAAGCATTTACACTATTAACCAGATCACTGAAAGAGTCACACCATCTGGCTTCACCATGTCATATCTAAAACCACCCACTGTGATGCTAATCAATTATATCATCAAAATAGACCTTAAAGTTATTGTGGTCCAATGCCTAAAGAGATGGACTTGGAATGGAAAACATATGATCAAGTCGCACTTAGGCTCTGCCTCATGCAAGGTATTTTGCTAGAGCAGGGATGGGGAGACTGTGACCCTCCAGATGTTACTGGACTACAATTCCCATCATCCCCTACCAGGACTACTAATGATCAAGGATGATGGGAGATGGAGTTCAGCATCATATGGAGGTCCACAAGTTCTCCATTCCCATACCAGCGTAAACACAGTGACAATATTGTGTACAATCTGCATATAATAAAAAAGAACAATAATAAAAAAGAAAAGAAAATGCTTAAAACTAAAGTGGGTAAGACAATAGCTAATAACCCAGCAATATATCCAGGAATATTTTTTTCCCCTGTGCTTGAAATAAAAGAAAGATACTATTGTGCCAGGTTTCCTTTTAAAGACAAGAAATGCATTTTACCATCTGCTATAACTTCATGGCCTAAGGGAAGAATTTTCTTTATCCTGTTCTCACTGATTCTGGGAGTGTCAGTGAAGCATATAACATTTTACAATTTAAATGAGATTTGATAGTTTTATGAAGAAAAGAAAATCCAGCACTCAATTAATTCATCCTACCCAAGTCTGGGTTCAGATATTAAACCATTTGATTTACATGCTGTCTGAGCCTAGACATGTTTACTTGGAAGTAAATCCTATTCATTTCAATGTCAATTCCTTCCCGGTAAGAGTGCACAGAGAGAAGCTGAAAATGTTCAGGGGGGGGGGGGCAGACAGAGTATATTGCAAACCAAGACATATAATTTTTTTACCCTTAAAATGTGAGTTTTCCTATAGTTCATGTTTTTGTCAGAACTGGGGGAGAAAGATGAAAGCCACGTAATGAGAAGTGTGGATTAGTTGGTGGAGAAAGTGAGGGAAATCGAAACTTGAAAACTACAACTTCCAGGGCCCACCAGGGCCTCATTCCTGGCCTGCTAGCAGTGTGTCGGAGAAGAAAGGTGCCAGACTCCAGGGAATTCTCTCCCTCTCCTGGTGGCCGCAAGGATACAGAAGAAAACAAAGAGTTCTTACTAATGAGTTTATTCCATCATCACAGCCATAAATCAGGAATACAGTCTGCCTCCCCTTAATGGCATTGCTCCAACTAAGCTCCTCCCACCTCCCTTCCTACCAACAGCACTTTCTCTTATGGTGGCCACCAGGGGCTAATTGTCTTTGAGTCCTTTGCTCTTGCACCCTCAATGAACGCCGAGTTCTGGGAGAAGGGGGCCCGGAAATGCTCTCCAGTGATAACGTGCCAGCTGACAGCTCTGTCTCTGCCTTCTCTGGCACTGTCTCCCCCCTCCCTCCCCACCTCCCAACTCTTCTTTTCTGCCTTCCTCTCCTCACCATTCTCACCCCCTTCAGTCCAATTACTGCCAAAAGGGAAGGAGAGATTTGATTTCCCTCCTTTTCCTTTTTGCATTTTGGATGGAATACACCCAGAGCTACTCCCATGGTGCTGGTAAGTGTAATTTAAATGTATGGGTGAGGGGTTGTAGATAATAGAATCATAGAATTTTGGAGTGGGAAGAGATCCTGAGTGACATCAAGTCCAACCCCCTGCAATGCAGGAATCTCAACTAAATCATACATGGCAGATGGCCACCCAACCTTTGCTTAAACACCTTCAAGGAAAGTGTGTGATTTAGGAAATCAGGGTGGTCGACTATAAACAGATCTATTGCTTTTTTGTGGGGAAAGAGCTCAGCTCATTTCTAAGCTAATCTGGTCTGCCTAGGGAGAACTCACCTATCAATAGTTCCAATTGCTGGAAGTTAAAAAAATAATAATTGTTTACCAGGGAGAAGAGACCATTAAAAGGCAATGTGATAGCTTCCAAAATATGAAGGAATGTCACAAAGATGGTGGAGTGAAATTGATTTATTTTGTTCCAGAATATGGGTGGAGATCCTGTGGTCCTTCAGCTGCAGTCGATCCCCAACCACCAGCAACCCCAGTCAGCAACCCCAATGGTCAGGGATAGTGGGAGATGTAGCCTAACAACATGGGGGGGTACAGATTCCTCACTGCTGCTTCAGAGAGTCAGAACCAATTACAGTGGCCTCAGTGAAGGCATCGGAGCGCTTCTGTGGCTGCAGCCCAGTTGCGGACGCTCCGATGCCTTTGGGGAGGCTGGGTGCTTCCGGTTTACGATTGTTTGTAAACTGAAAATTCGTAAACCAAGGTGTTCGTAGACCCAGGTTCCACTGTACAAGGCAAATGATATAAAATATCAAATATATAAAAGGATGTCATATAGAGGAGGGAGAAAGATTGTTTTCTGCTGCTCCAGAGAAGCGGACACGGAGCAATGGATTCAAACTTCAAGAAAGAAGATTCCACCTAAACATTAGGAAGAACTTCTTGACAGTAAGAGCTGTTCGGCAGTGGAATTTGCTGCCAAGGAGTGTGGTGGAGTCTCCTTCTTTGGAGGTCTTTAAGCGGAGGCTTGACAGCCATCTGTCAGGAATGATTTGGTGGTGTTTCCTGCTTGGCAGGGGGTTGGCCTGGGTGGCCCTTGTGGTCTCTTCCAACTCTATGATTCTATGATTTAGACCAGGCATCCCCAAACTGCGGCCCTCCAGATGTTTTGGCCTACAACTCCCATCATCCCTAACTAACAGGACCAGTGATCGGGGAAGATGGGAATTGTAGTCCAAAACATCTGGAGGGCCGAAGTTTGGGGATGCCTGATTTAGACTAAATTTTACGGGTGGCCCAAGCCATTTCATGGTAGGAAAGAGTGGTGGTGGACTCTCCTTTATTAGACATTTTTAAAAAGTGAATGGATGGCTACCTATCAGGAATAATGTACCTATGAAGGAAAAATTGTCTTTCCTACAATAGCAATGGGGTTGGACTAGTTGACCTTTTAGATCTCTTCCAAGTTATTATTTCTCTCTCTCCTTCGCCCCACACATACATGTAGTTGCTGTTGCTTTTTTAAGCAGATGTTGAACATGTATTCTGCATTTCTTTATTAAGGCATTAACAAGCCAGATTCTGCATTTCACTGAATTGTGTCGCTGCTTGTGTCTCCAAAGGCCCCAAGTCAAAATGATTTTGATACTCCTCAAATCATAAGATAATTCAAATCATAATTAGTAAGCTCAAATCATAGGACACTAAAGTTTGTTTGAGGTCTCTGGCTTGATCCTGGCATGTGACGCCAGGCTTCACACCAGTACAGAAACAAAGAAGATCTAGCAAATCATATTGGCACTCTGTTACGAAGGAAGTCTTACTTCCCAAGGTCAGGGTACACAGCGAGATCATATTGCCATAAGTGAAATAAAGTGAAGTGAGGCCTCTGAAGAGTGACTTTTTGCTTTTTCTTTTGGTGATGAATTCCATCTCTCAAGCAAGTCTTTAACCCCAGGGCAACGTCTCATACTCGCTTGTAAAGAGCATTGCACACAGCTGGTGTGATATATAAATAACAAAATAATAATAATACAGTGCAAGGGAGACATTCTTTTTTGCCTAATAAAGGTTTCCTGAAGAGCGAGAACATGAAACAGAATAAGAATTCCAAAACCCTAAAAAGGGAAATCTGCAATGCAAATATTATCCTGGCACATGAATACATAATATTAAGAGCACAGCTGAATATTTTCTATGATGAAAAAAACCAAAACTTAAATCTGTTGTCAAGGAAAATAAAATCCTATGTTCCTAATAAGCTGGACAGACATGCTAATCTGACTTGATTTACACAAAAGCACAGCAGTTCCAATATCTCAATTTCTCACAGTTTTGAAGATTTTCGTAAAGGGCCATAGCAGCAGAAGGAAAGAAAACTAATGGGCAATGCAAGAAGGAACCAATTGCTGTGCTAATCAAAGACACTCTGGCTGCGTGGCCCTTCCAGTCTGATCTGATCATTGAGTTGCCTGCACATTTTTTAATAAAAAAAAAACCCTCTTTGAAACAATGAGGCCAGAGATATGTAAAAGCTTGCAATTGGAGAAAGCCTAATTCTGCACCAGAATTTTCCATGGCATATGGAATATAAGAGGTGTATGATCATGCATAGCTACCGTAGTCTGACTGTAGATACAGGAAACGTCTCAAAGGAACACAATGTAGCTACAGAGTGGCTCCAGCAACCCAGTCCAACGGGTGGAGTACAAATGATAAAATTATTGTGATTATTACTGTTTCCAGCGTGGTTACAAATTCCATTGCTATTGCCAGATAGCGCTGATGATTGTAGCTCTGAGAGGAGAAGGGACTCCTCACAACTTTCAGCACTCTCCACAAACTACATTTCCCAGGATTCTTTGGGGGAGCCATAACTGTTTCATGTGATACGATGTGGTTTTATAAATGCATAGTACAGATGGGGGCCTATGATGCACAAATAGAAATGGGTGTGGATGGGGTAGAGACCTTGGCAAAGTCCTTCTTCGCTGACTGGACCTTCTGTTTGGTCTTCATGGAGCCTTACCTAGACTTCCTTTGCCAAGCAGCAGGAATCGCTACAGAATGGAAATCTATTCAGTCCCAAGACAAAGTTTGGCGGATGTGCGTTATTCTGTGTTATTTATTTCAAGGGTGAGGGGTTTTTTTTAGGGCTTTGATCACTTCCTTACAGCAGGAGTTTGGAATGCTTGAATGATGAGAAATAAGTCACTTTACAATGAGTTATGCTAATAGGATTTGAGGAGGAAGCACCAGACAAAAGGGTGCCGGGGGGGGGCAATAAGTTGATTGCTAAAATGCTGAAGGAACACAAGCATTTGACTAAATTGTAGAGCAGGGCTGCCTCTTTATGTTTTGGACTCTAATTCCATCAGCCACGGTGAGCATCGTCGGTGGTTAGAGTGGTACCTCTGGTTATGAACTCTTTGGGTTATGCACGCTTCGGGTTACAAGCTCCGCTAACCCGGAAATAGTTGCTCCTGGTTGCCCCCGGGATGTGAGTGGAAGTCGCGTGCCAGTGGCGCGCATGCAGTGGGAGGCGCCATTAGCGAAAGCGCACCTCAGGATAAGAAAGATTTCAACTTAAGAATGGACCTCCGGAACGAATTAAGTTCGTAACCAGAGGTTACCACTGTACAGGTAATGGGAGTTGTAGTCCAACAATATCTGGAGGGCCATAGGTTTACCAATCCTGGCCTACAGGGTTTCTTTAAATGGAAACCTGTTTGGAATGGAGTTATGTGATCCCACACCATACCAGAAACGAGGTAGCTAGGTGTGTAGAGCCAGTTGCACAGATCGCCGGGGCACATGGTCCAGCTGTGATACATAACAGCCAGGAATCCCCTGAGACAGAGACCTCTGTGCCAATACTCCTGGAGGAAACAGTTCTCAGGTCAGATTCCCTCCCCCACAATAGAATGGAACTTTATTCCTTGAAGGTCTTACTGTCCCCAGTAATGCTCCCCAAACCTTCATTTGCTTTGTCCTTGTTCATTCTATGATTCTATAGTTCTGGACATTCCACTCCTGCCTTTCCATCTGCCCAAGACTTAGCCTTACCAAGAGAAGGCATTGTGTTGTGAAAGAGCAAGTGATTACCTCTCTCCTCCGCTATGCACATAGGTTTGTATCCAAACTAATTTAGAAAAACTCAGGTGCCATTGAAATTGACAGGATGAGTTAGTCATGGCTTAACTTAAGTCCTTTTAATTTTGATGGGAACAAAGTTAAGCTTATTTAGTGTGGATTCAACTCATTACATAATGTGAGAATTGGGTGCTCCAATGCCATTTGCATGTTTCTTTCCCTTCCCCCAAAACACAAGGGAATGATTGCATAAACTGGACTTATGCACACACAACACTGCATTATGTATTTTGAATTCTTTTCCCCCACCATTTAATTTAGTTTTTGAGCTCACTGGAGGTGACGGTCTGTCTGTTGTGTGCTTAATTGCTACCTCCCATACTGAACTACTGGGCCATAAATCTATGCATAAAACTAATAAGCCAGGCAGGCAAAGATTTTGATCTATTTTTAAAATAAAAATTTCTGAAATATAGGCAAGAAAAAAACGTGAATGTCCAGAGTAATATAGGACCCTGCTGCGATGAAGTGGAAACTGATTAGGATTAAGCATGATAAATAATCTGCATGATTGCTTTAATTAGGCTATCTAACCCAAACCTTTGCAGAAAATAGCTGCTAATTATTTACCAAGCAGGCAAAAAAAATATTCCTGTCTTTATATAATGAGATGGCGTGTTGGGGAAATGCCTAAAGTGGACCAAGTTCAGATAAGGTTCAAAATGGAACAAATTAGCAATGTGTTGGATATATCTGTAATGAGTTAAGACAGACTCAAATTGTTTTTAATTCTACACCAGTGGGTTAAGAAGAATCCCAACTTAAGGGACTATATATCACTGATATAACCCCACAGTGTTATAAATGATATTTCTATGGTGTTTTTAAAGTGCTTTAAAGGTGAAAGAGACATTTTAAAAAGTATATAAAAATGTGACAACCATCCAAAAGTTGGATTTTTCCTCAAAATGGAAAATGTGACTCCTCTTTGTTATTTATTTAATGAAATTGTTAACTGAATGGCTAAATAAAGTACTGTACAAATGCCAACATTTAGTAAATGCTTTACAACAGCTAGAGTATGTCAGCTTCAAATACTACTGCACGCTGCTACAGGTCAGCTTTTTATGTGTTACCTACAAACTGGAAGCTGTCTGATACTGCTTGTTTCTGATTATCTCTGCTTTCAAATTCCTCCTCACAATTTGCCCTTTGTATTTAAGGGGTGTGTGAGGTTGCTTCCAGACTGTCTCTATTTTTAAGCGAGATTCAATCACATCGCTGCAGATTCAGGTTGCACAATCAGAAGCTGGTTTGAAGCTCTTGCATAACAGACCCACTTCTCTGAAAGATTCGACGTCTTGTGATAAAGCAAGTGGAAATGCAATAACAATTGCTACATTATCTAATCTTTCTGCAAAGAAATTAGCATGAACATCAACATTGGCTGCAAGCAAATGAGGGTGAAGCTCAAGAAACAGGTTGTCTAGAAGAGGCCTACGCTTTCATATTTGTCCTTTTAAGTCAACCTGTGTTTTAAACCCATCACATACATTCATTATTGTGATAATTCATGTTTAGAGGAAGGTGCAACAGGGACCTTAGTACAATAAAGACGAAAAAGAAGACTTCCAAATCTCCTTTCAAGGCAAATCACAAGGAATCAAGGCAAAAACTGAAGCAAATGGTGTTTCAAAAGCTTTGAAGTCCACATTTGACCTTGCCATGGATCGAAATGTGTTACAAAACAAGAGTCTCCCCCACTTTCTCTGTATCCAATTCCTGCTCTGTCATCTTGTGATGAGGATTCCACAATCATCAGCTTATCCTCTTCCTTCCCCAAAAGTGTATCTCAACATCCATTACAACCCTTAACTTTAAAATGAAGAATTCATTACACAATTGACAAAACATAAAAACATTAATAATCATGCTTCTCCAGCCATCACCGTACTTCAGACAAAGCACCTTGATTTGCCCTACCTGATCCGAACATTTTACTAAGAGGTGCTCCATTCAGAGCTAGAGAGCAATTCAGGTTCCCTCCATAGTTAATAGCAACCTCTTCACGTACCATCTTGGCCTCCTGAAATCCTCACCAAAGACTGAACCCCTGGAATCACGCAGGTAACAGAGCAGGGTTTGGCCTATCTCCCTGCACAGCACAAATTACTTTAATGGACACATCAGTTTATGCTAAGCTTTCGCCATCTGTTCTACTCTCTAATTAAATGCAAAAGAAACACACTTCATAATTGCATTTGAATAGTAAAAGATAAGGGATTTGAATGCATGCTTAAATTTCTGCATCTGCTCTATAATTCTTGTCATCACAGGCTTTTACCCGGGGAGAACAGAAGGAGGGGGAACTGGCATTATAGTTAATTTTTCTGGCAGCCAAGAGTTATTGGCATAACAAGTTGCACTATTTATGGGTAAGGGAACTGTGAACTAGAGGTAAGTAAACCATTGCAGAATATATGAGACAGGTCCATGAGGAGAGGTAAATGAAAGGATGGTTGGTATGGAATAACTGCTGTCATGTTCCATCCTTTTACAATATTTCCACTTGACACTAAAGCACCACCTTTTTTTTAAAAAAAGTCTTCTGAGGAAATGAGGTGACTTGGAAAAGTTGGGGTTCAGGGTTGATATTACAGCTTAGTGCAGACCCTCATGCTCCATACTGAATTCTTCAGCAGTTTAGGCTCTGGTAGATGTCATCTGGAAGCCAAACCGTTATATAAGAGAAGGGGTATAACTCTGTGGTGGAGCATCTGTTTGTATGCAGAAGGTCTCCGGTTCAATGGCCTGCATCTTCATGTAGGGCTGGGGAAATTCCCGTCTGAAACCGGGGAGAGCTCCTGACAATTGACAATAGCTAAACCACTGAGCCTCTTGGGCTTGCCAGCCGGAAGGTCGACAGTTCGAATCCCTGCGATGGAGTGAGCTCCCATTGCTCTGTCCCAGCTCCTGCCAACCAAGCAGTTCGAAAGCACACCAGTGCAAGTAGATAAATAGGTACCACTCTGGCAGGAAGGTAAACTGCATTTCCGTGCGCTCTGGCTTCCATCACAGTGTCCTGTTGCACCAGAAGCAGTTTAGTCATGCTGACCACATGACCCGGAAAGCTGTCTGTGGACAAACACCAGCTCCTAAAGCCTGAAGCAAGATGAGCGCCGCAACCCCATAGTCGCCTTTGACTGGACTTAACCGTCCAGGAGTCCTTTACCTTTTAGACCAATGGTCTGACTGAGTATACGACAGCTTACGACATTTCTGCAAAACCCAGAATGATATAGGGATCAGTGCTTTAAAGTGACTTAAAATGTCTTTGCAATAGCTCAGATCCCCTCTTCTCAACAGAATCTTCAATAAGGCAAATGCTACCAAGCAACTGACACACTTACAGTGCACTATACTGAGTACATTGTCTACTCAGCAGTAAATCCAAGGAAATTCAAGAGGGCTTATAGAGAGTAGGAGGATATAGGATGGCAGTCAGATCCTCTTCCCCTGAGCTCTGCACTGTGTGCAAAATAGGGCCTACCTGGAAAATGCCAGCAGTCGAGGCTGGCGCTACTGGGCAAGAATCAAATGCAGCTCATTTGATCCTGTTCTACTGTTGAGCTTCTAAGTATCTTTTTATGACTCTGCAGTCAGCGCATTCCAAATTATTATTATCCAGAGAGAAGAATGAAATTAGACTTATAGCAAAAGGACACCTGTTTTCTCTGAGCCATCATGTTAATATCCTCTGCTAAAATCTTCAATATTCCTGCAACTTCCAGACATATTAAATTCTGCAGCAGTAAGCAGTCAAATGAGGCAAATGTACTTCTTCACTTGCATACCTGCTGGGCTGCTGACTGGTACTCACAGGAGTTGAACAGAAGTTTGGTCACATAGAAAACAAAACAAAGAGAGCATCTTGCTACGCTGTCCATCTCAGTACACTGCAAAAAATAATATATTTTGAAGATGAAGTCTTGGAAATATTATCATTTATTTAATATCTTTATCTCCCACCTTCCTCCCAAGTTGTGATTCAAGGAGGCTTCCAACATCTGAAAACAACATTTTTAAAAACTAGTTAAAAACAATATGCATCAAAATACATTTTAAACCAGCATTTAAATTAGGTGTCTGTGGCCATGTTCACATGTGATGCTAAGACAAACAAGGCCTTGGCTCTCAAGGTGGAGGTGGTACCCATTTTGCTCCTCCAGTGTGGCAGACAATCCAAAGTTTTGCTTATCATTCATTTGAACCTGGATTAAGGTCTCTCCTCCCAGATTTGGATAACACGGAGTAAGTGGTCACACCATATTCAGCTAAGAAGCCCAAAGAGAAGCTTCTCTTTGGGAGCCATCGCATTTGTGCAGCACCATTCTTTGGCTTATTGTGACTTACAAATGTGGTCTATATGTGGGAGGAAAATGAACCACGTTTTGAGTTTGAGATAGACTGAGGAATCCACAAAGAGCTTAGTTTTAGGTTGCTGGGTGTTTGCACAGAGATCTGATATGGGATCGCTAGACTTCGGCAGTTCGTTGGTGTGTTAAAGTGGGTATCTGTTTATGTTCAACATGTATATTTGTAAAAGAAGACACAAATGTTTCCAAATGCCATAAGTCTCCAGTGACATCCCCCCCCTCACTCCAAATGAAACCAACCCAGGGTAAGCAATGCTGCCATTGCTATTCTAAAAGAATGAGGGAGGTGTTTGTGGTGAGTTGCCATGGGGTCACGAAGAGTCGGACACGACTAAACGACTAAACAACAACAACAAGCCATGCAAAATGGTAATTTGCATTTGCATGTGGAGACCCTAGAACCTAGGCCTAGAAATAAATTCAGACATGACTCATATTTTTGGTTTGGTTTTTGGCAGAATTTAGGCCACAACTTCATTGATTACAAATCAAGTGAGTGGTTGCATAGGCTCTGGTTCCCAAAGCTACCTAGGTAGCGCTGACTCAGGGCACCCACGAGTCAGCATACAGGTTCACACCTGGGACGGGGAACCCAACTGGCAGAGCCAGCCGGGCCCTGATTCCCCCACATGTGCCCAGACACTGGATAGGGCACCCACTGGGGGATACCAACCATTGGTCAAATGGATTCCTTTAGAGGAATACCTGTTTTGATAGGGTGATAAGGTCTCATTCCACCCCTATCAGCATGAACCAGAGCCTATCTGCAACCTTACAAGTTGTGACGATTTGCTATGCGGCAGGCAAAACCCAGATGGCACAGCCAATCAGCCAAGTGGGGAAAATTCTGCCGTGCCCCTGCAATAACGGCAGACGACACACAACGGCACAGCAAGGTCAAGCGAAGACCTAAAATTAGGGAGAGGAGGGCGGGTGTTTTGATGTGCAGAGCTGGAGAAGAAGGGCTCTCCCAACATGTGCTGCCCTTAAATAGTGGGCCATCCGGATCGTCTGATTGACAAGCCTGCAGCCAATTATGTTCCCTCACGGTGGCCCACCAATGGGTATTGTGGCTGCTCCTACAGTCCCCGCTGCAACTCAGTCCTGGTTGCCCAGATCCCACCGCAACACGTCCCCTTCCTTACAGGGAGGAGCCGGTTTCTGGTAAATAATTCTGATGACCCACTCACTATCTGCAAACAGAAGAGGAGAAGGAAGGGTTGTATTTGACTCACTGTAGACCTATTGAAATCATCTGACTTAAGTTAATTAAGTCCATTATTCTGACGGGTCTACTCTCAATAGGGCCTAGTTGGGCACAACCCATAGTGAATTAGCCCTGGAAGAGAAAGGATAATGTGAAATATATATTTGATATAATGCAACCTTTTTCAGTTTCTAATGCAACCTTTTCCAGTCAGCAACCTTTTTCAGTTGTGGGCCGGTCCACCGTCCCTCAGACCATGTGGGGGGCCAAATTATATTGGGGTGGGGGGTGGGAGAATGAATTCCTATGTCCCAAAAATAACCCAGAGATTCATTTTAAATAAAAGGACACATACTACTCATGTAAAAACACGCTGATTCCCAGACTGCCTGCGGGCCGGATTGATTCTCGGACTGCCTACCCCTGATCTAATGGCATGAACTCTCTCTCTGTTTCAGTTTAATTCTGCTATAACCAGAGCTCTAAATTTTAGATTGTAGGCATGCTAAATTATAAGACTTGCTTCCCTCTCAAATACTTAGCATTTTTTAAATGGCTCCAAACACGGATTCTGGCTAAGAGGAAACATTGAGCCACTCCTAATTTCATCCAGCAGAGGGCACTAGCATGTAGGTCTGATGCATGGAATATGTTGTTTCTTCTGCACTATTGAGGCCAATATTGAGAGTGCTGCCTCTACCCTCTAATGGGTAACAAAAACAAAAGCCAGTGCACTACAATTTCTATTACTCATTTTTTCAAAGAGCATTCATTCAAGGAGCATTATACTGGAACCAGCATTGTATAACATCTAAATGAAATACTATTTCCCCCTTTTTATTTGATGTACAAAACCTAGGAATCCATTATTAGCATGTAGTAAATGGAGAAGGACATGTACTCTTAATGATTCATAGCAAATGTTATGTGTGAGTGATAAAAGCTGTTCCAAGGGTAAAGCTTTTGTTCGACTACTAGTGCGCCAAATATTAAAGAGGGTGCTCTAATGTATATACAATGTGATACAGTGATATGATTTGCAGTAAATAATAATAATAATAATAATAATAATAATAATAATAATAATAATAATAATAATAATAATTCCCCAGCCACTCTAGGCAGCTCCCAACAAAATATTGATGATAATAATAAAGCGGTAAAACTTCAAACATTGAAAACTTCCCTAAACAGGGCTGCCTTCAGATGTCAGCTGATTGTTTGTTTCCTTGACATCTGATGGGAGGGCATTCCACAGGGCGGGCGCCACTACCAAGAAGGCCCTCTGCATGGTTCCCTGTAACCTCACTTCTTGCAGGGAGGGAACCGCCAGAAGGTTTTGGCACTGGACCTTACTGTCTGAGCTGAACGATGGGGGTGGAGACGCTCCTTCAGGTATACTGGACTAAGGCCATTTAGGGCTTTAAAGGTCAGCACCAACACTTTGAATTGCGCTCGGAAATGTACTGGGAGGCAATGTAGGTCTTTCAGGACCTGTCCAGATGATCAACCAAACCTCATTTTAAAGTTGGTGAGATAAAACTACAAGAACACATTGATAGGAAATACTGTAATCCAACATGTAATTAGTTTTGCCCGCTACCTGGGTGGGGAAAGCTCACCCAGGTATTTGGTCTGTAACAATCAGCAGGTGTCATTTCCCATCCCATGGATGGAGCTAAACATTATCACCCGCTGATCGCTACAAACCAAATTGCTGTAGAGAAGCCAGTTCAAAAGTTGGCATCTGGGAATGGGGAGGTTAATCCTATTCATGTTTTAAGCAGACACAGAAACACACAAATGGGAAATGTACATTTTATTCCTGGAAGTTGGAGCACAAAGCCTGCAAGGATAGATCTAAAGAGCAAAACATTCTCCCAAATCAATGTGTCAACAATTCTGGATCTGTTTGACCTCTTTTGCTCACATGCCTTTAATCAGCTTTCCAATTCTTAAGCAGAAAATGAGGTCCAGAAAGCCACTTTTGAGTCAGGAGCTTTTTTTAGCTGAGTAAGCTAAAAAAAAACAGTAGAACCAAAAGGATCTAGGAGAGAGATGACTTCTGGGTCCACTTAATTCTGTTGCCAGATCCTGCTGTAAAAAGTTGGATGCCATTCGCTTATGAGGGAGACTTGACCACAAGAGGGCAGTGATGCTTATTAAATATGTTTTGCCAGGCTTCATCCTTGTCCATTTCAGAAAGTTAATCACTTACATGCCTCGTTTAAGGGAAATCTCCAATAGAACATAGATTTGTCTATCATTTTGACCAGGCCATCTTGTTTAGTGATTCACAGAACAGGCACCCAAAGACTGGGCAAGACCTTTACTTCTGAAATTTCACAGGGGCACGTACTATCACATAACAAATTTAATGGCAATACTGAAAACCACCGTCACAAGGACAGCTCCCCGTGGCGGTGGTTTCAATTCCTGTGGTATTTCATATGGGTCAGTCATGTCCTGATACCTTCCAAAAAAAACATGTTAGTGAGTGTGAATGAAGAACCTGTGGGTGGCACTTATTTCAGGTTATTGAATGTACCTACTGAACCTGCGGTCTCTCGTTTGGAGGGGTCGCTTTCAAAAGAAATAAAAACTCTCTGTCCCAGTAGTGATCTAGTGGAAACAGCTCCTTGAGATGGCATGTATACTGCACTGGAAACATACTGAAGGTTGAAGAGCCAAAATATACAGCAGTGGCCTCGTGGGTAAGCAAGCGACACGTGACTCTTGTTTGCATTTCCTGGGATAAGTCTGAAGGAGGAATCCGTAGGAGGGGAGAAAGGCGAGTTGCAAATATGGAACTCCTATTCCTCACTGGGGGAGATAGGTGAGTTCCATTCTGCAGGTTACAAAGTGATGGATCTACTCCTTAGCCTTATCTTCTCCCAAAGATATCCCACAAGGCAGCAGAGGTTCAGGGTGAGAGTCTTCCTTCTCTCTCTCTTTTTGAAATCATTTCTATTTGATTTTTCAAATACAAAGTAAATACAAAGTTATAAAAGTCCAAATATATAACCATATACAGAGATTTCTCCCCCACCCCCTCCTGGAGTCCCATTTTAAACGTTTAAAACTACATCTTCTTCCAAACTTTAACTTTTATATCAATCCATATTGTCCATGGTAATTATTACACTACCAGTGAAATCAAAATCCTTCCAATGCTTCCATCTGCTTACAGTGGTATCATAGACAAATTATTATTATTATTTCCCCTATTCTTTGTAAAGTTTTTGTCCTCTTGGTTCCTGAGTTTTCCAGTCAGCTTTGCCATTTCGGCATAGTCCATCAGCTTGGTTTGCCATTCCTCTCTGGAAGGGACCTTGAGAGCCTCTCTTCTCCTAGATGGGCTTCCATCCCAATTTGACAAGCCCCATCTGCCCCTCACTTCCCTCTATGGCATGTGCAGAAACCGCCTTCTTGACCGTTGGACCCACTCTTGGTCCCGTCTGCTCAATCTGCCGGAGCCTGACTATGCATGTGGGGGGGGGGGAGTGTCCTTAACTCACTGAGGGTCTGAGTCCCATTGGCTACACTCACCAGGTTTAGCCAGCCAATCAAAGCCATTTTCGGGATGTGGCCGCTGTCGCGTGCTGGCAGCTTTCAGGAACCACAGGTGAGAGATGAGTGCAGGTTGGACAAACCGCACCAGAAGGAGCTCAATGTGTCCCCAACCAGAGGACCTATGTCTTAAAGGTAAAGGGACCTCTGACCTTAGGTCCAGTCATGACCGACTCTGGGGTTGCGGCGCTCATCTCACATTATTGGCCGAGGGAGCCGGCGTACAGCTTCCAGGTCATGTGGCCAGCATGACAAAGCCGCTTCTGGTGAACCAGAGCAGCACACAGAAACGCCGTTTACCTTCCCACTGGAGCGGTACCTATTTATCTACTTGCACTTTGGCATGCTTTCGAACTGCTAGGTTGGCAGGAGCTGGGACCGAGCAACGGGAGCTCACCCCATCGCAGGGATTCGAACTACCGACCTTCTGATAGGCAAGCCCTAGGCTCTGTGGTTTAACCCACAGCGCCACCTTACCACTCCATAATCCCTCCACACTATCTTCACATTATGTTTGGAATGGTAACTTCTGGTTCGGTAATGGCAAACAACCTCACGATGGGCACAGACTCCCATTATGGTAGGAAATGGCCTTTGAACTCATTGATAAGATGCTGTACATGTGATGGAACTGGGGGGAAGGACCAAGTGCTGAAGAAACAAAGAGGAGAGTCCTGCTGGGTCAGACAAAAGGCCCATCCTGTACAGCTTTACTAGACGTGATAGCTACATACCCTCCAAGTGTCCCAATTTCCCAGGGACAGTCCTGGAATTACAAAAGCCATCCTGGCTTCTGATTTGATTCTGGAATGTCCCTATTTCCCCCACCAGTGCCGCCACCGCTGAGCTTTGGGAGCAGAATGAGCCAGCGCTTGTCCCAAGTGGCTGTGGGCAGCTCATAGTGGGTGCTGGAGTACAGACAAGGAGAAGGAGAGTCTGAGTCTTCCAAGGCCCAGCACTGTGTGATGCACAAAGAAATATAGTGCTTTGTCCACATCTAATCTTGCGTCTTTCTAAAAGTTATTTATTGTTGTGTGCTTTTCTTTTCGTAAATCTACCAGAGAATACCATATTGGCCTGAATATAAGCCTCACTTTTCCCCCCCAAATTCCGACCATGAAAAGTTAAAGTGAGGCTTAAATTCGCGACCTTACAGAAATTGGTTTTTACAATATCACTGCTGAAACAGACATACGGTAAAACGGAATGGGTGAGTGCCTACAGAATTTTAAGGGAGCGGATTATATCCGGTTATTGTCTCTCCCCCCCTGAATTTTAAAGGTGGAGCTTATATTCGGGTGCCACTTATATTTGGGCCAATACGGTAAATTAAAATCGGGATGAAAGGGTTTTCTCAGAACGGTGGAGGGCATGTGTCCTGGATCCCTTTGGTGAAGTGGTGGTGGTGGCACTCACCCATCTTCTGACAGGAAATGCTCTGTGGTTGTAGGGAACAAAAAATGTGGGGTTCAGAAGGGTCAGTTGGGAGTGTGTGAGAAATGTCTCTACAGTATTTTCATCTGAGGAATGTTGGAGGGTATGGAGCGATGTTCCCCCTTCACTGTCAGAGGCAGTATGCCCCCAAATACTGGGGGAAATGGCAAGTCATGCTCGGGTCCTGCTTTTGGTTTTCCTACCGGAATCTGGTTGGCCACTGTGAAAACAGGATGCTAGACTAGATAGATCGTTTTCCTGATCCAACAGGCTCTTCTCAGTCATCAAGAACTGCACAGAGCTGTATGCGTACACCGTTCCGAAACCAAAACATTCATTATGCGTTCGAATGCAATCTTTTGCATGGTCCACGATCCTTCCTTCCAGGTCATTGTGGAAAGGATTGTGACCTTAACTGCGACAAACTGGTCTCATTTCACTCATGCTGAGGGACCTTTGTGTCTTTGGAACAAACTATAACATTAGCGAAATCGGAACACTAGAAGACTGTGCTCTACAGAGTACTGCATAGAAAAGTTCCAGACTTTTATTAAATTGAAATAGATTTGTGTGGAAAGACTCCAGTTCACTCATAAACAATTTATAATCTGAAATGTGCAGCAGTGCTTGATTAAAGGTTTAAACGCTTGCATCCGTCTGCCAGCAGCATATAGTGTTTCACAGTTCCCATAACTGTATTTTGAAATAAGATGTTTCGGAATCTACTTGGGAACTATTATTTAAGCCTCATAATATTTTGCAGTGCAATCTTGCACATGTCTACTCAGACGTAAGCCCCACTGAATTCAGTGGGGCTTACTCTCAGGAAAATGTGTGTAGGCCTGCAAGCTTAATCAACTAGAAGTGAGGTTACGTTTTGTCGTCTAGGAGTCTCATTGGCTATTAAGTTTATTTCAGCTTCATAATCTCTCTCTCTCTCTCTCTCTCCCTCTCTCTCTCTCTCTCTCTCCGCAGAAGAAAAACTATACTATAGTTCTGATCATTGCCTAGACCAATTGACATTAAAAATCTGAATAAGAAAAAATAATTACAAACAAAACATTTTCCATTAGCTATGCCAATTAAGTTGTGCTATTACCAAGTACTTCTGCAAATGAAACTGTGGAAAAACACATACACACAGCGCATGGAAAATTAGTTACTTAACCATGGAATTCTAACTGTATCACAGAGTCAAAGAAGCAAGACGAGATTGACCACCTTGGAAAGTTTGAAATGTCTCTGTGTTTAATTTTTTTAAAAAAAAAAAACATTCCCACCAACATCTTAGTCTGCCAACAGAGAATCATTCCCATAACACTAAGTGATGGGAAGTTCAGGGTGACTTTGCATCCTGTTATTTAACTCTGGTCAACGAAGGAAGGACTATAATACCAATCACGTTGGAACGTCAGAGGAGGCCTATTGTCTACCTTGCTAGAACTAAGTAAGTCTGGGACTGGTCCATGCCTAGTTTACCTCATGGGAATCACATGCCCTCCACCCTGGATTCCATGGTGGAATGAAAGCATGATATAAAATGTAAGGACCTTTTTAAGAAGTCCTACTTGTTGAGTTCTCAGAGGTATCTAGTAGGCTACTGACGACCTTCTCTGAGAGAAGCTGGAAGGTGATGACAAGGGAGAGAACCTTTTCAGTTGTGGCTCCCTATCTATGGAATGATCTCCCCCGTGAGGTCCGCCTAGCTCCTTCACCAACATATTTTCAGTGTCAGGCAGAGACTGACATTTTTTTACCAGGCCTTTGCTGGGCTGAACTGGTTTTGTTCTACTGTAACTGTGCTGCCCAAGTTTCCTATCTCTCCAGGCAATGCCCACTCACTCACATGCACCAGTGAGTGGAATTCCATTGGTGTGTGTTGACAGAATCCATCCTATCTTTGCCTCACAGAAGTTTTACACTACATCGGAGTGATTCCGAGGATGGAGATCAAGGCGGCAGTCTTATTCGTCTGGCTATTCATGCGTAGGTTCCATTGGCAGCATTCATTTTTAAAAAAATAATTTTATTGATTTTAGTATAAACAAAGACAAAACACAACATGATATATATATTCCATCCCTCCATCCTCCCTCCCCCCACCAGTCCACTTCTGCCACCAGTAGGACCCGTAGGCGTTGGGAGTCAAAGGTGGTCCATTTTAGGGCTGAGTTTGTCCTCCCCCCCTCCTCCACCCCTAGCCCCCCCCCCTGCCACCAGGAGGTCAGGGGCGGAGGAGTAGTAAGGTTTGGATTTCCCCCAGCTGCTCCTTCAAAACACACATAAAAAAAAAAATAATTTTTTCAAATCTTATTTCTTAACATTGTATTTGTGACTTCCTCAAATCTCTTCTTCCTGATTTTCTTAGTATCTTAATATAATTATGGCGGATTTTCTAATCTTAACTCAAAATCTTTTCCTTCAAATATTCACTTTATCCTCCTCCTTCTTCATGCCCCCTCTCCACGAGTCCCCTCCTGCCACGAGAGGAACCCGTGAGGTGCGGCCTTCCAAAGGAGATCCATTTTTGTGTCTGGGTTTCCCTCCACCCCCTCCTCCCCCCTCAGAGCACCCCCTGCTACCAGGTGCTTCCAAGGAAAGAGAGGAAGAAAGGTAGCTCTCTGTCCAGACACCTATCTAAACATTAAAATAATTATTACAAATCTAAATTTTCCTTCCCCAACCATTCTTCTTTCTCCCTCCAGAAAATTCAAAATTTATATACAATCATTTCTCTACTCAAAATCTTAACATTTCATTGGCAGCATTCAATGAACACTGCAGCCTAAAGAAAATATAACCAACCTACAAGAAGTTGAAACACAGCATTTCCCTGCCAACCCCTTGAGACAATGGACTACAAACTATTAGTAGTATGTAAGTCTTTGGTTCTAAAGAGTTCAGAACTTCAGAGGTGGGGAAAGGGTTGGTTTCTCTAAGTCTTGATGAATTTATTAGAGAGACTTTAGAGTTCACCAGTGTTCTCTGCGTGTACAGTAAGTGAAAGGCCTCATGGTAGTCACATCTGGAGAAAAAGTGCAAACCACAGGGGACTCTCAGAGCTTCTTTTCAGCTTTCTTTGCTGGCTTCTAAAAAAGAAGAAGCAGCCTTAGGGAGGGAATTCAGTGATGACCTTAAGGTAAAAATAATAAACAAAAATAAAATGTCAAAGACAGTTTCCTCAGGGACTCTGCTTCTTTTCTTCCCCATTACAGCTTTTTCTTGCCACCAATTTTTAAACCAGCCTATTTGTCCTTTGCACCATGTATGAATAGCAAATAATAGGCTAATCCTAAAACTGTCACAGCTGAGGTAGCCTGAGAGGACGGATAAACAAAGCCTGTGGCTGAGGGCAGCCAAACAAAGGTCTGGAATGGGTTCATTGGGAGGATGAAAACATCTCCATTTGGCTAAGTGCTTTCGCAGGTGTTGACTTGACTTGCAATAGCTGTGCAGGAATGAAATTTTCTTCCCCTTAAAGGAAGAGGTGAGGAATAGGTGCTTGCTAGTTTCAAACAACCATTTCCTGTGACACGGTTGCGTGTAAGGAGCTACCCTAGAGGTGGAATCTAAGCTGATGCCATGCAAAAATGGAGGTGAGCAAAAAAGAGATAAATGATCATTTTTTAAAAAAGTTTGCAGCACAATTCCAAAGATGTTGTCTCAGAAGAAAGTCCTGCTCTGTTCAATGGGGCTTGCTCCAGAAAGAGATGGATGAACCTGTCATTTTCAGTTTCCTTTCCATTAGCATTTGCATTTCCTTTCCATTAGTGAAGTTTATTTTTAAAAAAACCTGTACAAAAATTCTTATGCATTTTCATGCACATTTCTCTTAATATACAGATTTCTACAAGTAATTTGACATAACACAATCCATTTTTGTATATTTTAAAGAATATATGCATTATTTGTGTGCACCTTTTCTGTATATGCACCTGTATAAAGTCATCATGGTCTTTGCCTTATACAAGAAACTTATCGATGATGATATACACCTTTATTGGAGCCCTATATTGTACAATTTGTAGAAGTGGATTTCGGAGAACAGATATCGGTTTGGAAATCTGAACTCGCTAAATTCACCATCAGATTTCCTTCCCATTCCTGTTCCTGGGCAAATGTCTAGCTCTCCAGATGATTTGGACTACAACTCCCATCAGCCCTAGCCAGGATGGCCAATAGCCAGGGATGATGGGAGCTGCAGCCCAACAAGATCTGGAGGACTAGCCCTGACTTATCTCCAGTTCAGACTAGGCTTATTAGCATCCTTCCTTGAATAGCAGTAAATGACTCCTGGTCCTCTATGTGATGGGAAACATCCATTGCCCTTCAGTTCTGCTTTCGCAGGGCTTAAAGCCTTTACTTAAAACAAAACAAAACAAAACAACCCACACACAAACACACCATATGTTCACCTTCACTCGTTTAACTTAAAGGATTTCTGCAAAGGTGTTCCAGAAGAAAAAAAAGGGGGGTTTTACTTAACCATTTCAAAAAATATATACAGGGTTTTGAAGTTCAGGCAAAGATAAGGACACAGACACTGGTTTTCCAGAGGAGGTAATATTTACTTGACATATGGGGGGAAATAGTCATAACATAATTTCATTACTTATTTGTATCCCACCCTTCGGCAAGTTCCCAAGGAGTTTTGAAGAACTGATCCAAAGTGCAGTTGCTAGTTTTCAGGTAAATGGAATACATCTCACTCTTAAAATAAATAAATTGCTGGTTCCTAGGCCATTTCCAAACATGATTCAAAGCTCTGGTGTTCACATTTATAGCCCTGTGTGACAGGACACTGGCAGCCAAAGGAACACCACCTCCTACATAAGACTGCCTGGTTATTAATGATAAAAAATAATTGTTTGAGACCCTTCTCCTGGCCCCAGCACCCAACCAGATATTAAATGGAAGGTGCTTAGGAAAATATATTTTTCAGTTGTGGTGTCCAAATTATGGAATGCTGCTCATCAATGGATGCTTGCCTGGAACCAACCCTAGCAGCCCTTTTCACCTACTTGCAATTTTAGCCCTCTTCAACTATTATCCGTCATGTGATGTGATCACATCAAGGAAGCCACACTCACCAGCCACATCACTGCATTCCCATCAGCTCTGTCCTCTCCCACTTTTTAAGATAAGATAAGATAAGATAAGATATCTTTATTGTCATTGTCCCCTTGCGGGAACAACGAAATTACTCGGTTGCTACATCCACTCCGATAAAGCATTCCGCATAATCCAAAATTACAAAAACCTAATTAAAAACAGTAAATATAATACAAAATAACAAGTAAAATAAGATAAGATGACTTCAAAGTCCAGACTTTCCATTTAAGGCCAAAATCGCTCTAGAGAAGAAACTGTTCCTGAGACGGCTCGTTCTTGCCTGCATTGTTCTATATCTCCGTCCCGATGGCAGGAGCTGAAAGAAATGGTGACCAGGGTGCGTTGGATCTCTTGATATATCTAGTGCTTTCTAGTTCTAAGGTGGTGAGTGAGCAGCCAATAATGCTCTCTGCTGTTTTAATAATTCTACACAGCCCTGCTCTGTCCTGGGAAGTACAGCTTCCGTACCACACACATAAACCGTACGTGAGCACGCTCTGTATGGCACAGTGATAGAAGGCAAGCAGCAGCTTTTGTGGAAGATGGTTTTTCCTTAAAATTCTCAAAAAATACAGTCTCTGCTGCGCCTTCTTCACAAGCCCCCTTGTATTAACACTCCAGGACAGATCCTCCTGTAACTCAATGCCTAGAAATCTAAACGTTGTTACCCTCTCCACACAAATTCCGTCAATCAAAAGTGGCTGGACCTCGTTCTTCTGTCTCCTAAAGTCCACCACAAGCTCCTTAGTTTTCTTTGTATTTATGAGCAAGTTGTTGACTCTGCACCACTCTGTCAGCCGCTCCACCTCATCTCTATACTCAGTTTCACCCTCCTTATCAGAGATGAGCCCGATCACGGTTGTGTCATCTGCAAATTTGACAACCCTATTTCTAGGGTGGGCAGCGACACAATCATACATATAAAGAGTATAAAGGAGCGGACTAAGCACACATCCTTGTGGTGTTCCTATGTTAGTCCTAAGCATGTTAGACATATAAGGGCCCAACCGGACCCCCTGGGAGCGATCTGAGAGAAAGTCCAGTATCCACCCACAGAGTGATAGCGGGCATTTTAAGCATTGAAGACACGTGTCTGTAGACACATGTCTCACTTTCCCTGCATAGGATATCTCCATGATGTGATCATGCAGGATTCAAATGTGGCAGGAAGATTCTATGCACATAGAGGAGGCTTCTCTCTCACAGGCACAAATGTACTCCCCAACATATGGGGAGGTGGGGATGAACAGAGCCAACAGGGTTGTGATTTTGATCACGTGGAGGACCATGCCACCCTCTTGCCTGAG
This sequence comes from Zootoca vivipara, assembly GCF_965207765.1. NCBI lineage: Eukaryota > Metazoa > Chordata > Lepidosauria > Squamata > Lacertidae > Zootoca > Zootoca vivipara. The sequence continues at coordinate 24,837,229 of NC_142592.1, read as the reverse complement.
CTGCTTTTTAAACATGTGCTCTTTGGTTTACTTTGTAAAATGGGCAGAAGGACTAGAAGTATCTCAATGTCTATTGTAATAGATCATCAGAATGTCTATTGTAATAAATCATCAGAATGGTGGACAACACATTTTGCAACTCAGATGGCTGAAAGGCACTGAAAGATAAAGTACGTTTTTTGAGGCAAGTAAGTAGGATTCTTCATGGGAAGACTGGCTAGCTTACAAAAGAAGCCGGAATGCAAAGCAGCTAAAAGATACTTGGGACTCAGCTACATTAGCAAAAAGAAAACATTATAAGTGTGTTATAACACTGTGGCACCAGATGGCGCTGTAGAGCTGAAATTGGAACTCTATGAAATATTCAATTGTCAGCATTAAAATGGTTTTTTTCAGAGCATTTTCAATCATTATTATTTTTTAATAGTTGTGTAGATGCAGCCTGGAACTCGTAGGACATTGTAAGACAGAGGAAAGAATTCAGGGAAACCTGGTTGCTTTTTATTTTCTGCGTTGTCTGACAATTGCCTGAAGTGCTGATCTCATGACTGAATAACATTTTTCATTTACTTGAAGAAACTCTATGTGACCTTATGCTAATTGCAATTTACATTTTGCATGTCTAAAGTTATGTGTAGCTCACGTGCTTTCTATTTTGCCTGAAGAAGAGGAATGGAAATGCTGGAGCTTGGTGGCTACCATCTATGCTTTCAATTGCTGCTGTTTAAGGTTTAAAGATTAGTATAAACGAATACAAAGCTAAAACAGTGATCAAGGTAAAACCGTGCTATCACAGCTGTTGGGCCAGGTCCTCAGTCGAGACATGCTTTCCTGTGACTTGCAGTGCCATTCCTAACATGAACCTGCATGGAAGACCAGCACCAGATATTCTTCAGTGGTCTCTGAAGGTAGGAAGGTCTACAAACTGTGGTCTTGCAGTGCATGGAGGTTGGTATGTAAGCAGTGGGTTTGACCATACTCTACCTTCAAGCCTTTAGGACAGGCATCCCCAAACTTCGGCCCTCCAGATGTTTTGGACTACAATTCCCATCATCCCTGACCACTGGTCCTCTTAGCTAGGGATCATGGGAGTTGTAGGCCAACACAACTGGAGGGCCACAGTTTAGGGATGCCTGCTTTAAGATCACCCCACACCATTGTATGTCATCAAGTTTAATAAGCCCAACCCTTATTTATATTAGCGCCATCAGAATATCTACCTGACTTACCATATTGGTTCAATTTACCTGTTGAGATAATACATTTTATATGGGGAGAAATCTATTCTAGCCAAGCATCTCAGGTAAAACCCACTGAATTGAGCATGTATTATTTTACAGGAGGTTATAATACAGACATAATTTTAAAATTAGGTGCAACAGAGTTTGACCCAGAAAATTATTCCTGGAACTTGGGAGCATTTATGAGGCTTTTATTGCTGAACAGTCATTTTAAAGAAAGAAATTGCATTTTTTTTCCTTCCCCAACCCCCTTGCTATATTGGCAGGCATTTTTTTGCTCAATAGAAAATAATAAATGACAGTAATTTATTCTGTCTATCCCACCCCTCAATATATTACAGGTCCCAGGAGATCCAAAACACAAAGCTTGCTCCTCTTGCAGTTTTGCCTAGAGCAACTTTTCTCCAAGGGCTCAGGACTCAAATACCTCTGAGCTTGCTCGCAGCCAGTGTCAATCAATCGTAACGTCCGCGTCAACAGACTCGTTGTTTGCCATTGCTTTGCCTTGTCCAGGCAGTTTGTGATGAAATGGCTCGCTAATAGCAACAAAATATTGCCGTAATTGCCTGTGCAGAAACAGAAAATGCAATCTTTCGCATTAAAGCTGGGAAGCTTGTAAAGTTAGCTTGTAGTGCCTTGGTTGAGAATATGCTGGGAGTAAGAATATAATAAGAATATAATTGCACCTAAGTTGCAAAGATATAGCCTGTTGCATCTGTATTGTAGTTCTCTCTGTTTTTCCCCTTTTTACATCCACAAGACTAATGCCAGCATTCACATCCTTGGGTATCTACACAAATTACTCTGGAATAACTATGCTCTGGGTTTATATTCACAATGAGGATCCCCATCCATAAGCAACACCCTTTAGCCTACAATCTTGCTTTCTCCTCGCCCTCACTGCTTCCCCCAGTGCTATTGCATTCCTTCACCTGGGAAAAGCACCCAGGGCTAAGCCAGCTTCATCTTGCCAGCCCTTTTAAGGTGGGAACAAACAACTCAGTCCAGTGATGGCCTTTTAAGTTTAGGGAAAGAGTTCTCTGTCAGAAGTACCACTGCAGCTAGGAATGGGCGAAACTGTCCATTTCAGTTTCTCACGGTTTATCATTTTCCCAGTCAAGTTGAGCTCTTCACATTTCCACACCAGTAAGGGTTTTTTTTTTTAAGTGCTCATGAAAACTCACTAGCATTTTAGTATTAATTTATTCTAATATACATGTTTACATGCAAGTTTGCCAAACATACACCTCTTCGTAAAGCAATTCCCCCTAAAACAATGCCCTGTGTACATTACTATTTTAAACTAATATATGTTTACCCATTACTTGATTGGAGAACAGCACTGCAAAATTCTGAGACACATGAATGCCAAAAGATGACTGTGGTTTGAGTCATGCATGGTTTTGGAAAATGTGCATTAATAATAATAATAATAATAATAATAATAATAATAATAATAATATTTGTACCCTACCCATCTGACTGGGCTGCCCCAGCCACTCTGGACAGCTTCCAACATATATAAAAACATTGAATATTTTTTAAAAATTCCCTTTACAGGGCTGCTTTCAGATGTCTTCTAAAACTTGTATAGTTACTTATCTCCAGTGCTTATTTTTCTGGGGGGACACAGGGGTATGCATACCCCTAAACATTTTGTGAATCTAAGTTTGGCCTCATTGAGGGGCATTATTTCAATATGAGTAGGAAAATGAGAGTACTGTTAAACGTTTTTAAATGAAAAAAAGTGCTTCTTATCTCCTTGATATCTGATGGGAGGGTATTCCACAGGTGGGCACCACTACGGAGAAGGTCCTCTGCCTGGTTCCTGTAACCTCACGTATCGCAGTGAGGGAAAGCGAGAAAGCCCTCAGAGCTGGACCTCAGTGTTGTGTCTGGGCTGAATGACGGGGTGGAGACGTTCCTTCAGGTATACAGGGCCAAGGCCATTTAGGGCTTTAAAAGTACTGACCAAAACTTTGAATTGTGCTTGGAAATGTAATGGGAGCCAGTGTCGATCCTTTAGGGCGGGTGTCACATTCTGGATTAGTTGTAGTTTCTGAGTCACCTTCAAAGGTAGCCCCATGGCAGTAGTCCAAATGGGAGATAACCAGATCATGTACCACTCTGGGAAGACAGTGTGCAGGCAGGTAGGGTATCAGCTGGCATACCAGGTGGAGCTGGTAGACAGCTGCACTGGACACAGAGTTAGCCTGCACCTCCACGGACAGCTGTGAGTCCAAATGACCCACACACACACACACACACCAGGCCTTTAAATACAAGCAGAATCAAATGTCTACCCCATCTTAGATTGCAGCTGCATATGATGATGTCAGTCTAGCTGAAGTTACATGTAACCACAAGTAGCCTCAGATGAAGCAGTTGAGTAGGGCCCTGTTGAATAGCACTATCCGGGTGCATATTTGCATTGACTGAATGAGTATGAGGGAGCATGCTTTTACATGTGGGTCTCCACTGGTGAGTCAAAGTGATAAGAGGAAGGGAGGGAGGGAGGGAATAGTGGGTACAGGGTAAAAGCGGGATATTATCACTCATTTGCTCTCGGTTGTTTTCTAGGTGGTCATGGATTGTACAGAAGGTGATGACTGACAAAGTAAAATCTGTAATATTTGGGTTTTATTTACAGTAATGAGCCCTCGATATGGAGGAGAAGGGCTTATGGGCTACATGCATCGAACAATTTTATTTTTATTTTTTGCCTTTGGATTATGACTGAAGCAACAAGATGACAGCTGCAAAGAATATGCGGGAAAGGACAACAACAACAGCTGCGTAGGAAAAGGCATTTTGACATGTTGAGGGATTAACTGTCTCTCCAGGGAAATTGTACAATGAATTCAAGACCTACTCAAAGCCACTTCAGAAGTGATGGCTGGCTGCCGCTGCACATGGCAACCCGATCTATCCCTCCAGTCCCTGTAATGGATAATTGAAGAAATGTGTTCACATGTTGCGCTTTTTCCTGTGCCCGCTCCGTGTTGTTCATTGACCTGAGGAGGGAGGAGCAAGCATTTGCACAACATGACATCGTGCCCCACATTTCCTTAGCTACGGGTCTCAGGAAGAGGAAAGGGGAACTCAAGCACAGGTGTGCCATTTTCTGCAGTGACACCAGGATCAGGACCAGCAGACTGATCATTGTTGGTCACTTTACTTGGGCTGCCCCCTGTCCTGCACTTCTGAGTTGCCATTTTGTATTTCCCATAATTCATCAAAGTGATGCTACATTTGGGTTGTGTTCTGGAAAAAATTTTTAATGATGGTTGCCCAACACTGATCAGAGACACAAGTTGAAGTGGCACCATTGTTGCTGGGTGAGCTTTTTAGGAGTGGGCACTCCTAGAAAGGCACTATGGCTACAATAATGAGACGCCCCTCAAGTCTGAAGTCAGCCCTGATTTTCACACCTCGGTCTGGCCCCAAAAAAAACACAAAGAAGGAGAAAACAAGATGTACTTTATTCATTTGAACCTCAAGCATTCTAAGTGTTTGAAGAGCAGGACTTCACTGGGGTGAATTCTACATTCCCTTCAGAAGTGTCCTCTGTCAGAAATGCATGGGTACCCAGGGCCAAATGAGATATGGTGCTATAATTGTGTATTTGCATCAAATGTAAGGTTTTTTGGGGGGGTGCATATTGTACCTCCTAGGGATGGGGGAATCTCAGCTAAAGCTCATGCAACCTCTGATTAAAAACTTCCATGAAGGAGAACTTGCAACCTCCCAAAGGAGTCCGTTCCATTGTCAAACAGCTCTTACCGTCAGAAAGTTCGCCTTGGTGTTTATTTGGAATCTTTCTTGTAACTTGAAACCATTGGTTCGAGTCCTATGCTCCAGAGCAGGAGAAACCCAAGTTTGCTCCATCTTCCATGTGACAACCCTCGAGATATTTGCAGGTGGCTATCAGATCTGTTTTCAGTCTCCTCTTTTCCAGGCTAAACATGCCCAGCTCTTTCAACTGCTCCTCATAAGGCTTGGTTTCCAGACCCTTGATAATCTTGGTTGCCCTCCTCTGCACACGTTCCAGCATATTAATATCCTTCTTAAATTGTAGTGCCCACAATTCCTGCATTGGAGTAGATGGTCCTATGGGACCCCTCCAATGAGTCTCTGGTTTAACTCTTCCCTTCCCTGCTATGGCTATGAGTAAGGGAGGACAATTTGGCTCTGCCCAAAAGGATATTTTGGCTCTGCCCAAGCCAGTAGCCTCAATATTTTTTGAATAATATGCTCAAAGTTGAATCACTTTGACTCTCTTCTCAGTGAACCAGGAGTGTGGGTTCCCATTACCTAAGGTTGCTGGGACTCCTCCAGAGCTGTGCTACTTTGTTGTGAGCTGCTTTTAAAAATAGCTATTGTCACTTCTATTCTTCCTAGCTCCAATCTGTATAGCTATAGGATTGAACTCTCTTTTCTGCCTTTACCCTCTGCGAGTGATTTTTCAGATTCCCAATCTCCCTCACCTCATTGCCTTGCCTGTTGTTTTTATCATGTCAGGTCTAGAATTACATTCATGCTGCTTGAGTCAAAGGTCTCATTTTCTCTCTCAGTATTTAAGCATACCTTTAAAAGGGGGAATAACATTGCTAATCATGGACCATTTTCTTCAATTACAATTGTTTAAGCAAACATTAAACGGGTAGAAGCAAATGCATGGGAATTATGTAAATTTCAGGGTTTTTTTGATGAGCGCCTGCAATGTGTTCCTTGCACACTATGGACTGCGCTGCCTCTGAAATAGGAAAGTGTTATACATTTTTCTTTGGAGCTTCATTTTTTCTTTCTTTCTTATTGCTTCACATGGTGTCTTGTTGCAAAACAAGATAACATGCTGTGACACAGCATGGGAGGCAAAAGATAATGCACCAGAAATGGGAAATAAAACTGCTCTGAAATGTGCTATCCCAATAAAGATAGTGTGCATCTACTGTGATGATATTGCTGTTGATCTCCACACACACACATACACACACACACACACACACACACACACACACACACGGTCCAAATGTTCCAGGACAAGTGCATAAAGAGCTTTTCTTTTTCCCTTTCTTCTTCCATTTATCAGCAAATGAGCTTTCTGTTCTAATGTCTCCAACTCGTGAACAAATGGAATCTTTGCCACATTCAAACAAAAAAGACTCACTAATACTGTACTGTACTGTGATTTTATTTTCCGAAATTAAACACATGCTAGGCCCAGATCTAGTTTTAATCCCCTTCTTATGGTTTCTTAAGAGAGGACGAGGAGATGCAGAGGAGCCCGAAAGGCTTCTGCCAGTCTGGGTGGAAGATAGGGATAGACTTGGTAAACTTGGCTCAGTTCAGTCTTTACAAATACAAAATTAAAAAATTGTCCAGTAGCATCTTAGAGACCAACTAAGTTTGTTCTGAAGAAGTGTGCATGCATAAGAAAGCTTATACCCAGAACAAACATAGTTGGTCTCTAAGGTGCGACTGAAGCACAGCTACTCTTAGCAGAAGATGGTTTGCTTGCTTGCTTGCTTTTTTGCTGCATCACCTGTCATAGATCCAAATCTCCTCCTCCTCCTCCTCCTCCTCCTCCTCCTCCTCCTCCTCCTCCTCCTCCTCCTCCTCCTCTTCTTCTTCTTCTTCTTCTTCTTCTTCTTCTTCTTCTTCTTCTTCTTCTTCTTCTTCTTCTTCTTCTCTTCTTCTTCTGTGATCACTTGTAGCCGAAATTATCTTCCATAAACATGCTTTTAACAGTGACTCCATAAGTGACTGCGGAGGCCAATTCTGGATCCACATGACCTCCCACAGTGGGGACATGGGTTTCCAGGTGGGAGTTGATCATGGTGAGGGTTTGCCAAGTGTGCCTTCCTCTTAACGCGTTTCTCCCTTTCGTCCTGAGTTTGAGCATCTTCAAAGTCCATGAAACTTTTGGTAAAGGCTGTTCTCCAACTGGAGTGCTCACAGGCCAATGTTCCCCAATTGTTGGTGTTTATACTACTACTTTTTTAATATTTGCCTTGAGAGAGTCTTTAAACCTCTTTATTTGACCACCAGCATTACGCTTTCCATTTTTAAGTTTAAGTAGTTGCTTTGGAAGAGGATAATCGGGCATCCGCACAACTTGACCAGTCCAACAAAGCTGATGTTGATGCTGAAATTGAAGTTGATGTTGAAGATAATTTGTCACCCCCCTCCATGATGGCACCTGGGTGCCCCCCCCCCTCATTCCTATGCCCCTGTTTGAATTATGGTGCTGGAGGAGACTTGATAATAATAGTAATAATAATAATTTATTATTTGTACCCCGCCCATCTGGCTGGGTTTCCCCAACCACTCTGGGTGGCTTCCAACAAAGATTTAAAATGCATTAAAATGTCACACATTAAAAACTTCCCTGAACAGGGCTGCCTTCAGATGTCCCATGGACTACAAGAAGACCAAACCTATCCATTCTTAAGGAAATCAGCCCTGAGTGCTCACTGGAAGGACAGATCCTGAAACTGAGGCTCCAATCCTTTGGCCACCTCATGAGAAGAGAAGACTCCCTGGAAAAGACCCTGGTGTTGGGAAAGATTGAGGACACAAGGAGAAGGGGATGACAGAGGACGAGATGGTTGGACAGTGTTCTCGAAACTACCAGCATGAATTTGACGAAACTGCGGGAGGCAGTGGAAAAGAGGAGTGCCTGGTGTGCTATGGTCCATGGGGTCACGAAGACGGACACGACTAAATGGTTAAACAACAACAAAATCTACAGAGGCCTCCAGACTAACAATGTTTTGTAGGAGGGATTCAAGTGCATACCGGGAATTTAAAAATATATATATATTATTCTTGTGGCATTTGCCCGTTCTTTTGGAAATGTCTGTACAGGGGGAGAGAAAGGGTTAATAGGTAGACCAATAGAAAAGTCCAGAGGTGGAGCCTACCCGCTTTTAAAAGGCTTAACCAAAGGTTTAGACAGTTGGAAATAGAGAGACAGTTAGTTCGGTTGGTTCCTTTGGGTGGGAGGCATAGGATTTATTAATAATAATAATAATAATAATAATAATAATAATAATAATAATAACCCGCCCATCTGGCTGGGTTTCCCCAGCCACTCTGGGCGGCTTCCAACAGAAAAATGAAATAAAATAATCTATTAAACATTAAAAAGCCTCCCTAAACAGGGCTGCCTTCAGATGTCTTCTAAAAATCAGGTAGCTGTTTTTCTCTTTGACATCTGATGGGAGGGCATTCCACAGGGTGGGCGCCACTACCGAGAAGGCCCTCTGCCTGGTTCCCCACAACTTGGCTTCTCGCAACGAGGGAACCGCCAGAAGGCCCTCGGTACTGGACCTCAGTAGAGTGGGTTAGAGACAGAGGGGAGACAGAATTGGATTATAGTGTTTCAAAGTATCAGAGAGTGACTTGGATTGCAGTGTTTCAAAGTATTTAAAACTTGTTTGCATTCACAATAAACTGGAATCTTTGTTAATTTGTTACAACCTGACTGAGTCTGAATATATTACCAGCGAAACCTGGTTGGTGGCAGTGGAAGAGAATAGACGTGGTGGCACAGGGTCAATAGTCTGTGGAACGACTGGGGGCTCTGTGTGAACGCCACAATTCTTTATTAAATTTCTGTACTGTCCTTCATCCGAAGATCACAGGGTGGTCTACAATAGAAATAAACACAAAAATACATAATTTAGGTTCGCATAATTAAAATGAATTAAAGTGCCCTGACTCCCAAGCATAACACAGCCTGGGTTTTTTTTGGGGGGGGGGGTTAATGAACTTTTTGCAGTTAGGAAAGTGACAGGGAAATGAACTGAAAAGTGTGGAATGAACAAGTGATTGGTGGGAAGAAACCACTGCGCAAGCAAATGAGGCTGAATGCTCATTGTCATATAATCAGGCCACAAACAAATCAGAGTGAATGCTCAGTAAAGACTGGAGATTCACAAACCACACGACATAATCACTGTGCTAGGGAATCAGGATGAGTGCTGTCCTAGATGACACAAATCCTTGCATGATCTGGCTTGGTGAGCAGTGATCATTGCACTTCCAACAGGCTCCTCAAGGGAGGATTTATATTGCCTGCTGAGCAACTGTGTAATCTGGTTTTGGACATGGACAAACCAACTATATAGAAATTATTTGCAGAATTTACGGCTTTCCTAGGGGTTGGAAAGAGACTGAGTCAAATATCAGTAACCAGCAGGATTTGTCTAGCACTTTTCTTGAGTTGTTCAGGAATCCGTGGTTGAGCATCTAAGCGGATTTTAAGCATTGATTTCTCTATTATGTTCTGATTAGTAATATAGTCTAAAATGACTGTCCTTGAAAGTATTTTGAGTTTGGAAAACTTTTACTTTTGCAACTTCTGAAGTTAACTCTTAATTGAATTGGCTTTTAAAGGGTGTTGCTTTTTTTTAGCATTTCTGCGTTATTCATAAATAGCCTAGCACATGGTCTGTAATAAAATCAAAAATTGTGACTCATTTGGGTACTATTCATAGTGAGTTTTAATCAGACGATTAATCTACTATTTAGGCGTCCAAATTTTAAATTCTAACTGTTTGATTGAAATGTAGGTCACGTTGTGCCGCTGTTTGTCTTGGCAGGATTACAGAATGGCCTTTGCAGAGACCTCTTTAAGGGCAAAAAAAGCATTTAGTCACTATACAAATGTGTTGAACAAAGTAACAATTTTCATTAAAGAAATCTCAGCCAGAGGCCTGAAATTAGACTCCTGAAAGTTTGCACGAACAAAACCTGGCTTGCCTGAACATTTATGAAAATCAAAGACAAAAAGCTGAAAACAAGGATAAATTAGAATGTTATTAAGAACCCATAAAGGTGTTCATTAATCTGTCACCCTCTTAGTCACATAGCTATATTTAGCAATAGTCTTGCATTTCTTACTAATGAAAATGAGATGGCTTGTCTGATGGTGTTCAAAGTACCTTGTTTTTCCTCGCCAGCTCAGTGAAGTCCTTACTTTCTCTCAAGCAAACTCCATTTTCTGAGTCTTTCAATTCATTCCCCTGTAGTTGAATAATCATGTGATTGCGTCCAGGAGAGTAGCCGTGATAGTCTCTTGCAGGAAAAACAACAAAAGAATCTTGTGGCACATTAAAGATAAATGCATTTCTTATGGCATGAGCTTTCTTGGAATGTAGTTCACGCCATCGGATGCTTGAAGTTACAGATCCTGAGTTACAGCTATATACACATGGATGGGGTGGCGGTGAGGATGGTAGACAGTGACTTCAGAGGGAAAGTACAGATAAAAGGTTGCATCCAACTAAGTTATACCTAGACTCATTCGAATTAATAGACCTAAGTTAATCATGCACATAGTTTTCAATGAGTCTGCTCTGACTAGGACTAACACGAGATGCAACCCCAAGACAACAGTGGTAACTCACAAAACAGTTGTTGATAATGTCCTACAGATATTTGGCATAAGCCCTAGCTGCGCTAAGCAAATTAACACAATGTGCTAAAATTCCTCTCTCGGCTCCATCTGCAAGTGATAGCATTAAACCTATTGATATATTATATATTCAGCCGTTTCATGTTGTGGTTTTGTGTTGGAGACATTAAATCTGGACTTGAATAGTGCTACCCTTGGATGTGCACCAAATATCCGTGCCCAAGGTAATGTGTGCATAAAATAAGTGCACAAAATAAAGTGAATCAGCTCTTTGTTTCACACGTACATGGCTATTAAACTGCTGCAGCATCAAGTACTGCAAACTTCATTCACTTAGTTCTCATTTGAGTGAAATCGGCAGATATTGAAACTCCATTTCTTTTTACACATGAGGATACTAAACAAGAATTGTGATTTGCCAAAGACCACACGCTGTCAGTGAAAGAGCTAGGATGAAAACTTGATCATTCTTTGATCCAGGAACAATCCACTAGAGACAGTCTGCCTGTCTACAGCACTTATCCGGCATTTGGCGAAACTTCCAGTTTTTGCTTCATGGATCTACGACGATGAGAAATTATATTCTGCAAATACTTGTGATCTTGTTCCAGGTGGAAATTTCGTCCTGCCATATCTGCCAACATATACAGACCTTTTGATGGCAAAAAATAGGGAGAGAAAACCCAATCCATTGCTGTGCAAGAGTTTAATGAAATTTTACATGTGGGTGTATGTTTGTAAACAGTCCTATACCATCACTCAAGAACAGCTGGAAGCTAAAGCTATGTCTCCCATTGAGTTAATGCAACCCCTCTTTCCCCATTGGAAAAAGTCATTTTCTGTTTATTTTATCTATATACAACCTTTCTGTAGTGCCAAAGTGTACATATGAGTCCATGTGCAGAAATCCCACACATTGTCTCCAAGGCTATACAATAGCCAGCACATGAAACAGGTATTCTACAGGGAAGCATCGTCCTGCAAAGCTAAAGGAGTCCAGAAACAGACTGTTGTGCCAGCATGTATGTGCTTTTCCATTTCAGAAGCCTGTTTTGTTTTGTTTTTCTGAAAAATGAAGTCCGTGATAAATATGGTGTCAAATATGAAGAAGCAGAAACTGATAGCTCAGAAAATGAGACTGATTAAAGCTTACATAGTATTCACTGAGTCTTGGTCCTTTGGCCCTTGCTCCACAGCTTTTTATATGGAAATATATGTCTGATTGACACTGTGGAGGAGAGAAGGAGACCTAGGATGGTGTTCACTGTTAGTCCTATTCAGTCCCACTGAAGTTAATAGACATGACTAATTTAGGTTGATTAATTTCAGTAAGTTTACTCTGGGTAGGACTTAGCTGAATATAACCCATAATAATTTTCAAAACACACAATCATTTTCTTTTTCTTTAACTATAATGGTGATAGTTTCTGTTTTTATGGTTTTCATTATGGCTTCAAACATTTCCAGAAATTTCATATCTTTACTCATGACAGTGCAAAGGTTTGCCAGGAATTCTGGTAGGTTCTGGTATGTATCATAGGAAAGAATCGATTCATTTGAAACTTCCTTCCGATGGTGTATTACTGTCCATTACAGGAATATACACCTATCATTTTTAGCATTTCAATTGTCTTCCATGAGGTGTTTATGCTAGAAGCAGGCTCACCAACACCATAAATAAGCAAATTTGAATATTTAATGAGTGAGCACCTGTGTTTTGACAGCAGGGGGGTGCAATGTCTTGGCCGATGAACTGCTTATACTTGTAGACTGAGAGAAGCAATCTTAGGAAAATTCCTGGAGACATCAGAAAAGTAAGTGAAATCCTACACATGTTTCCTGAGAAGCAAGTCACGCTGAGTTCAACTGGACTTAACTCCCATGGAAGCGTGTGTAGGGCCTCATCTGTGCTATACATTTAAAGTACTATAATACCAAGTGTCCTGGGAACTGTATTTTGTAAAGGGTGTTGAGGGTTGTTGGGAGACTCCTATTCAACTCACTGAGCTACGATTTCCAGATTTCCTAGGAAAGACAGATTGATTGTTAAACCACTCCAAGAACTGTAGCTCTGCGAAAGGGGATAGGCTCTCAGCACCCTTAACAAAATACAGTTGCCAGATTTCGTTGGGGGAAGCCATGACTGATGGCAGCTCCATTTAAAGTGCATTCAACACACATTTAAGGCACACAACTTCCCCAAAAGAATGCTTGGAACCGTAGTTTGTGAAGGTTGCTGGGAATTTGAAGCTCTGTGATGGGGAAACTACAGTTCCCAGGATTCTTATGGGGGAAGTGATCATTTGTTTTATGTGCGTCGCGTGCGCTGTGTTCCGCTCAACTTGGGGGGCAGCGCACGTGTGTGATGTCACACGTGTGACTTGCGTGTGATGCTAAGCAGTGGGAGGAGGCCCAGTGGGGCCTGCTGTGGCTGTGGGTACACCCCACGAGACCTGTTGCAGCCGCGGGAGTGTCCAACGGGGCCTGGCACAGGCCGTAGAATATTGATGGGGCCTAGATTCGTCCTTGAACACACCCCTCAGATGTGTTGAATATGCTTTAAAGGCATAGTGCAGACAGAGGCAGAGCTAACTGCTCAGGCACCTGGAGCAGCGTGTACCCAGGGGGTGGCACTAGCCACCTGCGAGGGCAGGACTAGTGTCCCAGGGTGGGGCAAGCATTCCAGGGGGTGTGCGGCCGGCCACCATGAGCCTCCCTGGGTGTGTGTGGCTGGCCGCCGCGAGCGTCCTGGGGTATGCACAACCGCCCTTAGCTTCCCAGGGGGTGCGTGGCTGCTGCGAACATGGCAATGTCACCCTCCCTCAGAGATGGTGTGAGGGATTCCCAGTTTCCCAGCCCTCACTGCTTTAACAACAGAGGCTCTCCCTGTGCTCCTATACAAACGGGAGTAAACCTCCAGTGTCCAAATTGGACTTGTCTCCAGGGTACCTCAGGGCTCTGCGTTCGAAACCTATTGCCACCAGTGGGGTCTCCCTCCCATGGATCCCTACTGCTTCAATTTGCCTCTCCCTTAGGCAACTATGTGGCTCCCTTTGGCTTCACTAACCAGCCCTTTGTATGACAGGGGAAAAAGCAAACAGTTTCCTCTTCCACAGGAAAGCTTTGTTCTCGCCTCTTAGTCACACCTCTGAAGGTACTGAGACACTGCCCAGGTCCACGAACGTTTAGGCACATTTAACTTTATTATTTAACTTGGAAAACATGGGTTTCTCTGGTTCTTAAAAGTGCATATCTTCTTTTCATATAATACAGACTTGTTAATACATCTCCTGCATCTTGATAATAACGGTTATAACCTTTCTTCCCATCCACCCGAACCTAACCTCCTGCTCCCTCTCTAACCCTCCACTCCCCAACTGCCTTTCAATGGTTGTTCCCCCTCCATTTAGAACACCGACTAGCTCCGCCTCCCAGGGAACACCTACCTATCATGGGAGTGATAGGTTAACCCATGATGAACCGGAATCATAATCAGGCACTATTCCGCCACAGATGGCACCCGGGGCAGGCTGTACCACACCCACTTTTCTCCACCTCTGAGTACAGCCCTAAATTGCTGTAACACTGCTTTAAACTTATAGTCCAGATGTGGCCTAGAACTGCAGCCTAAATGCCATTATCTGATAAGAGGGTTTGAATAATTCTTTGAAAGGGGAGCTCTTCATGCTTTGATGGATAGAGCATTTTATTTTAATGTAATTCCAATGGATATGAATTATAAGGACAGATAGGAATATACTTCTCGCGATAGGCTGTTTCCTTTCCAAAACTGGCAGACTGCAGGCAGTTGGCGGCCTCGTCTGTCATTCTAAATCCTGCCTGAAAGCATTTTTATGCTTGTCAGACAATATACAGATTTTGTCAAGTGCCACATCGAGATATTCAGAGAAAGGTCTTTCTCACCATTTGTCTCAAAGAGAGGGGAACTGTGTTTCTTGGCACATGGGGGACATTCAGAAGCCTTCAGTGAGTTATTCTTTCTGCTCCTACGAAGCTCGGCCGTACACACATCCGCATGCATGCATACATAGCTGACTTTTCAGAAAGGTTATAACTTTGTGAGCTTCAGAATCAAAAACTGATGTGACCTACATAAAATAAATGCTCTGATTTCCTAATTAAAGCAAGCTGTAGTTGCACGCTTGGCTAACAGCCGCCAAAGAAATTATACAATAAATCTTCCGACTGTCCTCCAGGAATGTGGAAAGAAGGTGGTGATGAGGAGGACAGCAGAAGAAGAGAATGGGAATGAGCCATGCTGTTCACGCTCATTGCAGAGGGTCTACGTTTCCTTTCAAACACACAAGCAAAATGTCTAAGATGATTGTATGCTTTGCAAGGGGGTCGGCAATCAGCCCAAATGTTTTAACAGCTGGGGTTTAAAACATACACACACACACACACACACACACACACACACACACACACACACACACTTGTTTGGTTAGGATCTGATTTCTTTCCGAAAGGGTGGTCTCAATGGATGCCAAAAAGCTAGCAGGGAATATTTATTCTGAGAAACACAGGGATGTTTTCCTCCTCCAAGGCTGATCTGTTCTTTTGGGGGGAAAGAAGAGAGGTGTTTTGTTTTTTTAAAGATAGTTCTTGCTAAAGAGGACCAAGGCTTGGAAAAGGTGCTGTTTCTTTTGGAGGCACAGGATTGATTACATCATACCAAAATTAAGGAAAAAGAGAGAGGTACACTTCAGATACTACTGCTTTATTTTTATTTTTTATCATGCTTCTTATAGGCTTAGGTCGTCTGTTGTAAGACTTGACTATAATACAGGGCAAGATTTCAGAAATTGAACTACCCCCATCTCTGGGCATTGCACCTAGCAAAGTTTGGAAAGATTGGACAATGGGTCCCCATTTTATGGTCTCATTTTATTAATGTCATTTACATGGCTGTTCATTTTCACTTTTCCTGCCTTTTAATGACTGACACAGGCTGTTTTAGACTGCTTTAGTAAGAAAAATAGGGAAACTTTTGACCAGAATTCAATGGTTTGAATTCATTTTCCTTTTCATAACTAAAACAGATTAAATGAATGGGGCTCATTTCTTTGGCTTTCTGTTCACTTAAAAAATTATGCACAGCACAAGTTGGTTTGATTTCTGCGTGAACAACAAGATTAGAGGTAGATAGATAGATGATAGATGATACATTAGATTAGATTAGATTAGATTAGATTAGATAGATGATAGAAACTTTATTTGCATTAGCCAACAAGATAAGGGTGGAATAACTCATATTCCACCCATTAAACAGTGACTTCCGAAGAAGAAAAATGCATTGATCTAAGCCGCATGTTTCATCATTGGTTCAAAGCTGAAGCAGGGCCTTCAACAGAATGGATTATATGACAGATATGACCATCCTGCTCAGAACAGGTGCCTACTTGTGGATTGACTCATGTGCCACCAGCAAATCATGCAAATAAAGTAACACCATGGCTAAATCATGGCACTACTGTGCTACTTCAACGTGGCAAGAGGGAGAAGAATGAGAACCAATGGGACAGCAGGGCATCACCTTTGAAACAGGGCAATTGATTCTTGGATTCCCAGCTTGTCCAGCTACACTTCGTTTACTAAAAGGGTAAGATTCTAGAGGGTAAGATTAAGCTCTATTCGTGCATTATTTGCATGTAGGGCACTAACTGGAGAGGAACTGTGCTTACTGTATGTATGAGCAGCTGCTTATGCGTAAAGTTTCCATTGCAGACGACATATGGTCATCAAAAGCACAGGTGGCATGGCCATGATGCTTCAAGGGCAGCGTGAGATGCTTGAACCTGTGACTGCTGTCCATGCGAGTAACATGCGAATAGTACTTAGGAATTGCATGTTTTCAGCCTTAAATTCCTTCATGCTTGAAAAACAGGGTTTTAATAGAGGAGCATAACACTACACTGTGTTACCATAATGAGGTTGCAAATTTCCCCTTTCAAAATCTTAGTGTGAGAATGTAATCGCTGCCTAGCTGAATCAGATTATAAACCCACCTCTGGTAACCAAAACCCTAGGAAGCTGACAAGCGAGGCATTATGGACCTAGCCATCTCCTGTTGTTTACCTTCGGAGATAAAAATTCTCCTAAACATTAGGTTCTATTCTTAGCTATTGTGGCCAAGATGCAATGTTGCAAATACCTTTCAAAATGCTACCTGTGTTAGTGCTCATTCCAACTTCCCATGGTGATAAGTTCTGTAATATAATGGTGTCCTACACCAATGATTGCTTCCTCTTTTTTTGTCCTGAACTCAACCAGCCAACATGAGTGTACCAGACAATACATTCCTTTTTTCTGTTCATGATTGTATACATCTCTGTCAACCCCAATCTCAGTCAGTTTTTTGTCCAAGCTTAAAAAAATAAAACCCTACTCTTTAAGATTCCCCTCCAGAAGGAAGCTCGGATGCTAGGGGCTCATGGGCCAGCAAGCATTAATACCTAGAGGGATAATTAAGCTCGGGGCAATGGAGGGCCAGGAAGGAAGAGAATTAAGCTTGGGGAAGAGTGTCTGAATCAGCTGAGTAATGGCAGCCTGAGAGAAAATTCAAAGTTCCAGCTGCAGGTAAAAAAAAGAGGCTACATCTCAGCCTCTGTTCTTTCTGTTTTCCTTTTCATCTGTAACGTTATGTAATTATTCATGTATATTCCACCTTTCTTCCATAGAACTTAAGGTGGCATGCATTCGATTCTAGGTGGTCTACCATCCAGGCACCAATCAGATGCAGACCTGTTTCACTTCAGGAAGGGATCTGCCAGCCTTGTGTGTGTGTGTGTGTGTGTGTGTGTGTGCACATGCATGCACATGCCAGACATATTGGACTAATCCTTCTAACAAACACGCTCTTCTAACCATCAATATACCATTCATTTATATAGAAGCATTATTATGCTTTTTAAAATGTTCAGTACATTTCCTAAGAGCCGCTTCCACAAAGCTTTCTACTGCGACCTAGCAAAACTGATGTTTTTGGTCAGCTTTCTGCAGGGATCTGAAGGAAAACTTTCAAGGAGAGGCTCCATCTAATTTCCACCTCAGCACGTAGCACTTTCCACTGACTTAAAGTAACCATTTCCAGGGGTTAGCCACGTCAGTTTGTTGCAACAAAAGCAACCGTGAGTCTTGGGGCACCTTGAAGACAAACAAATGTATGGCGGCATCAGCTTTCATGGACTACATCGGATGCAAAAGTGCTATTCTGAGTGACAGCTACATATACACACGGCTTGGTAGGTATTGTAAACAGCACCAGCAGTGCTAGACAGTGTAGCATCAGTGTAACACCTGAGGGCAGGGCCATGGGGTGGGGTGAGTGTCACAGGGGGAAAAATGAACCTGTGAGCCACTCATGGAGGGCTGCTTCCTGGGTGAGGGGGGGAGAGTGAGACCCGCCGCTTTGCTAGCAGCCTTCCTCCCTTCCCTCTTCCTTTTGACAGCCCGGGAGCGGGGGGCAATGGCACACAGCCCGCCGGCGACTCCCAAGCCTCCCCCAAGCTGTCAAAATGAAGGGGGAAGGGGGAAGGCTGCCAGCAGGGCGGCGCAGCTCCACCCCTTCCCCCGACAGCTTGGGGTAGGCTTGGGAGTCACAGGCAGGCGGCGCGCCAAATGTCACCCCCCTCAGTGATGACACCTGAGGCGGACTGCCCCCTTCCTCCGCCCCTGCCCTCATGGCATCTGCTGCTCTCCAGGGAATGGGGCAGGGTGAGCTTGCCACAAGAAAAGACAGGCAGAAATGGAAAGTGTTTCTAAATTATTTTTATAGAAACACAAAACTGGCTTGTTTAAGCCATGTACTCTAAACTTGCATCATTCAGCTTAGACATCCTTACTGGTAGGGTTAACATGGTGGATGAAAAAGAACAAAGATTGTGGTAACCCTTCCTCCTAAGATGAGGGGATGTGATCTAGCTAAGCCTGGCAGGACACCTTACTCTATGGTTTTAACCCCTTCATGCATTAATTACCATCAAGCTAATACAGGCATAGGCAACCTTGGCTCTCCAGTTGTTTTGGAACTACAACTCCCATGATCCCTCGCTAACAGGGCCAGTGGTCAGGGATCATGGGAGTTGTAGTTCCAAAACATCTGGAGAGCCAAAGTTGCCTATGCCTGAGCTAATATATAGCCTACAAAAATTGTGTCTTTATTTGTTTATGTAGAATGCCCTTCTATGTTCTATGTCAGAAAAAACAGGCCAGTCTCTATGCAAAATAAAAAAATGGGCAGAACCTCCCCCCCCAAAAAAAAATACAGACACACACATACATGTCTGTAACTCAGGATAACATTGCATGAAGTGAAATAAAGTTTTTAAAAGACTCTACCATCATGAATATCTTTGTCTTAGAGGCGCCACAAGACATTAGAGTAAGTGTGTGCTACCTCTCTCCCTCCCTCCCTCCTCCTCCCCCCTCCTCCTTCTCTTTGCCATTTAATAGGTGCTCCTGATATCCATTATTCCCTTTGTACACAGGCAGAACAATCCAGACTACAGGAAACCAGTGTAATTTATGCTGAGGTAAATTAGGCCACAGTAACAACCCTATTCCAAACTATTCAGCAACAGGACTGCTGCTGGCTGAGCCAGGCTGAGCCTGGCAGAGGGAAAACAAGCCTTTAAAATAGTTTGACTTGCACCACCCTTTTTCTGGTGTAAATTATGCTGGTTTTCTAGGAAACATGGCCAAGTTGAACAGAGTTTGGAAAAGGGGTAAGGGTCCTCCTGCCCAACCCCATGCCCCCCCACTCCCCTGAAACAGCCCTTTCTGGGGACTTACTTTACTCCATTGTTGGTTCAGCTGCCTTTCTGAGCTGAGATGAGGAATTTCCACTGGCATATCTGTGAGTGAGCCAGGATTAGGTCTCTGCTTCTGCTGCTTTCCCCTATTCTTTCTCAAACGGTCTCTCAGAAACATGAGAATTCCCCCTGAATCTTGAGACACGTCTATAACAATTTAATCTAAAATCAGATTTATTGGTTGTGCGGTGAGCTTAAGTGTAATTTTGCCTTTGACACCATCAGATGTCGCAACTGCATGTACTGTACATGTGTGGTCTGTCGTTTGAAGAGTATATTCAAATCCTGAGCTCTGGGAAACAGTTGTTCTGCTACGTTTTGGAACAGTCAACATCCTACCTCACAAAGAGGGGGGAAATGTAAACTGTGTTTTGCATCTACAGCTCCAAACTTGTCCCTTAGCTACTGCAGTCATTGACACAAAACACTGACACAAAGCAACTGGGCATTTATGCTTCAAATGAAGTCAAATCCTATTTGGGCATATTTAACTCTCAATCTGTAATGTTTCTCAAGGCCAGATTTGCCTGCTTTGCTATTGTGGAGAGCTCCCCTTCTGTTGGTATCCTAAGCAAGTCCATTCACATAATCATTTCATAGAATTATAGAATCGTAGAGTTGGAAGGGATTCTGAGTGCCATCTAGACCAACTCCCAACAAATCGGGCATCTCAGCTAAAGCATCCATAACAGATGATCATCTGACATTTGCTTCAAAACCTCCAAAGAATGAGAATCTGGATTTCTGGATATTATATTTGTGATTTCCCCCTGCCTCCTTGTCAGGGTCTATTTATGCTGAGTGAACATCAAACCAAGAGAACCTCATTATTTGTTGGCCTCTGACAATGTGCACGCCCTCCCATCCTCAGAATTTGAAATGTTGGTGCATCCCTTGCAAAGCAAAAACAAAAACACTTATTGTTTGCTAATGGGTATGAAAAGGTCTGTGGGTGGCATTCTCAACTGATAGCAATAAGTGAATATGGTGCTTTATTGGGGGGGGGGATGCAGGGGTACGCATACCCCTAAACATTTTGTGAATCTAAGTTTGGCTTCATTGAGGGGCAGTATTTCAATATCAGTAGGAAAATGAGAGCACCCCTAAACGTTGTTGTTGTTGTTTTTAGGAAAAAAGCACTGAGTGAATATATTAACACCCCTCCAGAAGCATTCTGAGGTCCAGCGCCGAGGGCCTTCTGGCGGTTCCCTCACTGCGAGAAGTGAAGTTACAGGGAACCAGGCAGAGGGCCTTCTCAGTAGTGGTGCCCACCCTGTGGAACGCCCTCCCATCAGATGTCAAAGAAATAAACAACCATCTGACGTTTAAAAGACATCTGAAGGGTTTAGGGAAGTTTTTAATGACTTATGTTTTAAAGGTATTTTTAATCTTTTGTTGGAAGCCGCTCAGAGTGGCCGGGGAAATCCAGCCAGATGGGCGGGGTATAAATATATTTTATTTAATAATAATAATAATAATAATAATAATAATACAGTGGTACCTCGATTTACAAACACCTCAGGTTACAAACGCTTCAGGTTACAAACTCTGCTAACCTGGAAGAGTTACCTCGACTTGAGAATTTTGCCCCAGGATGAGAACAGAAATCGTGTGCCGGCAGCACAGCGGCAGCAAGAGCCCCCATTAGGGAAAGCATGCCTATAGTTAAGAACAGTTTCTGGTTAAGAACTGCAATAATGATGATGATGATGATGATGATGATGATGTATGCCTACATACGGGACCCAGGTGGCGCTGTGGGCTAAACCACTGAGCCTAGGGCTTGCTGATCAGAAGGTCGGCGGTTCGAATCCCTGTGACGGGGTGAGCTCCCGTTGCTTGGTCCCAGCTCCTGCCCACCTAGCAGTTCGAAAGCACATCAAAATGCAAGTAGATAACTAGGAACCGCTATAGCGGGAAGGTAAATGGCGTTTCCATGTGCTGCTCTGGTTTGCCAGAAGCGGCTTTGTCATGCTGGCCACATGGCCTGGAAGCTGTACGCCGGCTCCCTCGGCCAATAATGCGAGATGATCGCACAACCCCAGAGTCGGTCACGACTGGACCTAATGGTCAGGGGTCCCTTTACCTTTTTATGCCTACATACAGCCACAGATCTCAGGGGAGTTTGCAATGTTGATGCCCCTCCAGACAGAGCATCAACTGGATGCAGAAAACCACCTGCCATGTTAAATTTCCCACAATTCTCAGGAGCACCCAGCATAATACTGTTAGGTGCCCCATACCATTGTTTGAAATTTAACATGGTGGTTAATTAATTTCCCAGATACAGAAGCTGCCGCCAGGTAATTCCTTCCTCTGGGGGAATGGGTAGGCAGAAGCTGCCCATGGATGGTGAGTTCTGAGGCCAGCCCTGGCCTAGTGTATGTGTGTGCTTGCTACTGAAGACACTGAAAATCTGTGCTGGATATTAATTGAATCTGTATATCTACTCGGAGCAGCTTACTTGTCACTTGGGGAGCTATGACAATGGCCAATTGCTTGCTTCTCAAATATGTATAACATGTTGCGCTCTGACCTTGACCATCCTTGCATGATATATTTTAGCTTTTCTTGCTTTTTAAGTAGCCATCCTAATTTCAGGTGGACACAACATCCCCAGTGCAGTTATTATATCTGCTGTGTGTTTGTAGAAGAAGCAGTGAAGTGGCAAAAAACAATGTTTATTCCTGGTCAACGGTGACAGAATTCCACCCTGAGGAACTCCTGTTCATACAGTTCATCTGTTTGAGTAGTATTCAGGGAGAAGAAAAAAGGGTCTATTACTTAAAATGGTAAGAGGAAGAGTAATGAGCGAAAACTAAAAACATTCAGGTTAGAAGTGAAAGAAAACTTCTCCACCGTTACAGTAATTTGGCATTGGAAATAACTGCCAAGGGAAGTAGTCAAGCCATTGTCAGTTAAATTACACTATTCGGGATTAAATTGGATATAGCTCCAGAGAGAACAATGAAGAAAAATGTTGTGCATGATGCGTAAGGTTTGAATGGGGTGTGTATGTAAGTGCTCTATTTATTTTTAATTCTTTCCACAATGCCTACATTATTTCGAACTAGGCTATTATTAGAGGTGCAAATTTAGAAACAGACCACACTGTCTGGATTCGAGACGGTGAGGCAATGGTTATCGCCCATTTCATACAATCCAGCTACTCTATATATTGTCCAACTCTTTTACCATTATATATACTTACAAACGAAACCAGGGGGGGGGAATCTGATTACGATGATTCATGCTATTCAAAAAAACATTACAAACATTAATAACAATTATCCCATTTACCAGAGGCTTAGACTGATTATTAAACCAGCTGCAAACCATTTATATACAGTTGGGGCTTTGCCAGCAAGCTCAGTTCTGAAACGACATTCTTCTGCCCAGCTGCAAAAAATAATAATTCTCACCATTTTGTCTTCCAATGTTCTGCTCCCCCATCAGTGGGCCCCCTCCAGACATGTCTCTGTTTGCCTGCGTCAAAGTTTCAGCTTAAATGGTTTTTTTTGTGGGGGGAAGGGTCTGGAAATAAGCATGAAGTCAACCTGCAGAATTAAAAACAAATTTAAGTCCATATATATATATATATATATATATATATATATATATATATAACACATAGAGAGTTAACTATTGGGGGGATTAGAAGAAATATGAATACCCCATCACATAGAAGAGCTTTAAATATACAGATATTTTCAGGCAGTGCTGGTGGTCTAGAACCATCAATACTGTCAGTGCTTGGCAGCAGCAGGAATATACATATGAGAAACACATACGGTATTTATTTCCACTAGCTAGATCTAACTGCTGCAGTACATGAGGTGACGTATCTGTTATTAAAGGCTTTCACAGCCCACCACATGATAAGGTAACTATAGATAACTATAAAAATCAAAAATCCTTCCAGTAGCACCTTAGAGACCAACTAAGTTTGTCATAGGTATGAGCTTTCGTGTGCATGCACACTTCTTCAGATACACTGAAACAGAAGTCACCAGACCCTTATGTATAGTCAGAGGGTGGGGGGGGGAGGGTTGATGGGAATGGGTGATGGGCTGATAGGAGTGGTAAACCTGTTGATGACTGTTAACGACTGCAATTGGTCTTGCAGGAAAAAGCAAGGGCTGAGGTGCTAAAGAAAGCTTGATCATGTATAATGAGATAAGAATCCTATGTCTCTGTTCATACCAGGTGTCTCCATGGTTTTAAGCTTGGTAATGAGTTGCAATTCAGCAACTTCTCTTTCCACTCTGTTTCTGAAATTTTTCTGTAATAAACTAAGTTGCAACAATATTATTATACTATTATACTATCTTTTTTTAATGTCCCAAAGCATGAAAGGTTTTTAAGATCATGCTGGATACAATCATTTGCTGTGTTATTAATGCCCATGAGGAAGTGTGGTAACTATCATTGCCTAGGACAGAGGTAATCTTATTACTATGTGGGCCAGCTGGGCAGTATTTTGGGGGGTGGAGGCTTGTATCATCCTACACATCAACAAATCTGATGGGATAGTGTCATTGCCCTGTGCAGTACAGTATGAGGCTGGATCTACATTGATATGTAAAAACATTATGAACTAAAACATTACATAACTCTCAATGCAGTTTTCCATTGTCAAAGGTTCACTGCTCTACATTTTTATAACACATTTCTGACGTTATAACCAATGAGTGTAGATTCGCCCTGAGTCTCTCAATTAGAGCAGCATTTGCATAAACTGATCCCTCCTCATCTCCTTGGCCATTTACCTGAGCAGTGTGAAGCTTCTCAATAGGCTGTGATTGACCCCAACACCATAGCAGTAAGCAAGCTTCTTCATAGACTGCATAAGGAATTAGAATAGATTGGCTTTGTGGATGTGTAAGAAGGTGTAAACTTCCATGCGTTTAGATTATCTCACCCTCTTATGTAGCCAGCCGATCACCGCACCCTGTAGAAGTGGGCTTCTTGCAGGTAACATCTCATCAGAGTTTGAGTCCATTTGATGCGGCTCCTGCCCTTTGGAACTTCCTCTTGTTACATCTCAGACACCTGTTGAAGACTCACCTCTTTAAATGAGCCTTCTACCGTAAGGGGAGATTGATTTGAAATTTTTTTTATTGTTTTAACTGTTTTGGTATATGCCATTGTTTTATATGTGTTTTTATTGTAGTGTGAAATTGCTTTGAGAAGAAATTCATAAATGAAATGAAAATGAATGGATAATACGATCCACTTCCAGAGGAGGAAATTGGAAAAGTTGTAACTCCAGCTGACATATGGAAAGAAGGTAATATCACCACAGGCATGGGTTGTCGCTAACTGTGGTGACATTGCTGATGTTTTAAAGGGAATAATAATAATATAATAATAATTTATTATTTATACCCCGCCCATCTGGCTGGGTTCCCCCAGCCACTCTGGGCGGCTTCCAACAAACATTAAAATACAGAAATCCATCAAACATTAAAAGCTTCCCTAAACAGGGCTGCCTTAAGATGCCTTCTAAAGGTCTGGTAATTGTTTTTTCTTTGACCTCTGGTGGGAGGGCATTCCACAGGGTGGGTGCCACTACAGAGAAGGCCCTCTGCCTGGTTCCCTGTAACTTAGCTTCTCGTAGTGAGGGAACTGCCAGAAGGAAGAGAAGGACCAGGGGCCTGAACCTCCTTGCTGTCTATGACTCACACAACTAGTGGTGGGGCTGAGTGTTTGTAGCCCTCTTATCAATAAAAAGAAAACACCATACTTTGTGGTCTCTTGAATCGTATTGCTGGCATATCCACATGCCAGTTCCATTCATTATGAAGCTGTTTCTCTATGACAGCCTACAGCTTGAGGGTCAAGTTAATTCACTGATAATTAAATTCAACACAACGAAGAAAAGGAACTCATTCCAGCAGGAGAGGATCTATGAAGTGTTTCATATACTCCCCTTCCGCAGAGCCGGATTACCAAATAGGCAGAGTAGGCACTGGCCTATGGGCCCCACACCTTTTAGGGGCCCACGACAATGAATCAAAATCATATTTATTTGAACTTGAGAGAAAATTACAATCAAGCTTTCTTAGTTCAATGTTATCCCACTAGAGCTTGCACACAAGAAACCTCCAGATACGAAGCTTTCTGTGAGTTAGGTGTGTTGCGAGTTCCCTACTAGGACCGACTCCAGGTCCTAGTAGAATATTTGTGAGTAACCGAGTAGAAGCTTCGAGATAATTTGCAAGGGGTCCCCTGAGATTTCAGCTGCCCAGGGACCTCCATAGGGTTTAATCCAGCACTGCCCTTCAATGTAAAGGTAAAGGTGAAGGTACCCCTGACCGTTAGGTCCAGTCGTGGACGACTCTGGGGTTACGCACTCATCTCGCTCTATAGGCCAAGGGAGCCGGCGTTTGTCTGCAGACAGCTTCCAGGTCAGGTGGCCAACATGACTAAGCTGCTTCTGATGAACCAGAGCAGCGCACGGAAACACCATTTACCTTCCTGCTGGAGTGGTACCTATTTATCTACTTGCACTTTGACGTCCTTTCGAACTGCTAGGTAGGCAGGAGCTGGGACCGAACAACGGGAGCTCACCCCATTGCAGGGATTCGAAACACCAACCTTCTGATTGGCAAGCTCTAGGCTCTGTGGTTTAGACCAGTGGTCCTCAACCTTGGGCTTCCAGATGTTTTGAGACTACAATTCCCATCATCCCTGACCACTGGTCCTGCTAGCTAGGGATCATGGGAGTTGTAGGCCAAAAACATCTGGAGGCCCAAGGTTGAGGACCACTGATTTAGACCACAGCGTCACCCGCATCCTGCCCTTCCACATACAAGGGAGAATTATTGAAATCAGAAGTGTGTGATACTCGCACTCTATGACAACTTCCAAATATTGGGTGTAGCTCACTGTGAAGATTCTTTGCACAAAGTCTGGGCAATGTGTAAGAATTGCACAGAAACTCTGTGAATCTTAAT
Source organism: Zootoca vivipara (assembly GCF_965207765.1). Taxonomy (NCBI): domain Eukaryota; kingdom Metazoa; phylum Chordata; class Lepidosauria; order Squamata; family Lacertidae; genus Zootoca; species Zootoca vivipara. Next base: position 24,810,771 of record NC_142592.1, on the reverse strand, counting down.
CCGTTGTATTGGGACTGGGGAAAGACACATTTCCCAACGGATTCTAGCTGTTAACCTGATAGCTGTGTCTCTAAAACCAAAACTGAACAGCTACTGGATGTTGTTTCCATTAGGCTTGTTCAGGTGGGAGTCAGAACGATGAGCTATTGCCATTACATTTGTTAAGCAGAAATCTGCACAGCAGTGGGATGATGATTACAGCTTGCAGCACATTCATTGTGATGTGTAGGTTCAAGGTGAAATTCACCCTGGAATCATTAAAAAACTTTATGAACCTTTCTAGTGAGCCTGCATCCCGGCTCAGAGTGAGCCTGCTTTGATTTATGATTTATGTTCAGACAGGGTGCAATAACCTCTTGAGACAGGTGCTAAAATGAACCGCATCTGAACTTTATTGAAGAGCTAGCAGACACAATCCAGACAATGTCCTGCTCTCTGCAGATGGCTGTCTCCCTGAGGATCTTCTAGAGCTGAAAGTAATAGGAAGGTCTCTAGGCACGTCTCCCAACATTTCTGACCTGGGCAGAGATTGTTGGCCAGAGGCCAGTTTTACTGAGAACTGCCTGATATAAACACTGCTGATTCCAGCCGCAGCAGAAATTAACTCTCTAGGCTTCTGTTGTGAGGGACCTAGACTTCGTATGGTGGCAAGGAAAATAATCCTTTCTGTTGTGTTTCGCTTTGGAATGTACAAGTGCATGGTTGCTTTTGCAGAAAGTATTCCGTTACAAAGCCGCTATATGTGAGACCCAGCAGTGGTAAAGCTACCAGACATCGGCATTCCTGGAAACAATGCCTGCGAACAGTTTAATTATTTTGTTCTTTAAATCTCCCTGCCAAGAGTCCTTACTGGATTAAGTATTCAACACCAAGAGATTAAAGAGGTATATCCCTATAGCTACCAATGAACACATTGCCTCATAATCACTCGGATTATCTTTCTAAGGAAGTAGATCAAAGCTTTGCTTTTTTTTTTTTTTGCGTGGGTATCAGATAATAAAGGCCAAGGCTAAACCAAACTCTCATCACTTTTACATCTATCCCTTAGCTAGGAGAGCAAGACTAAATAAGAGGGGATGTCTAAAGGTAAAGCCAATGGGAAATGATTTGTTCCTGCACAACTTCTGCTATAATAGGAATGCAGCTGACCAATTTAAGGGGACCCAGGAGATGCTACGGTAGGTTACAAGGAACCTTTTAAGGGTGCATAAAGAAAAGCAATTAGTAGATTGCAAAGCCCTTTGAAAGAAAGAGTAAATAAACAGTCAGTCACAAGCAAATCATACAATTTATGCATGGCTTTCTATAGTGTGTGTGCGTTGCAGATAGCCTAGGTTGCATTCATCAATGACTCTTTGCATGGAAGCCTTTAAAAGACATTGCTATATATAGCAGAGAATAGAAGTTTAATTCTAAACCAGGCAACTTTCCAGAGATTTAAGAGCACAGATTCTCGAAAGGCTGGCATATAAAGACTGCACGTCTAACAGTGCACTCCTAAGCATATTTACTCAGAAGCAAGTTTCTTTGTGGTTTGGATTGCAGCCTTAAATAGCTTTATATTTTGATTATTCACTATGGATGAAGCAACACAGTCATGATTTGTTCTGCGCTGATGAATTGGATCGAATGTTGTCTTGAAGAAGCATTTTCCATTAATAAAAAGGACCTGACATTACTTAGTCAGCTCAGTGACCTATCCATCTAGCGTATCAGCATCTGTCTGAATTTTTCTCGGATGTAAGGTGAAATATTTTCCAGTTACATAAGCAGCACAGTTATTTTACCTAGGTATCAGCCCTTCCTAGAGCACCCTTGACCACACATTGATAACTAGAAGGGTATACTTTATTTTATTTTTTAAAGCATGACTTTAGTTTGCTCTTGAACAGAGAACGTTGAAAAATAATGATGAACAGACAAAAAAAGTGGGTTTCCTAACTTTATTCTGCATTTGATATTTTCCCATTTCTGTATTCTCCGCCTGGAAAACTAATAAATGTAAATTGCAGCTTATAAAGTGTGTTGTTGTTTTTTTGCTACACACACAGACACCCAGGCTCTCTGGTGACACATTTCTGCTCATCATGGGAAGACAAGAAACTGCAACTGACATTCAGCTACCCACATGTAGAGTAACTTTGAGTGTGATAGTGATACAAGGGAACAGGAAGTAGGAACGTTTCATATTTCCTGCTTGTGTATGAAATGAGCCTTTTGTTGTCTATCCCCCTCCTCCAAAGGAGATGCGTGAATTCTGAATATTTGTGCATCTATTCACCCTGCAAGATAAGAAATGTTAAGCATTTTTCAGATGGCATGACTACAGTTAAGGCAGTGTTTCTCAACCTTTTTTGGGCCAAGGCACACTTGTTCCATGAAAAAAATCACGAGGCACACCACCATTAAAAAAGTTAAAAAATTTAACTCTGTGACGCCCTATATTGACTATATAATTATGACTGTAAGAAACACTTGCCAATTGCTGTGTTGGTTGCAATCTCCTGTAATAAGGCTTCACAAGCCGCTGATTTCTCTGCCAGCACAATCCTTTGCTCAGCAAGTTTCAGGTTGAGCTCATCCAGCCAGCTTCTTTAAGTTTGTCTAAAACCACCCTCCCGTGGTGGTGGCTGTTGAGAGCTGCGCTCGCCCCGTGTCATGACCCGGCCAGCTTCCTTTCCGGCGGGTTAGTGTTGTGTATTGGCAGCCGCCAGGCACGTGACAATGCAAATTGCCCTTCTCGTCGCCGCATGTCGTGGCACACCAGCCAGCATCTCGTGGCACACTAGTGTGCCGCGGAACAGTGGTTGAGAAACGCTGAGTTAAGGCCCAATAGCCCCTTCCTGGCCTATCTGACCTTACATTCCCCATTTGCACAGGTGTTACATTCCGCGTGTTTATTTGGACTGCCATTGAAAAAGCCTGCAAACACCCTCTAAACCAGGCATCCCCAAACTGCGGCCCTCCAGATGTTTTGGCCTACAACTCCCATGATCCCTAGCTAACAGGACCAGTGGTCGAGGAAGATGGGAAATGTAGTCCAAAACACCTGGAGGGCTGAAGTTTGGGGGTGCCTGCTCTAAACCTCTGCACACCCTTGAAAAACCCTTTTAAAAAACCCAGCACTTACAAGATCCGCCAAACTCATCCACAATTGCTCCCTCCAAACCTCCTTGCTGAAAATCTGGCTCTCCGCAGGCCTCAAAGGGCTCCTGGGATTACACTTGCAAAGTCTTGTGGGATTGCTAGACGCTGTTTTCGTGCCATTTTTGCCGTTTTCGCGCTCTTTTACAGCCGCTTTTGCCCCTTTTCATACCACTTCCAGGTCTGCAACACGTGCTTTGAAAACACGTAAATGTGGGGTTGCCTGTACATGCACACACACAAGCACACACTGGCTGCATTCAGACAGCACTTTATTCAATTCATCCAGAGTTTCCTTACTTGATACATTCCGCATTTTATGTGATTTTTCACAAAACGTAAAAGCCACGTCTAGAAAAGTGGCAGGATGTTTTGAGCGTGAAAGCAATTCTTAGGTTTGCAGAGGTGAAACAAAATGGAGGCAGCCCTAATGAGCTAAACAGCTATGTGCATCAGGCCCTGAAGCGAGATGTATTGGGCTGTATCAAATGCTAGTCCTACTCAAAGGAGACCCACTGAAATTGATACAACCCCTTGCTAAAGAGTCAAAAGTTGACATTACAACCCTAACTTCACGCACAATATAACTGAACTCCCAAGTGCGTACAACAATATTCACTATTTTTTATTTATATTAACGCCAAACGTTTGTTTCATCAAACAGCACCCTGGGAAAGCTGGCAATATATTGTGCTAGTACAAAGGTTGGTATGACCATTTCTAAGCATTTATTTGCTGATGCGGCAAGTTTTAAAACTGAGCCATTAAACGACCTGTTTAGCTTAAACATTTTGCAACTCAGCACAAATCTTAATGTTATGCAATAACTAACTGGAAGAAAACATTGTTACACATTAAGAATTGCATTTATTGTTCTGCTGTTTCGCACTAAGCTTTATCAGCAACATTTCTGAATACTGTACAAGAAAATGCAGTGCTCTTTTTTGTTGAATGGCCTGAAAGTATATTATCCTGAGCTGCACTGAAAATCAAAACTTCTTATCTTGGCAAAATGTGATCTGTGCAAATAAAATTATCTGTTTCACTCTAGAAAATGCTTGTACAAATATATATGAAATTTGGGTGATTTACTGCCATGAAACAATATGCAGTTCTTTTCTGTAGCGTGGGCTTCGTAAAATTTTAATCTGAATTTAATTAAATGACAGTGGGGTATTGTCAGTGCATGGTGTTGATGTACAAAAACAATACTTTTTACTTTAATTCTATCCTTTTAACAATTTCATATGTGTCTTAATATTAGGTCCCCCCCCCCCAATAATAGAAGCTGTGTACAAAAATGTATTTAATGGCTTTATTTTCCTTTCATGCCAAATAATTATATTTTATCTCCTGCCATGCAGAGAATTTAATTTTAAAATGCTTTATCTTTAGCTTTATATATAGAAAACCAATTCCCTGCATTATTATTGATTTAAAAACATTTTCTCCGTGTTTATTCTCCTGTACCGGCCATATATTTTTTCTGGGTTTTCTTTTTCTTAAAGGGGGGGGGGTGTCGTGGCGGGGAGAGCAGCCTACAAAATAAGCTTAGACTGCAATGAATAACCTTTTGTATCAAAGTTTTGGCCTGGAGCCATTTATAAGTTGAGGTGCACATTGCCCCATTGTTTCAAGTGGGATTTCCATGTATTTGGAAGAATTTGTAGGAACCGGTGCCTTCATTTGCTTTGGTCATTAGCAAATGGTAAAGTCTTGTCCTAATAGTAGTCAGATAGTGACAGAACAAAAGATACAAGGACTATATAGCTTTGGGTGCCAGTTCTGTTGGCCAAGAGTAAAAACAAAATTTCCGTCATAAAAAATCTTTCGCTTGAACCTGGTTCCTTGCAGCCCCTCTCTCTAATGGCCTTGCTTAAGACCTTTCCTTTTGGAAAGCATAACTGGTCGTTCCATTTTTGGATTGCTGTGGTTGGATTATTTGCTGTATTTGTTATTTTTTCCATATTTTATGGCTAAGTTGTTGTTACAAAAGTTGAGTGCCTCCTCCTCTCTCTGCCAAGCGATGGCAAAAGCCCATGGGGTTCCAGGCACTTGCCTAGGGTCTGCGTTCCTTTGGAGAATTGATACATGGTGGATACTGTTGAGGCTTAAGAAATGTGGTTTATTCACCTATTTACACCTTCAATCTGCATGGAGGGAGTCCTGATATTACAGCATGATCATTTCAAGAGGGGCTTGTCCTCCACAACAGTGCAGCCAGACTTCAGCCAGCCTGCCCAAGATGGATCCCAGTTTTTCTTCTTCCCAGCAACCCTTGCTCAAGGCTCCTTTTTCCTGTCACCTCACACCCTGTTACCCTGGCAACCTTCCAAATCCCCAGTCTCTGGTCACACTTCCGGGTGGTGGAAAGGAGAGTTCTCTTGCATTGCCAATGGCCCTCAATGGCCCCATATTGTTTTTTAATGGCCCTAGCTTGGCCAGGTTGTTTGGAAAGGCTAGCCCAGGAATTCCTCTGCAGCTTGTATCTCTCCCTTCACATCTCTCTCTCTCTCTCTCCAGTTCTGGTTATCATAAACATAGCTGCCAAGTCTCCCGTTTTTCGCGGGAAACCCCCATATTTAAAACCATTTCCCACTGGCAGCCTGGATTGGGGAAAATCCCGTAAATCCCCCGGCTTTCCTACCTGCCAGGGAGGCTCCATTTTGGGTCTTGGCGCCGCCCGGTTTCCGATGCCCAGACATGGGTAGCATGGCACCGGAAGTCGCTTCTACGCATGTCCGGACATTCATAGAAATGACTTCCAGTGCTGCTCCGCCCATGCCTGGGCACTGAAAATCGGGAAGAGCGGCACCGGAAGTTGCTTCTACGCATATCCGCTGCTGATCCCGCATTTTTCAGCGGGAGACTTGGCAGCTATGATCATAAACAAAAACAAATCATTCCTTCTGAAAAGAAAGAAAAGTCAAGTTACATTGTTATGCAAGAAATTATTCCGTTTCTTCTGAAATGTAACATAATTTACACCTTCACTTTACTTAATAAAAAAAACACCAAATTTATCTGGCAGGAGATGCTGATTCAGTATCCTGCGCAAGGTATGTTTCAGTAAATTAGGTTTCAATCTTTTTTTGTTTACTGAGTAAAAAGTGGATTTTCCAGACATTTGTGTTTACTGCGAAGGCACTGAATTCCAACCAAAATAAATTGCTAGCATAATAATCCAAACACAATTCCACTCTTTTTTTTTTCAAATTATAAAAAAGCAATACATATGTTTCTTACTAGGCTATAAGATCCATTAAACACCTGAAAATGATCATTACCGTACAGCTAGGAAGTAGCAAAATAAAGATAGTGGCTGATCTGTTCCTCATCCTTAGGAATATGAATGTTGCATTGAAGAAAATGATGCAGCTTTCTCGTTTTTATGTTGCCCCGCGCGCACACACAATTAGCAGAACTTTCTTTTGCACTTGAAAGACACATTGATTCAAACACTACTGCAAAGGAGAATAGAGATGGTAAGAAGCATTTGATCAGGGCTGGCTTGAGGGGATCCCTGGCAAAGTGCCCTCTGGCGTGCCACCGTAGACATTTTTCTCATTACTCCAGAGAAATATCAGAGGGCATTGTGGGAAATTAATGGCAGCTCCAAACTGGGGCTGGTGAGTAGTGCAGCAATGGATGTTAGGTGTTAAGGTGTTAGGACCCTACAGAGGGCTTATGAATGCTGACACGAGACCTGAGCCAGCTGGAAAAAGGAAGGTCCACTAAGCCAAACACAACCTACCAGCCATATTGGATGGACCACCAGGAACTTGATACACCTCCCTTTTTTCTGACTAGCTAGGCTTGTGCAAATCAGAAAGGGTTGGTAGGCATCTTACAGGCCATTGCATATTGCTGGCGGGCCATGTTGTAAGGTGACCATTGGGTGTTCAAAAAATGATATGCTAAAGCAGAATTCACCAACTTGGCATCTACAACTTGTCTGCCTAGGCCACCTATGCGCTCTTGGGATCCTGTCCAGGGCATGCCCACAGCCCTTCCAAGGCCACATCCCTCGTCTTCTATGCTCCCTCCTTGAATGCATTTGCTTAGCTGGAATGTGTTCCTGAACTGTGATAATTTCCCTTGATTGCTTAGAGGGAAGTGGTTTGGGGAGTGGGTGGGTTTGTGAGGAAAAAGCTGGCTTTTACCTGGACATAATGTAATCTACTGTATACCCGCCAACATTCCTCAGATGAAAATGGGGACATTTCTCATTCCTCTCTAACTGACACTCTTTGACACACACATCCTTTTGGTCCCCTCCCCTCAGAGTATTTCCTTTCAGAAGAAGCGCAAATGTCACTATCACTACACCAACAGGACACGTCCTCCACTGTCCTGAGAAAACCCCTTAATCCTGATTTTATTTTATTTTATTCTTTGGTAGATTTACAAAAAGAAAAGCACACACAGAAAGGGGCAAGATTAGATATGGATGCAGAAAACATTAAAATAATAATAATCAAGATTCCTTGTGCTCTGCTTCACTCCCCCTTTTTCTCCTGCCCAGGGTGGCCCTCCCCTCTGCCTGCCCCTCAGAGTTAGCACGTCACACAGGGCTGGGTCTCAGCAGAGACAGCCTCTTCTCCCCCTTGCCTACTCTCCAGCAGCCACTATGAGTTGCCCAAAGGTGCCAGAAGCAGTAGTCATGGAGAGGCAATGGGATGCTTCTTCGTGGCAACGGCTGCTTGGGATAAGAGCTGGCTCATACGCCTCCGAGTTCAGCAGCAGCACTGGTGGGGCAAACAGGGACATTCCAGAATCAAATCAGAAGCTGGGGTTGGCTTTCATAATTCTGGGACTGTCCTTGGAAAATCAGGACAGTTGGAGGGTATGCCACTCTACAAATCATACCTTTTGCTCCACCCACTTTGTCTTCTGGACCCTCCCACTCCTGGCCTGCAGACCTATGAAGGAGGAGGAGAGAAGAAGAAGAAGAAGAAGAAGAAGAAGAAGAAGAAGAAGAAGAGGAGGAGGAGGAGGAGGAGGAGGAGAGTTTGGATTTGATATCCCACTTTATCACTACCCTGAGGAGTCTCAAAGTGGCTAACATTCTCCTTTCCCTTCCTCCCCCACAACAAACACTCTGTGAGGTGAGTGAGGCTCAGAGACTTCAGAGAAGTGTGACTAGCCCAAGGTCACCTAGCAGCTGCATGTGGAGAAGCGGAGATGTGATCCCAGTTCACCAGATTACGAGTCTACCGCTCTTAACCACTACACCACACTGGCCCTTAGGCTGAAAAGGGTTTTCCTACCCCTGCTCTGTGTATTTTTTTGGGGGGGGGGTGAATCCACATGTCCTTGAACCAAGAAAGCAGGGGGGGGAAGACCACCCAGCAAATTCCAGACCCTCAGAAGGCACAGGCTTTGGGGGGGGGAAGTCACCACATTTGCTTCGCTCAGCATCCTGCCTTGCTTAGACCCGTGCCAAGTGCCGCTGCAGCCAAGGGCCCTTTGCAGAACTTAACTGTTCAAATATTGTTGCAGCCAGTCCTGACAGCAGAGCACATGTCAGCGAGAAACTCAAAAGATCAGCCCGTGTGTTCCAGGATCAGCTTGCAGTAGTCGCTCTACTGAATAGATCATTCATATGGCTTCAGCCCAGAGGAGAGGGAGCTTGGAAAGTCAGGTCATGAACAGGAAGTGATGGAGACAAAGCAGAGTTTCTTAGTTCAGGCTCAAATTCAGAACTGCTTTATTGTTGTCATGGCTACGAGTTCCACATGCCTAGAGTCATGGGTCTGCGAAAAGAATGATGCAGTGTCTAGCCTTACAGCTGTATATATAAACCAAATTAGTCTACCATGCCTCTACCTGTTCCGTGGCTCACAATGAAAGGAGTTATATATCATGAAATCAATCATGCAGCAGTTATAGTCTACACACGCTTGTTTTATTGCAGGCACAACTTTATTGCAATTTGATTTCTAACTCGGCATAAATTAACAGGGGAGGGAGCTGTTGATTCAGCTCAGGAGTTGACAGAGGAGCTTCCCGTCCAATGCAAGCTGGAGCATAAATAAGTTCTTCCCGTGACCATATTTCTTGCTGCAGAATATCTATGCATGTGTACAAAGTGAATATATTACACAGCGGTTCTTTAAAATAATGACAGATACAAGTACACGCGTATGCTAGCTGTTTAAGAGTGTTTACCTATGTCTCAAAAGGACAGGACTGCTTGTATTTATTTTCATTTAGTTTTTCATCGTAAACGTAACATGGGAAGAAGTCAGTTCCCATTAACCATCAGAATAATTCATCATTCCTAAATACAAAGTGTCCCTCCTGTGGATGGTGGGGTGGGTTATGTGGGGGAATTATCAGTAAACAACAAGTGACACAAAACCAGTTCAACTTCCTAGAAGAATTCAACTCCAGCTTGGCTTGCCACCTTGTTCCTTATTTCAACCAACAGCTTCCCATTTCACAATGCTATATGTTATTGCTAAACAAGGGACCTTCCCTTGAAATAAAGAAATAGTGGCAAGTCACTGTCACTCCCTGGATAGGAGTGCTAGAAAGGATACTTTAGTGTTTCTTTTAAAGTTTGTTTAGTTCCTTTCTTTCTTAAAGATGTATCATTAATACAGCATGGAGCTGGTTTTATCCCCCCCCCCTTTTTATAGTAAAGGCATAATGTGAGATATAATTTTATCATTTGACAGCTGAAACAGCAAGTTTTAGGGGTTGACTCTGCAATAAAGTCAGTTGTTTGTAGCCCAGAATGTCACAGATAGGGTGTGTGTGTGTGTGTGTGTGTGTGTGTGTGTGTGTGTGTGTGTGTGTGTAATGTCTTGCTGAAACTTAAAAGGAAGTTAACTATTACAGGTAACACAGGCAGCACCAATGCTAAGTTAGGCTAGTGCTTTGCATTGAAAAGTGTGATTTCCAAAGCTTTTTGTCATTCTCACTCCCATTAGGAAGAAATATTCCTTTTTTTAAAAAAAGGGAGCAGCCTTTAAATAATTAAGAGTTACTTGCCTGCTCGCTTAGTTACAAAGGTGGTGTGAAAACAATGATCTCTGTTCATTTTCATGCGGGCTGCTTTGCCAAGTTGTTGCTTAAGAAAGTGGTTCGACTTGAAAGAAAAACTAATTAGGCAAGCATTTTTTAATGGGTAGCAGCTACCCATTTTTTTATTTTCTGTGAGGGATTTCTATAGCACTAGAAGAAGTTATAAAGCCTTTGGAGAAATATTTTTTTCTTTTGAATAGGAGTTGTTTGCAGAAGAGTAAAAATATTCCATGACATAGTCACTGAGGGAAGGGAGATGCCAACCGTCTGACACCTTCTTGGGCAAAACTAACAATACTGCCAAGCAGGAATGTTACAACAGATGTTTTGCATGCAAAAGGTCCTAAAGTCAATCTCTTGCATTTCCAGGTAGAGCTGGAAAACACCCCTTTTTGAAACCCAGGACATGCTCTGCGGCCTGTCAATATAGATGATGCTGAACTAGAAGGAACAGGGGTCTGACTCCGCCTCCTCCGATCCTGATGCCTAAATGCAAAAACGTTGCATCCATTTCCTGCAGCTTTTGCTCTGGTTGCCATTTTAAGGTTACCAATGTATTGCTACACACAGGAATCTTGTAGATGTTTATCACAGAATCGCAGAATTGTAGAATCAGAAGGGACTGCAAGAGCGATCTTGTCCAACCCCTGACAATGCAAGAATCTTAGCTAAAGCCTCGCCCTGCATAATCAACCCCATGTGGCACACACACACACACACCATTTGAAGGGCGATGCCCATCAATGCCCCAGCCCCCTCAAATATTTTATTGGCGGGGCAAAGGGACCTTGGCCCCCAGGAGTTGGTTCCTATGGGTCCAATCCATGTTAGTAGCCATCACTGCCTCCTCTGGCAATGAGCTCCATAGTTTAACTAAGTAATGCCTTTTAACTGTCCCGAATCTTCCAACATTTGACTTCATTGGATGTCCACAAGATCCAGTGTTATGAGAGAAAGAGAGAAAGAGAGAGGAGAGAAGCTTTTCTCTATCCATTGAGAAACTTCCTTTTTCAACACAGGAAGGTTGTGGGAGATGGAGCAGGTGGGAACAGGGACCTTAGGAGTGAAGTCTGCTCCCCACCCGCATTTTATGCCCACACATTCCTTCGAATGCGTGAATAGGGCTTATTGCGAACCAAGACCCCCAGAAATTCCCCCCAATAACTCAGACAGACACGTTATTTTAGGTTTTGTTTTTGGCATAATTTTGGCCACAACTTTTATTCAAAAATTACAAATTAATTTGAGTGTTGGCCTTAGGCTTTGGTTAATCTTCTGCCCCACGGTGGGACAGGACCAGCTCTGACTTCCTACAGTAGGAAAGTCAAGTAAACACCCCATGGTGGAGGAGATAGCTGCGTCCAGGCCATCTCCCCCACCAGAAATGTTCCCCAAGGCTCATGCTCTGTATTGGCCCCAGCCCCGCACCATTGCGGGGGTGTAAGGACTAGAGCCCCGGAGCCCCAGGATTCCTTTAACGGAATACTTCTATAAGAGCAACACTGAGGGGCATGCACCTCCATGCGATGCCCCTCCCAAACTCATCAACCAAAGCCTAACCTGCCAACCTAACAAGTTGTGACTACTGCTAAGCAGTAGGCGAAAAACCAAATGGCACAGCCAATCAGCCAAATGGAAAAAATTCCTACTCGCCCCTGAATACAGGAGGCACCATAGCAAGGTCATCGAAAACCTGCAAAGAAAAAGGAGGTGGGCGGGAGGGAGATTGAAATCACTAGCAGGAATGAGGTTTAACCAAAAACACTGAGTATATATGCATTCACCCTGCCAATCAAGAATTAGATACATGCAGTTTTCCCCAGCAACACTCTGCTCTCCAATCTTCTCTCTTTGACCTAGACCCACCCCCAACACACACATCAGTCTTTTCTGCAGGGTCCGGCCGCAACCCCCATTATTCCCTATGGGGTTAATGAGCTTTGTATGACACAACTGACACGTCATTTATTAAGACTGGTATTAGTAGTAGTGTTCCTGTATTAGCCTTCTTAATTCCAAATTGCTTCTTGCTCAAAGTCATTTGCCATTGCTAGCACCGAGATGAAATGCTCATCTTCCTTCTCTCTCACACACACACACCCTTTTTTTTTTTTGTTTATAATTGAACATTTGTTTTCTGCCATGGGAGAAAGACGGGTGTCTTTGCACCTGGCTATGATAATATATGTAAATATATTCAAAAGGCAACTCTACGACTCTGGGCAAGTTCTACTTGAATTTCATTTCGCCACAAACCGCAGCTGAATCATTCCTCTTGCAGATATGAGAACAACTCTAGTAAACCATTTTGTTAAAACGTTCATCAAAATCAGGAGCCTGGTCCTGACAAAGCAATGGCTGTAACTAGGATTAAGAGTGAAATGGAATTGGGGGTGGGAATGACAAAGAATGTTTTTTTAAATATATTTCTTTTAATGACGAACCCTTTGATAGTTTCCCCCCTAGGTAATCCCACTCTGTATGTGTATGTGTTTTCAAAACAAAAAAAACCAAAAAAATCCCCACAACTCTATTGATTTCGAGCCATGACTCACATACAGCCCCTGTAAGCAAAAGGGATGAAGCTTTTAAAATGCAATCACCAAAACCAAACGGTTTTATTTCACAACAACTTTGAGCTTCACTTTAAAGCAAATATAACGCGAATCACAATGCAATGGCGATTGATGTTTTTCATCAAAACCCAATTATCATTCCATCACGGCATAGACTATAATGCCATATTGGCCGAGCCAAGGCAAACACATTGCAAGCGCCTGAAAAATTTAGATCTGTGTTTTTTGGAATGTAACTGCTGTTATTAGTTCTCACAGACATGTTTGATCTTGTCGGGAGAACAAGCAAACATTAAGTGGAAGCACTTCTTTAATCAGGCACTTGCAGAAGTTAACTTTCACTAATATGTTGAATATAGCAGGGAGGGAAAACCTCTTTTGCAGAAAAACATGCAGAAGGGATTATTATTTAAAACACACACACACGCACACACACGATTACAAGCTTAGAAAAACTGTAACCCGCCAAGCCCAATGCAGTACATCAGCTGTCTACAGTGGCCTGTTAGGCGTTTGAGAAATCTTCTGTTTTTTCTTCGTGTCTGGGTCTGCAGCTACAGGGAGATTGTTAACTGTTTGCTAGACCAGAGTAAGTGGGTTGCATATGTTGTAATCAAACAAACATGGTGCAAAATGTTTTAAATTCAAAGTATCAGCATGCGATACCATTTATTCCCCAGTATCTCTTGGTTCAGGTCTACATATTGTTGGATTTAGCTTCAGTTAACACTGAGTATCTCTCACCACTGGCTACCAAATATTTGGCTAAGGCATAGCTGCCAAGTTTTCCCTTTTCTCGCGAGGAAGCCTATTCAGCATAAGGGGAAATCCCTGTAAAAAAGGGATAACTTGGCAGCTATGGGCTAAGGGCATAATATACTACATCTAACTAGGCAGTTTAGCACTGCCCTTGGCTGTATGCGACAGAAGTGGCAGCAGCAGGTGGAGGAAACTTATCTTTCCCCATCCTGTTTTGTTTCAGTATGTTCATTTTTGTTACAGGTAGGTAGCCGTGTTGGTCTGACGTAGTCGAAACAAAAAATAAAAAAATTCCTTCCAGTAACACCTTAGAGACCAACTAAGTTTGTCATAGGTATGAGCTTCCGTGTGCATGCACTGTTCTTCAGAAACACTGGAACAGAAGTCACCAGACCCTTAAATATACTGTAGTGAGAGGATGAGGAGGGGTATTACTCAGAAGGGTGGTAAGAATGGGTGATTGGCTGATAGGAGTGGTAATCCTGTTGACGACTGTTAACGACTGCAATTGGTCTTGCAGGGAAAAAGCAAGGGGTGAGATGGCTAAAGAAAGCTTTATCATGTATAATGAGATAAGAATCCAATGTCTTTATTCAGACCAGGTCTCTCCATGGTTTTAAAACCACTCCATGGTTTACCACTCCTATCAGCCAATCACCCATTCCCACCTCCCTTCTGAGTAATACCCCTCCCCACCCTCTGACTATACATAAGGGCCTGGTGACTTGTTTCAGGGTATCTGAAGAAGTGTGCATGCACACACGAAAGCTCATACCTATGACAAACTTAGTTGGTCTCTAAGGTGCTACTGGAAGGATTTTTATTTATTTATTTTGTTTCATTTTTGTTGTTTTTCAGGCTGGGGTAAACAGGTGTGCTGGAGTTGGAAAGCATGTGTTGAGTATGCAGTGAACACGCAGAGAAGACCGGACGGGGTATCAAAAAAGATCAGGTGGAAAGGTAGACAAGAGCAGATATTTTATAGTGAGTTTCCATCATAGAATTGAATGTTGCATAGCTTTAGAGTACTCAAGAATAGATGCCTGAACTACCTTTTAAAACAGGTTTGGGGAACCTGTGACTCTCCAGAGGTTTTGGTCGCCAACTCCCATCAATCCCATGGACAGTGATCCAGAAGGGCAGAAGTCGGAGTCTAGCAATGTATTAAGGTCCAAGGGTTCCCCATCCCAACTCTAAAGTCTGCTAGATTGGTGACTGGGAGCAGCCGCCGGGACCATATAACACCTGTCTTAAAGGATCAACATTGGCTCCCAGTATGTTTCCGAGCACAATTCAAAGTGTTGGGGCTGACCTTTAAAGCCCTAAATGGCTTTGGTCCTATATACCTGTAGGAGAATCTCCACCCCCCATTGTTCAGCTCGGACAATGCAGTCCTCCTCCAAGGGTCTTACACTGGTTCAGGGATAATAATAATACAGTAATAATAATAATAATAATAATAATAATAATAATAGTCAAAGCTGTAGAAGTGAAAACATAAGGTTCATCCACAGAACCTGGACGCCTAAGGTCAAAATATCTGCAAAAGGAATTTGCTGTTCTCAGCAAGTGCCAGGTTATATCAACTCCTATCCCATAAGGAAAACACCCATTTCCTTTGCTATCTGGATTGCAGGTCACGCCTGCTGCTGGTAGTTCTTTCATAAGGGCAGGAAGGTCTCGATCAACAAATAACTGCCTTACAAAACCAGCTCCATGTAAACAATCTTTAGAGATCTGCATAAATCTTCAAAGTCAGCTAACCTACTTTCTTTGCTGTCATCCCGAAAGCAACAACTGGCTGAAATTCTGCAAAAGGCAGGCATGCTTAAATCCCTCTGATATCAGTGGGACTTAGGCTGCAGGCTTTTCAACACTTAAATCAACTGTTCTATGGCAAGGATTGCAGGAGAGAGAAAGACCGCCCCAAAGTCTGCCACAGGTTGACGATCCACTTCCTGCCACCACCAGCTGCCCTCTGGGAAGGATCCTGGTGGCTTTGTTGTTTGTTGTTTTCAATTCTGTGTCTACAGGGATCCTGGGAATTAAAGACTACTGAGAAGAGTCCTATAGTGTCATTCTGCCTGTCTGGCATGCCTAGTATATGTACAGTGGTACCTCGAGTTACAAATTCCTCAGGTTACAAACTCTGCTAACCTGGAAGAGTTACCTCAAGTTGAGAACTTTGCCCCAGGATGAGAACAGAAATCGTGTGCCGGCAGCGTAGCGGCAGCAAGAGGCCCCATTAGCAAAAGCACGCCTCTAGTTAAGAACAGTTTCAGGTTAAGAACGGACCTCCGGAACGAATTAAGTTCGTAACTAGAGGTACCACTGTGCTGAGAATGGGGTACATCATAGGGTTGTTTCGCAATTGCTGTACAGTGACTAGTGCATCACATGGGGAGGTTGGGGGGGGCACCATAAACCACAAATGGTGTCTGAGGCAAATGATGCACATCCATTAACTGTTAGGGTGTATATCAGGGGTCAGCAAACTTTTTCAGCAGGGGGCAGGTCCACTGTCCCTCAGACTTTGTGAGGGGCCGGGCTATATTTTTTTGGGGGGGGGGAACATTAACGAATTCCTATGCCCCACAAATAACCCAGAGATGCATTTTAAATAAAAGGACACATTCTACTCATGTAAAAACATGCTGATTCCCAGACCGTCCGCGGGCCGGATTTAGAAGGTGATTGGGCCGCATCCAGCCCCCGGGCCTTAGTTTGGGGACCCCCTGGTGTATATAAACAAGATAACATGGATACATTTAATCACTACTGCCTATTAACAGTCAAGTATACCAGACGTCAATATAATAATCTCATAACATATGTTTAATCACCTTTCTTCTGACAGGAATTGTGCGCCTTTAAAGCAGCAGAGGGGGATCTCAACCAACCTAACTACACCCAGTAGGGGTCCCAATTTGTTTTTTCTTTGTTTTTTTGAATAATTTTTATTAATTTTTAGAAAAAGAAAACACATACAAAGTATACAACATAAACTCTGTCCCTTCATTTTCCCTCCACCCACAAGCCCACCTCTGCCACCAGTGAGCCCCATGGGTATTGGGGAACAAAGGGGTCCATTTTAAGCTGGGTTTGACCTCCCCCCTCCTTCCTCCCCCCTCATAGTAGGGGTCCCAATTTGGCCATTGCGCCATTTTCCCTATTCCATGTCCACCTGCCTCACGGTTGACAACATATGTAATACAGTCATACCTCGGTTTAAGTACGCCTCGGTTTGAGTATTTTCCGTTTAAGTACTCCGCGGACCTGTCTGGAACGGATTAATCCACTTTCCATTACTTTCAACGGGAAAGTTCGCTTCAGGTTAAGTACGCTTCAGGTTAAGTACAGACTTCCGGAACCAATTGTGTTTGTAAACCGAGGTACTACTGTATCAGGTGTGGGCATCTGTCTGCAGAGGAAGAAGTGATCCTCTGACAGTTGGTTGATGGCAATTACCGAAGAACCTGTCTTTTTGCATTTTCACGTTTTATATTTCTCTGGCTGTTGTGCTTTCTTCGAGCATTGATGTGACTTCCCTCACCTGGTGCTCTCCACATGTTTCGAAGTGCAACCCCTATCAGCCCCAGAAGCCACAGTCATGCTTACTTGGGGGGGATTGGAACTGTAGTCCAAAATATGTGAAGGGCACCAGGTTGGGAAAGCTAGCATGGACTTATATCTACATCAGTATTAGTCCTGGTGTAACAGCTTCCGACAATGTTAGACTGCAGAATTGTCCTGTAAATCAGTGTTTCAGGTAGAGGGTTGAAATAAAATTAAATCTGTGGCTCTGTGCTGCCAAATAAATTTTCATCTATTTTATGAACCAGATTCTCATAGGCATTAAGGATTGTTCTCATTTACACCTGCATAAGGCTTCGTTGCATCTTTGAAAAAGTATTACTCTGTGGCTTGGTCCCACAAGTCATTCTTTCACACAGCAAGTTTGATTTTCTTAATCATAATTAAATGCAAATAGAGTCATTAGTCAGAAATGGAATCCATAGTTGTCAAGCCTTTGTTTTCGATGTTTTCTGTTAACACTGATATTTTATTAAATATCTGCTCGCAGTACACATCCTAGCAAATATTCATTTTCTTCCTGGAAGGATACTTCCTGTCATTAGCTATCAATTAGAGAGCTGTGGGAGGCAATAATAATAATAACAGAAGATAAAATCCTTAAAGCAGACAGACTAGCATATGCAACAGACTGAAATGCCTGAGGATACAGAAAAGTGTTTGCAAGGCAGTGACAGCTGGTGTCCACTGGGATTTTGGACTCCTTGCAGGCCTGAGAACCAACAGAATCATAGAGAAAATGTCTTATGAATCATTATTTTAAGAGCTCTTGCATAGAACAAGTCAAGGGTGTATGATATAATTGACAGAGGAATTCCAAAGAAATGATAGAGGAACTATAAAGTGAGTGGTTTATTCAGGGAAGAACCAGAAATGCTGGGACATCTACATACTGTACTTCTCTCCCATGGCTTCGCTGACTTCTGAATAAGCAACTTTCCTGCCGGAGTCCTTTGCTCCTCTGCCGATTATTATTTCCGACAGTTATGCCACCTGCAATTGCACAGAAACAACAAAACATCAAATGTGCTACTTGCTGAACTGCAGGTACAAACAGTAATGATATAATTAAGCTCCGCAATTATGAAATTAAAATGTGCCATTATTTACTGAAAGCTCGCAACAACTTAATTTCCCTCATTAAAACACTTAAGAAAGGAAATGTGTGGATTGGATATTCTGGGTTACAGAAAGGTTAAGGCTTCTGTTGTGGTTTATTAATAACCGTGATAAGACGGGAGAGGCCTTTTCAGAACGTATTTTGCTGTAATTGTGCTGGCAAAACTGTGTAAAAAACAGTCTGCGGATATGATGGAGATAGTAGCCAGGTTTCTGCAACATGCAGTGAAGATTCAAGGTTGCTATACAACTTAAGTGTTAAATGCAGGGGTTTGTTTGTTTGTTTGTTTGTTTGTTGAGGTGTTTTTTTTAATTGAACCCTACCAGAATCTTGTAGATATGCCAACAAAGGTTTGAGAATCTGAGAATCTGATTGTTTTGAGGCAATGCACAAGAAAAACCTGCAGAAAACAAATAAAAGCACAAAAAACAGCTGATACGTTTAAAGCAATGTGCATATTTGAAGAAATTTGCAATAAAACACTGATTGATTTTCATGAAGACTTTTTAAAATTCAGATTGATGTGGACAACTGAAGATTGGGAAAATGAGAAACTGAGGGAAAGTGAAATTGACGGATTTGTCTATCCCTAATTGAACTTCAAGAATTTAAAACTAAAAGCATCAGGGGAAAGGATGATTTAACAAGGGGTCTTTCCACAGGTTCCCATGCTTTACGTTTTTTTGCTCAGGGGTCTAGAAAAGCCTTTCCCAATCTTGTGTCCTCCAAACATAGCTGCCAAGTTATCCCTTTTTTAGAGGGATTTTCCCTTATGCAGAATAGGCTTCCTCGCGAGAAAAGGGAAAACTTGGCAGCTATGCCTCCAAATGTTGTTGGGCTATGACTCCCACCATCCTTGATTCTTTGTCATGCTGGCTGGGGCTGATGGGAGACAGAGTCCAACACTATTTCAAAGGCACCAGACTGGGAGAGGCTGCCAGTGGGATTTACTCTGAATTCCTCCCTCCTTCCCTATAAAAATCACTTGTTGGCAATGTCATTCATCATGACGGATGAACCCAGAGTGCAATTGCAAGCTGTACAATCCTGCAAGTTCAGAAAAAAAGGCTTCCACGGCATCAGCTGGCTGTAATTTAGATTCTTTTACAGATCTCTTTGGGACTACTAGAGTCTTCATTATTTCCTCCAGTAGGAAAGGAGAAACTATTTTTATGCAAATACAGACTTCTGCAGGGGTAAAAAAATAAAAATAAAAAAGCTATCAATCTTCTTGGTTAGGAATAGGTGATATTTCTTCTTTCATGTTCAAACGAGCTACAGCTTGCTTCACCTATTTTCTGTTTCTTGGGCTAAATTGTGTAATAACAGACTTAGTTCCCACAAATGAAAGACATGTTTCTAACTAGGAGTCTAGCTCAGATTTGCTGCTAAATGAGCAGGACGTTGTTCAGAGGAACAGGGACTGCTCTTTGATTTGGTGGCACGCTTCCTGCAGTGACAAATGTTGATCAGCTCCTGGGTTGCCCTGCAATTCATTTGAAATGGAAGCATTCCCCCCCCTCCCTTCTTTTTAGTTCAGAATAAATTGAACGGCTGCTTTAATATGGTTTGCCACTGAAGTCCATTTCCTGGCGCTCAGTGATAGACATGACATGGCAACAGTGGGTGTTAACATAGCTCATGGTGAGATTTCTATACAGAAATTCGGTCAGGCAGCAGGGAGTGTTGGCATGATCTTTTCATCATCTATTCTCCCGTAGTCTAAAAGTAAATGCAACAGATGGGGAAAGCAGGAAAAAGTGGTTCTGCAATATACAGGTACTTCCCAAAGTTTAGACACATGGAACTCAATACCTGTGGTGGTGGGAATAGTAGGAAGTGGGTGGTTAGGCCTTATCTTTTGATCGTGGACTCAAAAATAGCCATCCACAGATAAAACTGCCTTAACTGTTGGAACACAGGAAAGCTGCCTTATGCTGAGTGAAACTTGTCTAGCTCAGTATTGTCCACACTGATTGGCATCAGCTCTACAGGGTTGCTGCCTGGTGACATTCCCAGTTGAGGATTCATTCCCCGTATCTGCTATCATGGGGTTGTTGTTCATCACATGTTTTCAGTCCACAGTGGGAAGTGATGAAGACAGAATGTTTGTGTTACTGTGTTTCCTGAAGTGGGATTATTGTCCTTTGTTCTTTCTCTTTGCTGCCTGATGCTAGAGAGAGAGGGAGCCATGCTGCAGTGCTCTGTGTGTGTTTATATGTAAATAAACGTAGATTAGCCAAAATGCTGAATTGCAGAGGTCTGTTACGCAACTGCGCAAACTCTGCGGATCCATAAGTGTGCTGATGTTTCTTGGCATCAGTTGCTGTGATGTTCGGGCTGAAGAAAGCTTTTGAAGCTCCTGAACGATCGTCCAGGAGGGAGAAAACATGCCAGTTGGGCATGTGTCTCTGCCAGGGTCCTTCTCGAGAGTAGGAGACCCTAACACTCTACAGGGTTGCTGCCTGGTGACATTCCCAGTCCTAACTGGAGATGTCAGGGATTGACTTGCATGCAGAGCAGATAGCATGGTCTGGTTATCCACTGCTTGGACTACTGCAATGAGCTCTACGTGGGGCTACCTTTGAAGGTGACTCGGAAACAACAACTAATCCAGAATGCGGCAGCTAGACTGGTGACTGGGAGTGCCGCTGGGACCATATAACACCTGTCTGAAAGGATCTACACTGGCTCCCAGTACGTTTCCGAGCATAATTCAAAGTGTTGGGGCTGACCTTTAAAGCCTCAAACAGCCTTGGCCCTGTATAACCAAAGGAGTGCCTTCACCTCCATTGTTTAGCAGCCCAGACACTGATGTCCAGCTCCAAGAGTCTTCCAGCAGTTTCCATCACTGCGAGAAGCAAAGTTACAGGGAACCAGGCAGTGGCGCCTGTGGAATGCCCTCCCATCAGATGTAACGGAGATAAACAACAATCTGACTTTTAGAAGACATCTGAAGGCAGGCCTGTTGAGGGAAGTTTTTAATGTTTGATGGTTTATTATGTTTTATATATTTTGCTGGAATATATAGAGTGGCTGAGGAAACCCAGTCAGATGGCGGGGATATTATAATTATAATTATAATTATTGGCTGTTCTGCATCTAAGACAGGAATTTTTTGGGGGGGGGGACTATATGTGACATTAAATGTATGGATGCATAAAAGATATTTCTCTGGGAGAATTGGGTGAGTCAGCAATCAACATTGGGACAGTAAGATCTCAGGAAGAATGTTAAACCTTTCCCCTCCTGCTGAAGAGTCTTAATAAAAATCATGCACACACTCCAATACTGCTATTAGCCACAGGAGAGAAGCTTCTATTGGCACAAATAGATGTCGCATTACTACGGGGCATTGTGGTCAATTACAAGCGAGCACCGCCAAAGGGAGCCCAGGGCAGGAGCAGCAGAACCAGCAGGAAGTCGTGGGTCCTTGCCACCAGGCTTGGCCTGATCCATTTTTTAATGCCTTGTTTGCTTGCAACAATGAGGCAATAACCACACTATTTTCCAAGGCATTCTCGGGTTTTTATTTTGTAAGAATAATTTTGGCCGTGACCCATTTATGCAGCTTTGTATCTCGTTTGAAGTAGGATACTCAAAACCATTTGGGTGCTTCTTTAAAGCGTGCATGGTGGAGCGGTGGCCGGGGGGGGGGAATTGGATTGTGTGCAATGAAGTCTGGAAACATAAATGTTGACTTGGCTGAGAAACATTAAAGACGTATTTTCTTTTTTTGAGGGAAGGATAGAGATGTCTTTCCTATTAAAATCAGATGGAGAGTAACAGGCTGACTGGAAGAGAACACATTACAGGCACCAAGGAACTGGCCTAGACTCAGAGGAGAGTCACTTCTTCCTCTTAACTGAGCAAGTTTTGTGGAAATTCAACAGATATAAAGGTTGCTTAGACATGGGGAGAAGCCATCAAGCAAGTGAAACTTTTGCCAACAGATCCATTCATAAATTAGCAAAGGAAACAAACACCTTATGGCCTTCCCATTGGTTGCAGGAGGTAAATGGTGCCAGGCAGGTGTGCCAACTCTTGGGAGCCAAAGTGTCTTCAGCCCCCTAAAAATTTGGTGGAAGGGGGTTGGGACCCTTCATTGTTGAGAGGGCAGAGAAGGCTGAGTACGGAGTCAAGCATGGCACAGCTTCATTGGCTGACTCCTCCGGAGTGCTTGGCCTCCTTCAGATGATGTCACACACGTGACATCACACACATGTGATGTGTGTGACATCACACGTGCAATGCGTACCGTTGCCCCTCAATCTTGGGGGCAACATGGAACCTCTGGTGCCAGAATCCCATCCAAAAAGAAAAGGTTAAATGATAAAATGGGGCCTGGGTGTTGTTTTGGTCCCTTTCGTGCACACATTCAATTTGTATTTATTATGCTTGTCATTCGTTTTATGCAAAAGAAATAAATTCTCATAGCAACTTAACAAGGCAGAATACAATAAATAAAAGCAATTTAAGACCAGGATTTTTTTTTAAAAAAACACAACTATGAGCAATGCAAAATACATAAAATGCTCATCCAAAAACTTATTAATAAGGACAACTGACCCCATTAAAAGATAAGCAACTGAGTGAACAAAAAGATATGAGACTGGTGCCAAAAGACGGACAATAACGGCACTAGGCATGTCCCCTGGCCACTCTCTGCACCTCCCTCAGGTGGGGCACACTCAGGAGTGTGCGAGATAAAGGAAGAACCCCGGAATAAGTGCCTGGACCACTGGAATCTCGCACTGCTGTGGAGGTTGGGGTGCTGTGTAACAATATTTTTAAAAACCACTAAACTGTTTGTGATGCCACGATGACGCACTGCAGATAAATTGATTGATTTGTGACTCTGAAAACTCTTCCAAAAGTGTTTTGTGACACTATTAACTACCCCACACAGCCCTTTTTGTGGGCGGTAACTTAGAATAACAGAGCAGACAACGGGTAAACATCCCTCATTTCACCAGGCCAAACACGTTGTGTGAAACGATCATCCCAGAGGAGCCAAATTAAGGACACATTCTTGAGGCAGACATGTTGCGTAAGTGCAAATTGTCTCGCTAAGCACGTTTTGATTGTTCTAGGACTTTCTCTAAACACATAATGGCATAATAATCATGTTAGCTCTTTCTGTTGCTTGATGACAACGCAAAGTGGCTCCCTTCTATAAAACCATAGGAGCTGTAATCAAGAGAAACATGCCTTGAGGATTATTCAGTAAACTCCTTGGGACGGGCAATTGTGTTTGGGGTGGTAGCTGTACTCTGAGGAGAAGCAAATTCAGGTTCAGGGACCAAATCAAGTGTCCAAGGAGGTCTCTTTCCCCACTCCCCTCCACACATTATGTACCAATTTGTCTCAAGACTTTACCGTGGACGCTCGGGTTGCAAACGTGATCTGTGCGGGAGGCACATTCGCAACCCGCAGCGCCACATCTGCACACGCGTGGGTTGCGATTCGACGCTTATGCGCAAAGCACGATTTAGTATTTCTGAGCATGCGTGAGCGCCAAAACCCGGAAGTAACCCATTCTGGGACTTCCAGGTTCGGTGCAGTGCGCAACCCAAAAATGCGCAACCTGAAGCGGCCGTAACCCGAGGTATGACTGTTCTGCTCATTTATGAACCAGCCTTTTGATTAGTTTTTATGTGCTCCTTTATCAGTATTATTAACACACATAGAATTTTTACTGTACGTTCATACAGTGTTGTTGAGTGCTGTTTGTGGAACGGGGAGATATAAAGGAAAACAAATATGCAAGCAAGAGCAACAGGTAGGAGTTGCGTTGCCCTGGCAGCTTGAACTCTTGATTCTACCTGACTCAAGTGTAACTACCTACCCTCTTTCTCCTAATCTCATTCCTATTCATTTCTCTCTTCTCTTCTCTTCTCTTCTCTTCTCTTCTCTTCTCTTCTCTTCTCTTCTCTTCTCTTCTCTTCTCTTCTCTTCTCTTCTCTTCTCTTCCCCCTACCACCACTGCTTTACATCTCCTGTTCTCTCTGGAATTGCCACGCACTCACACGAAACCCCTATCCTTCAGCAGCGGCAGATGGCAGAGCACCAGGGCGATGGCAACCTCCCAATAAGTGCTATTTTTCTAGAAAAAGAGGTGCCAGAACTCACCATGAACACCTCCCTCATTCTCTTAGAATGGCAATGGTGCCCTGCCCACCTGAGAGGTGTGCAGGAACTGAGTTCCTGTGATTTCCCCCTGAAAAAAAGCCCAGCTCCCAGTGATGCCTTTGCCATGATATGAATCAGAGGTTCCTCAACTATGTCACAGGCCAGCACCGCAATGCCTCCATCCCCCCCCCAACACACACACACACACAGGGTGATGCTCATTGGTTATGGCATTAGTAGCACATGCAGACTGAAATGATGCAATAATCACATATTCCTCCACTGCCTATCCCCGCTTGCATTTATTCCATTGTATCTATTTCAGATGGTATGCTCCTTGGGGTAGGGAGTTGTCCAACTTGTTCTTTCAGATGTGCATAGATAGCTCCAACATGGTTCTAAATATAGCTCTACATGAATAATAAGTTAATAAATTTGCTTCCCAGTTTCACAGAGTGGCAGATACGTGAACAGACAAGAGTTTACCAAACCAATGAAAAAATATGAGCCAACAATAAAATTGGGAATTATGATCGACTGCTGTATTGACTACACTGGTATAATAAATCTAAAGGCTCCAGTTTCACCAGGCCACAGATAGGAGAAGGGACTTGCAGGTCAAGTCTTTGGATTGATGCTTAGGGCAAAGGCAGCTTTCTCTTGCTAAGCTCCTTTAGGAAGGTTTTTGTAGAACTGCTACCGTCATAAAAATTAGACAGTCTTGCGTATTCGTGTTGCAAGTTCCTCAAGGATCACTGCCTGGTTCAGTTCCAAGAGGGAGGTGGCAATCAGTGCTGAATATATTTGGAAAAATCCTTTTATCTCAAGATCAGCTAAGCTATATTTCTCACGAGATGGTTGGCTGGGGAGCAGTCCCCCCCCCCCCAATCCTCCTACAGGCTACCAAAAGATTTGTGCTTGTGTTTGTTTACAAATTAGTTGAAGCTTATTGTGAAACCTGACTCTCATTTCTGACTGCAATCTAGTTATCACCTTTGCACTCCCAGGTCTGAAATGAACAGGTGAGCTTCATCCAATGCATTTTCATATGTGAGTCTCTTAGTTAATGAGAAGAATGTTTCATTTAAAAAAAAAATATTCATGTCTTTGTTCCCTGCCTTGATTGACTGCTGAATGTCTCAGAACAATGGCGCTATCAATAACAATGATAGAGACACTGAAATGTGTCAGAATAAAGGATAGAGCAAATTAACCATCATTAAAAGCTAAGCGTTCCTAAATGCATGTTATTATTTATGTTAATGGCAAACATAATTTCCTCTATGTAAAATGGACGGTTTTAAAGTTTGGTTTAAAACTCCATTCACTACATTGGAAATAAGAAAGATTAAAGGCCGTTAAAAAAAAAAAAGCTTCAAGCATCTGTTAAGGGTTCCAAACTTTTTGGTGTGCAATATATATACAGAAGGGAAAAGGTCTGATTCTCCAGCTATGGTGAACTGACAAGCTGGAAATATATAAATGAATGAATGAATATAAGCAATAATGTTTGGATGCTCGTGATTTCCCAACTGGCTTCTAATAAATCTAGAATGGTGTTTGTGCTTCCGGGTGGTTACATCAATACAAGAATCTACACTTCCACTCTCCTCTCCCCATGCAGACCTCATGTGCTCCCTCAATCTGCTCTGGAGTGTTGTGGAGGGTGGGGAGCCCTGAACAGATTAAGGGCAGGCAGGGGGAGGGGGAAGTTCTATCATTCCAATGACAATCCTTGTGCTGATGGGAAGATATACAGTGGTACCTCTACTTATGAATTTAATGTGTTCCGAATGCACATTTGTAAGTCGAAAAAAATTGTAAGTTGAATCCCATAGGAATGCATTGGGAGAAAAAATTCCTAAGTAGAAGCAACCCTATATAAAATTTCGTAAGTAGAAAAAATCCTATCTAAACCGCATCCAAGATGGCGGACGGAGCTCCATTCGTAAGTAGAAACATTCGTAAGTAGAGTTATTCGTAAGTAGAGGTACCACTGTAGTTGAATACTGTCCAGAATCACATTCACCATTTCATACTTATTAGGGTGTGGGTTAAAAAAACCTCACAAGCTTAAATACATACTTGTTTACACTCATTTCTCTGCAAGAGGTCCAGAGGGCGGCAACACAAGAACGGACCTTTTCTTTGGCGGCTCCCCACTTGTGGGGTGCTCTACCCAAAGAGGCTCACCTGGAACCTTTGTTGCATATCTTTAGGTGCCAGGCAAAAACATTCCTCTTTCCTAAGCCTTTGGCTAATTAGATCAATGGCCTTTTAAACTTGGGGTGGTGGTATTGATTGCGTTTGTTATTATAATGTTATGTATTTTTGTGTTTTTTTATTGTAAACCATCCTGTGATCTTTGGCTGAAGGGCGGTATAGAGATTTATTAAATGATGATGATGATAGCTCCCACTGTTTCTGATCATTTGCCATGTTGGCTGGAACTGATGGGAGCCATAGTCCAAGAACATCTGAAGAACATCACGTTGGTCTACACCAGGCATGTCCAAACTTTGCCCTCCAGCTGTTTGGGGACTACAACCCCCATCATCCCTAGCTAACAGGACCAGTGGTCAGGGATGGTGGGAGTTGTAGTCCCAAAACATCTGGAGGGCCGAGTTTGGCCATGCCTGGTCTACAGTCTCCAACATTTCAAAGGAGGCTTTCCCCACTCTCTCTAGGGACTGAACCTGGAACCCTCTGCAAGTAAAGCGTATCACTGTACTAAGTTCATCAAACCTGACACAGGTTTGTTGGTTTTGAAGCCAACGCCATGTTTGTCATCATGTTTATTTTCACCCTAAGAGGAAGGTTTCGTCTTGCACCCAGCTGGTCACTGCTGGGCTGAATACCTTGTCTCTACATGAAATTATTTGGGGTAATTTATTTGACAAACTATATATTTTGGCAAATGTCCTTATTTTAATCATTAACACTCACCCACTGGGAACAAAGTAGCTGATTGTCCTGTCAAGGAAATTATTGAATTTAGTCATTTGGAAGATTAATGCTGCTGAACTTTAGAAATGTATTTTATTAAGTATTTTAATAATGAACTATCCCAGGTGTTCTGCATTTCCCCAGAATGGACATAAAAGGCTTATAAACAGGAAAAGCTGAAAGGATATCTAGAAAATTATAGCTGAGCTTCAGACTGATTTTAACAGGATAAAGACATTTAATCATCTGGATATCATCTGGATGTCTTCCACTGCTTCAGAGAGAGAAAGCAAAATGCTTAACATTTAAATTGGCATGCAAGTATTTAAAAGCAGCTCGGGTGGATGGCAAGTCTCTCAATGGCTGCCCCTCGCCATACTGTCGAAGTTAAAAGATTTAGGCCGGGATCCAAAACAACTAGTTCCATGCAGCAAGGAAGCTCTGAGGGTGTCTTTCTCGAACAGCAGCTGCCCATGCTTCATGCAAACAACTTTTTTCGAAACTGAAAAGCAGTTTGTGATTTGGCTCAGGGATCGGCACTGCTGCACAAAGAAGGGGGGGGGAGCCATACAAGCAGTTCTTCATATTCAAGGCAGATTTTAAGGTGATGGTTTGTCAGACTATATAAGTCATATCATGTTTCCTCTAGTTGATCCACGAAAATATATGTTATATGCTATGGGTTGTAAGCAATGGGCTCCATCCTCACTTGTGTGCATTGTAAGTGTCACAGCTATCTCCCCCTGGCCTGGTGCCTCCTCCTTCCGCTAGCCCCATTGCTTCTTTCATCCTTGCTACAGCTCCATCTCCACCTGTTATCGGAGCCTGTTTACTTTTGGTTCTGCTGGTGTAGTGGCAACACCCAACGAGCTCTCTTCCTCCTCTAGGCGCCAGGCGAAAACATCCCTCTTCTCCAAAGCCTTTGGCTAATTAATATAGGGTATTGTTTCTGTTTGTTTTGGTGGTTTTTTGTGTTTTTTTATATTGATCTTTGGATGAAGGGCTGTATAGAAATATCATAAATAACGATAATAGTTTGCTTCAGCTCTCTCTGAGAAGGGACCAGGAAGGGGTCATTCCTTTGAGCAGCAAGGCATTTTGGAGACAGCATCCCAGCAGCAACCATGCTTGTTGTGCTGTGTTTGGGAACTGAGGAAATGGGCAACATACTCAGCCTTCGTCTCCTTAAAGGCAGGATATCAATGTAATTAATAACAATAAATAACAAATACTCAGTCTTAAAGTCTTTGCAAAGTAAATGTCAGGTCTTGCCACTATCTCAGATCTTAAGCCCCCATCCGGACTATACATTTAAAGCCACGTTGTCAGGGGAACTCCCTACAGGGAGCCTCCCCCCATCATCCTGACCAGGACTTCGCCCAGCGCCAGCAGCGGGTCAGGGGGAAGCGGAATAATAATAATAATAATAATAATAATTTTTATTTATACCCCGCCCTTCCCAGTCAAGACCGGGCTCAGGGCGGCTAACAACAAATAATATCAACACAAATATAAAAGAAACAATTCAGTTAAAACAACAGAATAATACAATGTTAAAATTCAATTTTAAAATTAAAAATCTACGAATAAGATAAAACCATTATAAATAAAACCTTAGGGGAGGGTAACCGTGGGGTCAGACTGCGTCAGTCCAAAGGCCAAATGAAACAGCTCTGTCTTGCAGGCCCTACGAAAAGATGACAAATCCCGCAGGGCCCTAGTCTCCTGAGACAGAGCGTTCCACCAGGTTGGGGCCAGTACTGAGAAGGCCCTGGTCCTGGTCGAGGCCAGCCTAGCCACCTTGTGACTCGGGATCTCCAATATGTTATTATTTGTGGACCGTAATGTCCTCTGTGGGTCATACCGGGAGAGGCGGTCCCGTAGGAATGGAGGAGGGAAGGCCCAGCGAGGCATCAGAGCCCTGGCACCGCTCTGGGGAACAGACGGCAGAGGGAGGGCTCAGCGAGGCATCAGAGCCCCTGCACCACTCTGACCAACAAGTGGAGGAGGGACGGCTCAGGGAGGTGTCGGAGCCCAGGCACTGCCCCAGCCAGCAAGGGGAAGAAGGGGCACAGCTCCTTCTGGTGCCCGAATTGAGGCGCGCACCCAAACGCAGGGTTAGGGGGGCGGCATTTCGGGGTGCCCAGGCTATTATGCTGGCCCCGAAGCAAAAGGGCGCCACTGCCGGATTCTGAGAGTGACTAGGAGGTCATGTTTTCTGCTATCTCTGCACTGTAAATAGTATGCACAATAAAACCTTTAAAGACACAACGGACTGGAGCGTCTTTACTTGAGAGTAGCCGCAAAAACTCCCTGGCAGGCATCATATCACTTTAAACAACCATAGCTTCCCCCAAAGCATCCTGGGAATCATAGTTTGTTAAGGGTGCTAATAATTGTTAGGACACCCACTATTCCCCTCACAAAGTGACAATTCCTGGAGTTCCTGGGGAAGAGGGATTGATGATTAAATCACCCTAAGAATTGTACTCTGCAAGGAGAATAGCGTCTCCTAATAACTCGCAGCACCCTTAACAAGCTACAGTTCCCAGGATGCTTTGGGGAAAGCCGCAAATGTTTAAAGTGGGATGATACTGCTTTAACTGTGTAGAGCAGGTGGGTCCAGGTCTTGCATCCAAGAAGCCTAGATGGTTGCAAAAGGCCTCCACTAAGATCATAAGGTCTTTTTACAGTTCCAGAAAGTCACTATCACACCGGCCTGTAGCCGTTCTTCAAGTTTTCTTCACCCACCTAACAACAGGTTAAAATAATGAATAGAATCCCATTTCTGCATGGGATCAGATTTGCATCAAATTTTCTCCCGAGGGGAAATGGGGAAGTTTGTGAGGGTTTTTGTCCTGAACCAATATTTTCAACACATCCCCTCTACTGCCAAACGTCTTAGAACAAACCCTGTACAATCTTGCAATATGTTTACCGAATATACTGGAGAGGAAGTTTTCTTCAAGTAGCTGCATGTTTAGCTGATTCATGGGCAATTTTGGCCTTCGGAAAATATCGTACATTGTTGAAAGGTGTGCTTCAGAGAGATAGAAAGAAAGAAATTTCCAAAGTGCATGGCATTCTGACATTCACTTTTATTCCACACTGAGAACAAAATTGATATAAAAAGCTGCAGGAGAAAAATGCTATAAAAAGCATTTTCATGAAAGAAGGTGACAGTAGGACTATGAAAAGCAAAACGATTAGCAGACATTTCAAAATACCAGACATTTTGGACAGCTTAAATCCTTAAAGTATTTCCACAGATTCAGCCCCTGCTATGGAAATTGCTGCTTTATTATGAGACAAGTTCAAATTACCCCACAGTGGGCCCTAAATTTAACCAAGTTTTCTGTAGCACTCCTTTTCCATACAGGAGACGGGAGAGCTTTTTGATTTTGTTGAGTAACTTATTTTGACCCAAGTAATATATATATATATATATATATATATATATATATATATATATATAGCAAAAAATGTAAATAAAGCACATTGCTTTTGTAAAGAAGTTCCAATTTCTATGGTTCAGTTTACTTAGGATTCTGGCTATGGTCTTCCATTTAATTAAAAGCTCCATTTAATTAGTCCAATTTACCAACGTGTGGGGCATAGCTGCCAAGTTTTCGCTTTTCTCGCGAGGAAGCCTATTCAGCATAAGGGAAAATCCCTGTAAAAAAGGGATAACTTGGCAGCTATGGTGTGGGGTGTTTGATGCAAGATTGTGTCAAGGTCACAGGGACAGTGCAGAAATCCACTTAGTAGCTGCATGATCTTCCAGCAAGAACACTCACTAGAGCTGGAAGACAGGCCCTAAACCCAGATTCGATAAAGGAAAATCTACCCTCCTGTATCAAGGGCTTTTTGTATAAAAATTGGTCTTTGACCTGGGTCATAGAATCATAGAATCATAGAGTTGGAAGAGACCACAAGGGTCATCCAGTCCAACCCCCTGCCAAGCAGGAAACACCATCAAAGCATTCTTGACATATGCCTGTCAAGCCTCTGCTTAAAGACCTCCAAAGAATTGGGTCTAATAATCCCAATTTGGATGTTGCAACAACTGTTTGCAACTGTTTGCTGGTGGGGTCCGTGATTGGTATTAGGGTAAGGCAAACTATCTCTTGCTATTTTAAATCTGTACTTCAATTCCCAAAGGCATCTTTGTATCTCTCTTCTGCAATTTTAAGGTTAAAGGGTTCTGCTTAGTTTAGTTCTGTAGTGTCTTGCATTTATTGCCTGGTTTGGTTTATTATGGTAAACTTTGGCTCTGAATCTGGTACCTGACTGCTTGCTTGTTGCAGGGTCTTCTCTTCTCATGAGGTGCCCAAAGTATTGGAGCCTCAGCTTCAGGATCTGTCCTTCCAGTGAGCACTCAGGGCTGATTTCCTTCAGAATGGATAGGTTTTATTTTCTTGCAGTCCATGGGACTCTCAAGAGTCTCCTCCAGCACCATAATTCAAAAGCATCAATTATTTGGCGATCAGCCTTCTTCATGGTCCAGCTCTCACTTCCATACCTCACTACTGGGAAAACCATTGCTTTAGCTATACGGATTTTTGTCAGCAAGATGATGTCACCATCTGCAGTGATCATGGAACCCAAGAAGGTAAAATCTGTCACTGCCTCCATTTCTTCCCCTTCTGTTTGCCAGGATGTGATGGGACCAGTGGCCATGATCTTAGTTTTTCTGATGTTGAGCTTCAGACCATATTTTGCACTCTCCTCTTTCACTCTCATTAAGAGGTTCTTTAATTCCTCCTCACTTTCATGTGACTATAGTATATATCCTATAGGTGGAGAGCCTTTTTCGACCTGTGGCCATGTTGCATTCTGAGCAACCTTTTCAGGGCCACTAAAGTAAGGTAAAGGTAAAGGACCCCTGGATGGTTAAGTCCAGTCAAAGGTGACTATGGGGTTGTTGGCGCTCATTCTTTTTCAGGCTGAGGGAGCCGGCGTTTGTTCACAGACAGCTTTCTGGGTGGCCAGCATAACTAGACTTCTTCTGGCACAATGGAACACCGTGACGGAAACCACAGTGCACAGAAATGCCATTTACCTTCCCACCGTAGCGGTACGAACTGTTAGGTTCACAGGAGCTGGGACAGAGCAATGGGAGCTCATCCCGTCATGGGGATTCGAACCCCTGACCTTCCAATCGGCAAGCCCAAGAGGCTCAGTGGTTTATGCACATGCACACACCCCTCTACCTCCATCAAGGCAGACAGGAGCCATTATCAAAGTTTAAGGGCACATTCCAGTCAGGCAGAATCATTCAGTGAGGGTGCAAAGTAGACTGGTGAGTGAGCATGGCCCGAAGAAAGTCTCAAGGGCCAGGTAGAGGGTTGTGGAGGGCCACATTCATTCGCCAGGCCTGAGGTCCCACAGCCCCTGCTCTGCAGTATAGTGTTTTAAAGAAGACCACACTAGCAACTTTCAGCGAGCTGACAATCTCATATATAGTTACCAGGGAGCAAACCCATTGAGCAAAATGGGGTTTTACTCCTGAGTAAAGACAGAGAGAATTAAGCTGTACATTTTACTTGTGTAGAAAACTGATAACTAAGAACGTGTAGGGAAACGGGGGGTTCATCAGAGGCCTTCACATTTTGCTATCTGGCCTTGTTCTTATTTCATAGGATTGTTTCCCCCATCTTAAAAATGAAAGAATGCGCAAATCAAAGAAAAATATTTGTCTCAATATGTGCTTTCATATGTTCTTTAAGCTTCAAAGGAAATATTTTTCAGCTGTACTTTCTTCGCTCCACTCCACTGTTTGTATTAAACTTGATTTTGGAATCCTAACAAATGAAGTAACATCTAAGGAAGGTTTATTTAAAGCTTTCCTGAGGCAATAAGCAATTTGAAACTCGTTAACCAATTTCTCATTTATCTAGTCATAACACATCCTTTATTGCTGCTTTCATGAAAATATGCAGAGGCCAAAAGAGCGCCAAATGCCCTCGCTCCGCAAAGCTCTTTCCAATGTGTCAAACTGCAGGAGTAAACAGACGCCTACGTTGCCAGAAGACAGCATGAGACAGTAATTACAAAGGGACACTTTAAAAGAAATATTATCCCCCTGTAATATGCTGATTAATCAGCTTTTAACTGGGAACTATGCTTGTGTGAGCCTCTCCAAGTTAATAGAAATGGAGAAGTGTGCAGTTAATGACTAGCTACTGAAAGAAGGAAGCATCTAGAAGTGTAGTAACTGACGGTGCGTTGAGGTTCGGGATCGGAAGAGCTACCTCTCTGCCTCTGAGTGGTGACCAAAGGGGATGGGAGCCCTCACACTCTCATAGGCTGTAGATACAAGGTGATAGTGGAGACAAGCGTAGAGAGCATAGCTGCCAAGTTCTCCCTTTTTTTAAGGGAAATTCCCTCATGCTGAATAGGCTTCCTCGTGAGAAAAGTGAAAACTTGGCAGCTATGGTAGAGAGGCTCAGACCCAGGCAGGTGTTCCAATGCCATCTCACATTTCCCCACAGGAAGAGTGTCCTTCCTGCTTTGCTGATCCCTCGTAGCTGAGTAAGATTGTCTTCCATAAACACGGTCTTAACATTGAGTCCGTAAGTGACTGTGGAGGCCAATTCTGGAGGAACAGTAGGGACATAGGTTTCCGGGCAGGAGTTGATCATGGTGATGGTTTGACAAGCGTGCCTTCCTCTTAGCAAGCTTCTCTCTTTCGTCCTGAGTTTGAGCGTCTTCAAAGTCCACAACACCTTTGGCAAAGGCTGTTCTCCAATTGGAGCGCTTGCAGGCCAGTGTTTCCCAATTGTCAGTGTTTATTTGCCTTGAGAGAGTCTTTAAACCTCTTTTGCTGACCACTGGCATTATGCTTTCCATTTTGAAGTTTGGAATAGAGCAGTTGCTTTGGCGGACAATGATCAGGCATCTGAACAACATGACCAGTCCAACGAAGTTGATGTTGAAGAATGAAAGAAGAACTATGAGGGGAAACTTCCCTATCTTCTAGTAACTGCAATAACATGCTTATTTTGGCCAGTGTAGCTTGCCTGTCATGGTGCTATGATGGTGGGTTGAAATTATTGTTCACACAACTATCAAAACCAGAGGGTTGCTGTTGCCTTTGCAATCTGCTGACCATAGTGCAATGCAAGCAGATACACAAATGGCCTGTGTGTTTTCATAACCATAACCAGCCTTATTCCTATGACTGTAATCCTTTTTGACTGTTTTTATTTCTGAAATTTAAACTGTTGTAACCCATCCTGGGACCTGCTTCTGAAGTGTTGGGTAATGAATGTAATAGTAATAATATCAATTAATTTTCCAGGACAGGATGCATGCCCCTTATTATTTCCTGTATTAGTATTACTAAAGCTGCTGTTTCACATTTACAAAATGTTCCATTACTAGATATGCAATTTGTGGCTTATCCTTTTTTATAATGAACAAAGCAATTAAAGCCAATAATCTTTTATTGTACTAATTACTACTGTACCTCTCTGAAGCTCTGCTCCCTCCGCCTGTGACCCATTACCTTTTATCTGCAGTGCTTCACTCTGCTTCTGTTCTGTATGCCAGATCAATTGGAATTCATATTTTTTCCAAAATAGATTTTTGTAATGTACTGTTGCAAGGCTCTGAAGTTTTCATTCAGTCTGCAGAGTCTTGCAACAGTACTGCTTCATGAAAGTCAATGGACCGGTCTCTCCCTCCTCTCCACATCTTGATGTTGATACAGGAAGGCACAGTACAGTGGTACCTTGGTTCTCAAACACCTTGGTTCTCAAACACCGAAAACCCGGAAGTAAGTGTTCTGGTTTTCAAACGTTTTTCGGAAGTCGAACATCTGATCCGGTTCTCAGCTATTGTTTCCGGGGCACCTGCACCAATCAGAAGCTGTGCCTTGGTTTTTGAACATTTCGGAAGTCAAATGGACTTCCGGAACAGATTAAGTTTCACACTTTTGGTTTTGCTATTTATTTTGTGTATTTGTTTTTGAGGCTTTTTCGGTTAATTTGTTTTTGTGACTGTGTGGAACCCAGTTCAGCTACTGATTGATTGATTGATTGATTGTGTGACTGCAGAAAGGGATAAAAGCCCCCCATCCAAACAATAACTAACATACATGCAGGTAAGAAAAAAGAATTTTAATTTTTATAATCTACAATACTGTCTTATTTATTTTATAGTACAGTACATTGATTATTGGGACGTGGGTGGCGCTGTGGTCTAAACCACAGAGCCTAGGGCTTGTCGATCAGGTCGGCGGTTTGAATCCCTGCAACGGAGTGAGCTCCCGTTGCTCGGTCCCAGCTCCTGCCAACCTAGCAGTTTGAAAGCACACCAGTGCAAGTAGATAAATAGGTACCGCTCTGGCGGGAAGGTAAAAGGCATTTCCATGCACTGCTCTGGGTCGGTAGAAGTGGCTTAGTCATGCTGGCCACATGATCCGGAAGCTGTACGCCGGCTCCCTCAGCCAGTAAAGCGAGATGAGCGCCACAACCCCAGAGTCCTCTGCGACTGGAGCTAACGGTCAGGGGTCCCTTTAACTTTACCTTACATTGTTGCTTTCATTTGTATGGATCAATGGTCTTGTTAGATAGTAAAATTCATGTTAAATTGCAGTTTTTTTTCAAAGTCTGGAATGGATTGATCCGTTTTGCATTACTTTTTGTGGCAAAGCGCACCTTGGTTTTGGAATGCTTTGGTTTTGGAACGGAGTTCCGGGACAGATTAAGTTTGAGAACCAAGGTACCACTGTAACTTTAAATGCTGGAGGTCCTACCTTCCTTGCAAAGTATAATTCTGCTTTGGGTTATGGGAGCGGTAATTTCGAAAGCAACTTTCTCTCTGGTCCATTGGGGCTACTGAGGCACCACTCCATCAACCTCAGTCTGCCCACAGCCAGGCCGTACTTGCTCTCCCTTCCTACTTCCCAGCAGCCCAGGGGTGCCACTTCTTCCCAGCAGCCTCCTTCTCCTCCTTAGTCTCAGTGTTGCACTTGTAAAACTCAGCAGAAACTAAGGAGGGTGGGGATAATATTAGAATCAGTTGGCATTTCCTCTCATTGGCTCTGGCTGCACCAGCTGTTGGTTTCTCCCCAACATTTGCCCCACCATCCTCAATGGCCACCAGCCACCAATGTGTGCCTGACTTAACTGACATACCCTACAACCCTTTGAAGCCCAAATCCAGGACGCCATCTTCCCGGACGCCATCTTCCCATTTTTTAAAATTGTGAGAGCACAGCAGCCATATTGGTAGCTGTAATCTCACATGATTTTGCCCAGCGGTTCCGAGCATGTGTTTTGGAGTGCCATGTGAGATTGCAGCCCTGGGGAAAGTGCTTTTTGGGGAGAGGGAATTACGCTGCAAAAATCATGCAAGATCACAGCAACCAAAATGGCTGCCGTTCTCTTGCGACAAAAAAACCAGAATGGCCTGGTTTTTCCAGGACATTTGCGGGGTATGAACTGGTGATTGCTGAGGTGCCCAACACACGCATAAGTCTGCAAATCTCGTTGACCTTCGTTTTACATCCAGCCCCAAATTTGCTTCAAAATTTGAGAAGTGTCTCTACTATGGCTGCATTTGTGGCTTCCTGGAGAAGGCTCCTGCTCTTTCCAAATTTCTCACTGTATTGCAATGATCTGAGAATTTGGAGGAGAAATTGTCAGCCTGGAGATGTGGAGGGGTAAACTTTAGAGAACCAGAAGTCAACCTTCCTATAAAAAAAAAAAAACAGAGCTGGAACGTGATATAATTATAATACAATATTCGGAATTAATGGGGGCTTATTTGTGCCTTCTTGCAACGGAGCATTATAAAGTTTATTGCATTTAAATTATGTGTCTCGGAAAACATGGCATCTTACTGTTTTTCATCAACCTGCCAATTTTAATGGATCTCACTTCCAAGAAATCTTTATAGGATCAGAAAGTAAACACACACAAATTCAGTGCATCTTGTTGAAAGGGCCTGGTTTTAGGATTGTGATCTATATTAAAAATATATATGGTTACATAATCTTAAATGATGAATATTTAATTGACTGCCCCTCCCTCTGCAGCACCCTCACGAGCTTACATTTAACTTTCCATTTACCATATGCAGGACATATCTTGAAGACATTAGCAATCATTATGAAATGTGAATTGCCAGAAGGATACTTGAGTTTATTTGTAATGGAGACAAACACTCCACATTTGGGCGAACGCTACAAATGGCTGAATATTTGGTGCCCTAGGCAAAGCTTTCAGAGAGAGTTCATATGGTTTTGCTAGTTGTAATCAGCCCAGCTCAAATTATGCATAATTTGGTTTTCACGGTTGGGTCTTGGATCACATAAAGTCAAGTATAATTACTACCACAAAGGAGAATTCTACATGCATTTTAGGGCATTCACTGTGGACCTATGACACACTCCGAAAAGGAACTGCAATTACTGGGAAATTATTTAAATACGTTTTATTGTTTTTCCTCAAAGGCATGTGAAATTGCAATGAGTAATCACAGGAACTGTGGTAACGGTCATCAGGTTTTAGTGTTATTATAAAATAAAAAGGATTATCAATTGATATTTTTATGCCTGCCAGGGGCAAAGGCATTATTTTTGATTATATAAAAAAAGATGTTGGGAAGGGTAAGGAAAGAGGGGACAGGAATAACAGGAGGAGCAAAGTATCCCTTGCTCTGGCGAGAGAATACATGAGTACATATGAGTACAGTGGTACCTCGGTTTACAAACACAATTAGTTCTGGAAGTCCGTACTTAACCTGAAGCGTACTTATCCTGAAGTGAACTTTCCCATTGAAAGTAATGGAAAGTGGATTAATCCGTTCCAGACGGTCCGTGGAGTACTTAAACTGAAGCGTACTTAGCCTGAAGCGAACTTTCCCATTGAAAGTAATGGAAAGTGGATTAATCCATTCCAGACGGTCCGTGGAGTACTTAAACTAAAGCGTACTTAGCCTGAAGCGAACTTTCTCATTGAAAGTAATGGAAAGTGGATTAATCCATTCCAGACGGTCCGTGGAGTACTTAAACTGAAGTGTACTTAGCCTGAAGCGAACTTTCCCATTGAAAGTAATGGAAAGTGGATTAATCCATTCCAGACGGTCCGTGGAGTACTTAAACTAAAGCGTACTTAGCCTGAAGCGAACTTTCCCATTGAAAGTAATGGAAAGTGGATTAATCCGTTCCAGACAGGTCCGCGGAGTACTTAAACTGAAAATACTCAAACCGAGGCGTACTTAAACCGAGGTATGACTGTAAAAGGATAGTATTCATATTCCAGTTTCTAAGGCAAGATTTCTTTAACTATAGATTGGGGGGGGGGGAATGAACAACAACAATGGTTCTGACAAATTATTATATACCACGTATGTTGTAGGGGGGGGAAAACTGCTGTTGAAGTTGGCTCAGTGCGCCAGTCTTATTTTGTTTCAAGTGTCTATCTCTATCGCTATCTCTTTCAGGAGACTGTAGATGCAAGGGTAAAAAAATTGTGAAAGAAACTTCCCCAGATTGTGGTGCCACTCTTCATCTAACTGAGATAGCAAGGTCCCGTAGAGTTTATGGTCCACTTACAACTTTCTGTGTCTGAGCACCTCAAGCTTTGTGAAGACAATGGCGGGTTTTCTGGGAAGTGGAGGGAGATTGCATAGAGAGTATCTATTGGTGGCAGACAACAGTTGACCTGTGAGTTGCTATCCAGTTTATTGTGGACCAGTTAGTACCGGCCAGTAGTATCCTATGTGTGTGGGGAGGGTGATGGAGACATGGAGCAATCCTCCCAGCATTGCTATTGCTACAGCTTATGAGGCTGGCTTGGGTCAGGGTTGTGGCAAAGGGTGACAGGTCTATGTTGGTGCACCTGTGGGAATGGTGGATTGACTCCACCAGTTTCCACACAGCTCTGATCTCATTGCCCCCCTGCCATGCCTCATCTACATCCTGGCAAGTAAAGTAACACCATTGTGGGATCTGGAACTTGGGATGTTCTTACATAGGAGTATATACTCAGGGTCACTTATTAATTTAAATGCGGCCCTGGGAATATTCTGAAAGGACATGATATAGTTGAACTTCTGATGCTAACGGGATCTGGTTCTGGATAGTACAGAACTTAAATAGAGAACCACCATGGGAACAGCTGTGGGTCCTTCTTGGAGAAAGTAATAGATAAGGAAATAGAAAGTAACAGAGAATATTGTTTTCCTAGAAAAAGCAATAGATGCCTAAGGCTTTAAATAAAACAGTTGTTAGGTTGTTAATGTTTCTTTTAAAATTTCAAGCACATTAATGGACCAAGGGGACTGTCATGATCCCTGTGGCCTCTTTGGGACTGGGCATGAGTTGGCAGTCTCAGATGCAGATGAGTGAGGGAGAAAGGAGGTGAATTGTGGAAACTGGGATTGGAAAATGGAGACTCTTTCCTTTTTACTCCAGCTACCATGGAAGGGAGAGCAGGAATCCTGGCCCTCCCCTCCACCACTCCTTCAGAGTGCAGAACATTATGGGGGCCTGGGGAGGGCCTCAACCAACCACTGTGCAGCAGACAGCAGCAGAAGGCAAAGGTTCAGCCTTGTTGCCAGGATCCAGGTGTTGTGTATTGAGTCAAAGGATTTTATATCTGTATTATTATTGTTTGTATTTGCATTAGGATAAAGTAACTGCCTTTTGGTTCCAGAGGGTACAGCTACTATTGGTTCATTTAAGCTGCTGTATTTGGATCCTCTGTCTTATTGGTTTCCTCCAAAAGGCAGCACTGTGATTGCTTGATATTGTTCCCTCCAAAATGTATCCCTTCCTAGCTAGTCCCCTGTCCCTATAAATGTAGCTTTCCTCTCCTCAGTCTTCAGTCTTGTTCACTTTAATAAAGAGCTGTTACTAGAGAACTGTCTCCAGCATGTTTTGTCAAGAGAGCTGAAATCACAAACCCCACGTCACAACAATTGGCGACGAGGATGGGATCCGGAAGGCTGAGGAGCGGTTAAACACAACCCTGCCTCAGAGTCCGGATTGCAGCTGAGAACAAGACTCACTGGCCAGCTGAGAAGACGACCCTGCCCGCTAGGACAATGGAGAGTCCAAGGGTATTGGAGCCCTTCCAGCCATCAGAGCCCCACACCTGGGAAGACTACGTCGAACGCTTCGAGTTCTTTGCAGTGGCTCAAGGGATCACCGATGCCAGCAAAAGAAGGGCCACATTCCTGAGCTACTGTGGGCCCGAGACCTTCAAGCTGGCCAAGGCATTACTTGCTCCAGCGAAGCTGAGTGAGACATCTCTCAAAGATATTCTTGCCTGCCTAACAAGCCACTTGGCGCCTACTGAGACCAAGATGGCCCGGCGGATGGAGTTCCATAAGAGGCAGCAGCATGCTGGGGAGTCTGTATCCACATTTCTGGCTGAACTCCGGAAGCTCGCTCAGCACTGCGGCTTCCAAAATCTGGAAGAGACTCTCCTGGATCGGTTTATTGGTGGTCTGAGCAGCAAGAAAGCCAGAAGACGCATCGTGGCTAAAGAAGAGGTTACCCTTGCTTCAGCCTTGAAAGAGGCCACCGCCACGGAGAATTATGAAAGAGAGGAGCTTGATGCCAGTTGCAAGGCCACTAAGCCACAGATAGAAGTTGCGCATGCCATGGACGAGCTAGAGGCTACTCCGAGCCAGAGCCCAGCCCGTGGGGTCGAGTCGGTGCGTCAGGCCTGCACAGTGCACAGAGATCGCCGAGGCAGTTGCCCAGGTTGTGGCGGAAACCATGAAAGGAAGAGTTGTCGTTTCAGGGATGCTATCTGCCGGACGTGCGGAAAGACGGATCACATCGCCAGGGTCTGTAGATCGGCGGCGTCGGGAGCGACAGGAGCACCTAGACTGGAGCATCGCAGACCGCCCACAGCAACTCGTTTTCTAAAGGACTGCCACTACGTAACGGAGATCAACGGGAGGGCCGTGCAGTTTCCAGCGCAAGGCAAGGCACACGTCAAGGTGAAGATTGAGGGTCAGCAGTGCGACATGGAGGTGGACTCCGGATCCGCATTCACCATCGTGTCGGACCAGACCGCGAAGACATTCTTCCCCAGGGGTAAGTTGCCCCCTCTGGAGCCCTTTCCGGCAACCTTGCAGTCGTACTCAGCAGGCCGCATCCATGTTATGGGAATGTGTGCCGTGAGAGTACAGTTCCGGGACAAACAGGCTGTACTCAAACTGGTGATTGCGAAGGGCAGTCGCCCCAGTCTCCTGGGCACTGACTGGTTCCCTGCCCTGGGACTGAGTATCTCAGGGCTTAATTCAATCCAAACCTGCCCTGAGATGAGTGAGGTATTATGCAAGGAATTTGCTGGTCTCTTT
Organism: Zootoca vivipara; assembly: GCF_965207765.1. Classification (NCBI taxonomy): domain Eukaryota; kingdom Metazoa; phylum Chordata; class Lepidosauria; order Squamata; family Lacertidae; genus Zootoca; species Zootoca vivipara. The sequence goes on along the minus strand of NC_142592.1, from coordinate 24,769,140 downwards.
AATGGAAAACTGGGTTGTTATAAAGGGCCCCCAGTTGACTTCGAGTTGGACCCCGGGGTGGCTCCAATCCGACTCAAACCAAGGCGAGTGCCATTTGCACTGCAACCCAAGATTGAGGCAGAGCTGGATAAATTGGTCAAGCAGGGAGTTCTCTCACCCGTGGACTCTGCTAAGTGGGAGACTCCAATCGTCACACCCCTTAAAGCAAATGGGGAAGTCAGGATATGTGCAGATTACAAATGTACTATCAATAAGGCACTCAGGGGAAACTCATACCCCATTCCAGTCGTATCACATCTGTTGGCTAAACTGGCTGGGGGCAAGGTGTTCGCCAAAATTGACCTGGCACAAGCTTACCAACAGCTGCCAGTAACCCCACAATCAGCGGAAGCACAGACTATTGTCACACATAAAGGGGCGTTCAGAGTTAACAGATTACAGTTCGGAGTTTGTGTGGCCCCAGGGATTTTTCAAGGGCTCATGGAACGCCTGTTAAGAGGTCTGCCGGGGGTCTTGCCATTTTTTGATGATGTTTTGATTGCTGGAAAAGACCCACAGGAACTGGTTGCGCGTGTCCGTGCAGTGTTGCTCAAGTTCAAGGAGGTGGGGTTGCAACTGAAAAAAGAAAAATGCAGTTTTGGGGTGCCAACTGTGGATTTCTTGGGGTTTAAAATTGATGCATCAGGCATCCACCCCACAGATGCTAAGATTAAGGCCATCATCGAGGCACCACGACCACAGAACAAGACGGAGTTGCAGTCATTCCTGGGACTTATTAACTTTTATCATTCGTTCTTACCCCAGAAAGCTTCGGTAGCTGAACCATTACATAGACTATTGCAGAAAAAGAATGTGTGGCGATGGGGGCGGGAGCAGCAGAAGGCTTTTGACTCCTTGCGAGGAATGCTGAGTAGCAGTAGCGTCCTTGCTCATTATGATGAGTCAAAGCCGCTGGTCCTGGCATGTGATGCCTCTCAATACGGTCTGGGGGCTGTGCTGAGTCATAGGGAACCGGATGGGTCGGAAAAGCCCATCTCTTTCTATTCCCGTACGTTGTCGCCCACAGAGCGCAACTATGCTCAAATTGATAAAGAGGCACTGGCTATTGTGTCCGGAATCAAAAGGTTCTATGATTATTTGTACGGTCGCCATTTCTCCATTGAAACGGACCACAAACCACTGTTAGGGTTGTTCAACCCAAACAAACAAACGCCACAAATTCTCTCCCCCAGAATGTTGCGTTGGTCAATATTCCTGAATGGGTTCCAGTACACCTTGACCCATGTGCCGGGGAAACAGTTGTGCCATGCTGATGCGCTGAGTCGATTGCCCCTTCCTGGCGGGAGCAATGAGGATCCTGCTCCGGCGGAGCACATTATGATGCTAGAAACACTTCCGGGGGCTCCTGTAACAGCTACGGATATAGCTGAGAAAACTAGGAAAGATGCTGTTCTCTCCCGTGTGCTCACTTGGGTGGGGAGGGGGTGGCCAGGTGGTCCGCATGAAGAAAAATTCAGGCCTTATGCGACAAGGCAGCACGAATTGTCCATGCATAAGGGTTGTCTCCTATGGGGAGATAGGGTGATAATCCCAGCACCACTGAGAAACAGGGTTCTTGAGACGCTTCACATGGGACACCCGGGAATGGTCAGGATGAAGTCGCTAGCCCGATGTTATGTGTGGTGGCCTGGAATGGACCAGAACATAGAACAATGGGTACGAACATGCAAGGCATGCCAAGAGGTGCGGCCAGAAGTGGCCAGAGCACCAGTCCACTGGTGGGAGCAGTCCAGGACTCCCTGGAGCCGGCTGCACATAGATTTTGCTGGGCCATTCCAAGGGAAGGTCTTTTTGGTTATCGTTGATGCATATTCCAAATGGTTAGAAGTGGCGATGGTCCCTAGCATGGCATCAGCTGCCGTAATCAAGGTGTTGAGGCAGCTGTTTGCTACCCACGGGTTACCTGAGACCATTGTATCAGATAATGGGGCAGCTTTTGTATCCCAAGAATTCAGGGCATTCTTGGCTGATAACTTTATAAGAGGGGTCACATCCGCGCCCTTTCACCCATCCTCCAATGGGCAGGCTGAGCGCATGGTAAGAACAGCCAAAGAATCCATTGCGCGCTTAATGGAGGGTAACTGGTCGGCTCGCATTGCGCGAATGTTATTTTTGCAGCATGCGACGCCGTGTACTGCGACGGGCAAGTCGCCAGCCGAGCTGCTCTTAGGTAGAAGACTGGTAACGGTGCTGGATTATGTCCACCCAGATAAAATGCCAAACCGTAATTCAAGAGCAACCCCCCAGGCTGAGACTGACACAACAAGGTATCTCGCCCCTGAAGATCTGGTCTGGGTGAGGAACTATTCACGAGGTCCGCGGTGGGTGGCCGGTGTGATCACCCGGGCTAGTGGACCTGTGTCCTATTATGTGACCTTGGAAAATGGGCAAGTTTGGAAGAGACATATAGATCAGCTGAGGCGCCGGGCGCTCAGCAGGGAGGAGTCAGATAATTCATCCCTGGCTAATGACGCACAGCTGCAAGACCAGAGTGAAAATGGTCCAGAGGTACAGTCACCAGGGGCTTCAGCAAATGAACCAGGGTCTGCTAGTCCCAGGGTCTGCTAGTCCTCATGATGACGAGGTACAGGTCGGGGACCCTGAGATGTCTGGGACTCCATCTGTTCCTGATGAAACCCCTATAGCAGCCCCTCCACCACAGGTAACACCCAATCCAGAACCTGCAACACCTGTTGTCAGGAGATCAGGTAGAAGTTGTAGGACCCCACAGTACCTGAGGGATTACGTCTGCTGTGCTCACTAGGGGGGGAGGGGTGTTGTGTATTGAGTCAAAGGATTTTATATCTGTATTATTATTGTCTGTATTTGCATTAGGATAAAGTAACTGCCTTTTGGTTCCAGAGGGTACAGCTACTATTGGTTCATTTAAGCTGCTGTATTTGGATCCTCTGTCTTATTGGTTTCCTCCAAAAGGCAGCACTGTGATTGCTTGATATTGTTCCCTCCAAAATGTATCCCTTCCTAGCTAGTCCCCTGTCCCTATAAATGTAGCTTTCCTCTCCTCAGTCTTCAGTCTTGTTCACTTTAATAAAGAGCTGTTACTAGAGAACTGTCTCCAGCATGTTTTGTCAAGAGAGCTGAAATCACAAACCCCACGTCACAACACCAGGCACTGCCTCCATAGGTGGGACATGGGTCACCTGCTCAGATCCAATGTGTATCTACATCAGGCATCCCCAAACTGCGGCTCTCCAGATGTTTTGGCCTACAACTCCCATGATCCCTAGCTAACAGGACCAGTGGTTGGGGAAGATGGGAATTGTAGTCCAAAACATCTGGAGAGCCGAAGTTTGGGGATGCCTGATCTACATCCTCGCCATTCCCCTAAGACAAGAGAGTCCCACAAGCAGGTTTAACATGCATTTTTAAAAGTTTGGTGGGAGAAGCACGGAAACTTGTTGGGACATCTCCATTGCTTTCATTCAGTTCTGAACTTTTTGCCCATCTCCTGAACTCTTGACTCCTAAGCCTGCTGCTGAGCCTGGACCATTACTTGTCTGAATAAAGTTATCTTTCTTACTCGCAAGTAAGAGCCTCTGTTGTCATGTTTTCGGTGGGAGCTAGGACAGGGGCTCTAGTTTAAAAGAAGTCTATCATATAAGATTAAAGTCAGCCCATCTATTGCATATACAAGTCTCTTCTGAAGATGATTAGGACAGGCTGTTTCATCCTTAGCTTGTAGTTAGCTTTCATCTCTGTAGATTGCTCTATGAATGTGCTATATTTCACGTCTCTCATAGCATTCAAGCTGCCTGTTGAACTCAAATAGAAATGACTTATTTTCTCAAGAGTAAAGGAAGTAAATCCACTCCAAACAAATTGGTACATAATTTGCTCTGTGTTTTCACTCATGTTAGTTCAAGGACATTCTGGATATGCATGGAGGTTGTTCTAATTTTTATCATTACCAAAATCCTGTGAGATAGGCTAGTCCAGAGAGGGGCTCATTTTTTCAGCCTGAGGGCCGCGTCTCCTCTAGGCAACATTTCAGGGGCCGCATGCTGGGAGGGGCATTGCCTCTGTACACTAGGCTAGTTTCTACACAGGCCCCTCTTAACTTGCATCCAGGCAAGTAAGAGTCATTATCAAGGGCCATTGCACCCAAGCAAAATCATGTAAGGAGGATATTTAGGTGCTCCGGGGAAGGTTCTGAGGGCCAGGTAGAGAGGCCTGGAGGGCCACATTTGGCAGCTAGATCTGAGGTGCCCTGCCCCTGAGAGAGATCAACTAGCCCATGATCTTCCACTGATTTGAACTCAGCTTTTCCAGAGCATAAGTTAACATTCATGGCACACTGGGTGACCTAAGCAGCTTAAATTCGATTTGTTTCTTGTGAAACAACTAGGAAAGAAACGATTAGGAAATTGCCTTTGCTTATATTGATTTCATGGATTTGTGTTTGTGAAATTGTGATCCCCTGAACAGGCAATTTGCTTCTCTAAATCATGTCCCACTTATCTCCCACCCAGCGGCGGAGCAAGCAGATCAGGTGTCTGGGGCGGTGTGCATGCCCTGCGCCCAGGGGTGGGGCCAGCCGCCTGCAAGGCAGGGTGAGGCAGGGCAGGAGGGAGGAGTCTGCCTGCCTCCTCCCACTCAGCCGCCCTACAGCTGAGGGGGGGAGGCGCCGGGTGGACCGTCTGGGGCAGAGCGGAGCCTGCAGGCACCCAAGCATGTTTCTGTTTTGCCTAATTGGATACAGAACTAACTTATGGCTGCTGTATTTACAGAGTAAAGGTAAAGGGACCCCTGACCATTAGGTCCAGTCGTGACCGACTTTGGGGTTGTGGCGCTCATTTCGTATTATTGGCTGAGGGAGCCGGCATACAGCTTCCAGGTCATGTGGCCAGCATGACAAAGCCGCTTCTGGCGAACCACAGCAGCACACAGAAACGCTGTTTACCTTCCCGCTGTAGTGGTACCTATTTTATCTACTTGCACTTTGACGTGGTTTCGAACTGCTAGGTTGGCAGGAGCTGGGACCGAGCAACTGGGGCTCACCCCGTTGCGGGGATTCAAACCACCAACCTTCTGATCGGCAAGCCCTAGGCTCAGTGATTTAACTCACAGCGCTACCTGCGTCCCATGTATTTACAGAGAGGACCTGCCATTATCTTTTACCCTTCCTGGGAGACCTGGGTGCAAAGCATCCTTTGAATGCCTGCTACCTCCTCCCACGCTCAATCTTAAAGACTCACTCCAGTTGCAGAAGCAGCTGGCCTTTCTCTCTCCTCCCTTACCCAACTACATTTATTATGTCTAGCCTGATGAAGAATTCTGGTGCACTTGAAAACCTACACTTTACTCTGTGGACATTTTGGTAGGCCTAATAATGATGTTGCCCCCATACACCAAAACACAGCTTTCAATACGAATAACATGAGAATATACCATATTTTGTCATAACACAAATAGTTACAAGTTCCAAACACATCCAGTATTTGCCCAGTTCTGGGCCACGCAGTTTTTGCAGGGAACAATTATTGTATTATCTGGTGATGGAGATGGTTCATGGCTGTTAAACAGGAGCCCCACCCTGCATCTTTTTGTAGATTATGGTACAGTACTGTTATTCCAGCAAGGGGGGGGCATGCACTGAATTAGGGTTTCATTGTACTTTATTGAAGCCACTAATTTGGGTGTATAATAACTACCAATGCTGCCTCCACCCCTTCTTAAGCATGTTAAAAGAGTTCTATGCCTTGATAGATAGTATATCTGTAATGTATCTATTGCTTTATTAAGCTCCTGTTATTGTAAAATGATCCTTAAAGATCAGAGTTTGTTTATGCTTATTCTTTATTTCTGAAACCTTCCCACCCATTTATAGTTTACACTTATGCAAATTGTTTCAATCGGCTTGACAAGTTCAGACAAGCTTTGTTTCTGTTCTTTTTCTTGAAAGGGAAAGCTGAAAGCTTAATGCCTCTATTAACACTTGCATATGAGTCACTGCCCTTGCCAACACTCTAGATAAGAAGGAAAAAAATGGTGTTTTTTTTTTTTTAAAGCACTTTCCTATGAACTCCAGGACATAGCTGCTAAGTTTTCCCTTTACTCGCGAGGAAGCCTATTCAGCATAAGGGAAAATCCCTTTTAAAAAGGGATAACTTGGCAGCTATGCTCCAGGAATTGGAGTATTATGCAGTCAGTAGGCTAGCCTTTTTTCATTGATGTATGTTATTTTCATTCAATTAAGATATAAAGAGAACATATATTGCATGCGTTTGCATCACTTTATAATGTAAACAAATAATTATTGCATTTCATGATTTCATTTCATTGCTGCATAGTATCATTTATTACATTGCTTAGATGCTTTATATCAAGACTGACTCGAGACAACGTACAGAAAAGTAACACACACAATTTCAAGCAGAGCAATAGGAACAGAACAATATCCCACACTACAAATACCTATCTCTCAGCAGAAGAGCCAGCTAATACCCAATAGAAAAACATCTTATAAAACCCAACAGGTGCCATCAATACCTGGGAATAAAGAAAGTCTAACCTGGTACCAAGATGTTAATGTAGGTGCCAGGCAGGCCTTGCTGGGGAAAGCATTCTAGACTGTTTACTATTCATATACTGTACATGACAAAAATGGGTGTATATGCCCCCCTAACAGTACAATCCTAATATATATTTTACTCAGAAGTAAACCAAATTGAGTTCAGTAGGGCTTACACCTAGTAAACACAGCATTTCACAGATCTATGAGCTGGAACATTGCAATTTGGACAAATTAAAACGACGGCGAATGGGAGCTCCTGTTCAATATACCTATATATAGTACTCTCCACATACACCCATTTTTAACGTGCGTGCGAACAAAACACAGGTTAAGAATTTCTGTCTTCCCAGGTATTGATGGCACCCAGGGCCGCATTTAAGTTTGATGAGGCCCTAAGCTACTGAAGGTAATGGGTCCCTTTATGTATGTCCAACTGTCGTTTATCAACAACAAATTTTCACTGTTTTTTGTGTTGAATATATGCTATGTGGTAATTTATGGACCTAATAGATACCCCAAGCCATTTTTGTTTAGGGAGGCTTTTAATGTTTAATAGATCACTGTGTTTTATTTTTCTGTTGTAAGCCGCCCAAAATTATTGGTTGTTGTTGTTATTTGCACATAACAAAATATGCATTTTATCCATGCAGAATGTAGGCACCCTATACTGTATATAGAAAAGAGCAGGCTAGCAGACGGGGCCCATTACTTACATCATAGGAGCCCACACAACACAAAATACTGTTGCTGTATGTAGGTTTTAGTCTATTTGCTTTTTATCTTATATTTTGGAAATGTACATCCAGGTTTTTTTCCTTTGAATTTTCTTGGGGCCCCCAAGAGAGTGGGGCCCTAAGCTATAGCTTGTTTAGCTTACGTGTAAATCCGGCACTGATGGCACCCGTTGTAGGGCTTTTCTTTTTTCCAGCCGGATGGGTGCCAATGCCACGATAAGAGAACAAGGGAGGCGTTCGTGGTGAGTTCCTAGCAAAATAGCATCGGCTTGGGCATTGCTAGTTGGCTCCAGGGCTGAGAGAGAGGGGTGTTTGAGGACTGGGAGACTTCTTTAAAATACGCAGGCCCTGTCTCTGCCGCTCTGCTTGAAATTGCGCGCGTTGCTTTTCTGCAGACGGGTCTTGGGAGAAACCCTCGAAGGCGGGTAGAAAAGAGAGGGAAGCCAGGAGCGCTTCCTGGAGGTCTTGGGGCTGCTGCTGGTCGGCGAGGCAGGCTGCTTTCCCTCTGCCGTCGAGGATCTCTTCCCGAGCGCCCGCCCTCCGCCTTGTTGTCATCACATGGCAGGGGGCGGGCCCAGGCAGGCGCTGCTGCGACGAGGAGGCAGCGGCGGCGGCGGCGGAAAGTTTGGCGAGGCGTCTGGAGTTTGCTGTGCAGCGGCGGAGCCTCGCCCGCGGGTCTAGCGGGGGCAGGCGGCCATGAAAGGGAGCCTCCGGCCCAGCGCCCCAGAAACTGGACACGCTCCGCGCCGCCCGAGTGCGCCCAGTCGTCCCGTCGGAAAGTGCGGCGCGCCAACGCGCACCAAGGGAGCTCCGGCCATGGGCGCCGCGCTGCTGCCGCCGCTGCTCCTATGCTGCTGCCTGGTCGCCTTCTTCTCCACCTCCTCGGCGCTGGCCGAAGGGTGCCCGGCGCTGCCGTGCCGCTGCCGGGGGGAACTGCTGGACTGCAGCCGCCTGAAGCTGAGCCGAGTCCCCGAGCCTCTCCCGGACTGGGTCGTGCAGCTGTGAGTAGCGAGAGCGGGCGAGCGGGCTTCGCTTCTGTCGGGCTTGGGGGCGCTAGGGGGCGCTCCGGGCTCCCCGCGTCCGAGGAGCAAATGGCTTTGATTTATTCTTTCGCGTGCTCTTATTACTGTTCTCATTTGATTTCTGCACCGCTTAATAAGTTTAAAATAGGCTGGAGTGGGGAAGGGACGAACCTAGGAAGCAGAGTCCCATCTAGTTCGGTGTTGTCTGCGCTGGCTGACAAGCGGCTCGCCAAGATTTTGGGCCTCCTGGAGAACCCAGGACTTAGACTTGAGTGGTGCTTTTTAACCTTAATAGGCCTGTATAGTTTTATCTCGAAGCATCTCCTCCTGTGAACAGATGCCAGTTGTACGTTTCGATTCATATATTCCTGTCTGCTCTGTCTGCCAATAAAGCTTGGTTGTTTGAACCCAGGACCTTATGTGGTGGGCAAGGAAGATGCTGCGCCACTGAGCTGCACATAGGGGCAGTGGCATGTTTTGGGCGGCCCTCCTTGTGTTCCCCATCCTCTTAGCAGGCTGATTCCTAGAGGTTAGTGGCTTCCACACACTGTCTGTGCTTTGCCACTAGGGGGGGGGGAGAGGAACCCACCCAAATGGCAGGGCGTCCAGGCGAAGTTCCTGGCTGCAAAGTGGGTGAGCTGTCAGGTGACAGGGATGGTTTTAAAGCAGAGGTGGTAAACCAGTGCTTCAACCCCGGCCATAGACTGCGCTGGCTGGAGCCAATGGGAGTTGGGAGTCCCAACAACATATGGAGAGCCACCTCTCCTTTTGAGGAACCCCACCCCCTCAACACAATCCCCTCTCTTGGTTTCTCTCTGGGCATCAGGGATGTGGAACTGGGACTGTTGCGCTCAATCTCAACCTGTTGCATTGCCCAGAGGCCAGCTAGAAAGTGAGCAGGTGAGAGAGAAGGCAAGAGGCCCTACCCTCTCCCTGTCACGCAGCAGGGAGGTATGGGTGGAAGCTGCTGTGCCTTCCTAGAGGGAGCAAAACAGACACCACTGCCTATGCTTGACTGGCTCTGGGCAGCTGTAGATAGGGAGGCAGGGCGACTAATGAGAGGAATGGTCTCTCTTGGGCCCTGGTGGGGACAACTCCAACCCACTGTAAGAACTTCGCTGCATCAGAGCCAAGGCCTATGTATTCCAGCATCCCATTCCCTGCGGTGGTCAATCAAATTGCTCTGGGAGACCCTTAAGCATGGCAGGAAAGCAATAGCTCTCTTCTGTTGTTGTTGTTGTTGTTGTTGCTGCCTCTATTCCTGGAGGTAGCACACGGTTTCTGTAACTAGTACCTGGTAATTTGCTGGTTGCATTCACAAAGTTTGCCTAATGCTCCTTTGAAGGTTGTGGTCCTGAGGAGAGGGCTTGGATGGGTGAAGGAGCAGCCAGGGTGGCATTGAGCAGCCCCTCCCCCCCACCTAGGTGGTCCGTCTGGAAGCAGGGCTGAGTTCTGTTCACACTGCTGTGCACAGGGAAAGGTGGGGGGGTGGGGGGGAGAGGGGGGAAATGGCTGCCCCTTGCATCTCCCACTTGCTTTGGTTTCTGCCTCCCGTGAGGAGGAGGAGGTGGTGGTGAAGAAGAGGAAAAGTTGCCTCAAAGAGGGTGGAAGCTTATCTTCTTGAGGGGGTCCAAACCTCTCATGTTGGCAGGTGCTGCGGCCTTGAGATGCTGGGGCCTTGCCCAAGGGTACCAGCTCCAGATGTCAGTCTTGACTGGCGCAAGTAATCAGCTTGAAACTTTGGAGTGGTGCAGTGTGTGGGGGGGGGTCTGAGGCAGAGAGATGTGTAAATGTGGTTAGTTGTGTGTCTGTAGGGCAAAGTGGATTTCTTCCATATAGAACGGATGGCATATAGGAGTGTATTGGGCAGGAATGGCATTCCAGGCCTATTGCGGACACTGTATTTGTACCAGTGTCCGAAACTCCCATTGTTCTAGGCCAGGCATCTCCAAACTGCAGCCCTCCAGATGTTTTGGCCTACAACTCCCATGATCCCTAGCTAACAGGACCAGTGGTCAGGGATGATGGGAATTGTAGTCCAAAACATCTGGAGGGCCGAAGTTTGGGGATGCCTGTTCTAGGCGCATTTTGCAACAGTTTTGCGCCGAAGATTTCAGATTAAAACTGCAGAGTGGAACAAAAGGGAGGACCTTTCTCTGCCTCCCCGCTTCCAGCTACTCTCTGAAGACTGTAGAAGAGACCCTCTTAAGAATATTAGGGCGGTGGGCAGGGGAAGGATGTGAAAAATGAACATAATATTTTAGCTGCACTTCATTCATTTTCAACTTTGTATTCTTGGTATAAAAAAAACCATTCCGTTGTTGTGCCCATAAACCTACGGTAGGTTAGAGGTGCTATTTAGCTCCTAGCTTTCGTATCTCAGTTTCTAACACTGATATGTACCTTTCCCTGGAAAAAATGATGCCATTTTGTTCCCCCTTCCATTTCCTCAATGCCGTTATCCTATAAGAACTACCTGGTGCATTAAAAAGTCAAAGAAACGGGTGGTGCTTTCATGTGGAAATTTGCATTATTATATCATGTACATATAACTTAATGTATGATGAGCCAAACGCATAATGAAAATTGCTGTGTGCACATGTGCACTGGGAAGCATCCAATCGTAGTTTCTTTTTACACAAGGAGGATGCTGATCTACAGCTGGTAACATCCTTAGTGGTTGACACCCTTGCCCTGGGAATCTCTGTTATTGGGAGAATGATGCAGAAATGTGGCTTGGAAACAATACATGATTCCATAGAGAATTAAAAGCAATACAAATATGTACCAAAATGCTATTGTGTTAATAGGCAAGGGCAGGGGTCCCCAAACTAAGGCCCGGGGGCCGGATACAACCCAATCGCCTTCTAAATCCGGCCTGCGGATGGTCCAAGAATCAGCATGTTTTTACATGAGTAGAATGTATCCTTTTATTTAAAATGCATCTCTGGGTTATTTGTGGGGCCTGCCTGGTGTTTTTACATGAGTAGAATGTGTGCTTTTATTTAAAATGTATCTCTGGGTTATTTGTGGGGCATAGGAATTCGTTCATTTTTTTTTCAAAATATAGTCAGGCCCCCCACAAGGTCTGAGGGACAGTGGACCGGCCCCCTGCTGAAAAAGTTTGCTGACCCCTGGGCAAGGGGATGCATAGGGCCTCTGACTTTCTGCTAATTAAAAAGGTAAAGGTAAAGGGACCCCTGACCATTAGGTCCAGTCGTGACCGACTCTGGGGTTGCGCGCTCATCTCGCATTATTGGCCGAGGGAGCCGGCGTATAGTTTCCAGGTCATGTGGCCAGCATGACAAAGCCGCTTCTGGCAAACCAGAGCAGCACATGGAAACGTCATTTACCTTCCCGCTGTAGCGGTTCCTATTTATCTACTTGCATTTTGAAGTGCTTTCGAATTAAATGTATATTAAATACGTTGCTTTAAAACAAGGGTTTCAGGTATACCACATTCCAACTCCACTTGCTTTTTCTTCAAATGTTGGCTATATAAAAAAATTGGATTTTTGAGAACTGTGCTGGCTGATACTTGTTTAAGCAAACATGGGACCCAGTATGGTCCCTGAGCAACATTCCTCCAAGCTGAGAGCAGTTTTAGAAAAGTTGTGGTCTCTTGTGCTTTTGTTCACGTGATGATTTATTGACATAGCAAAGTAGTTGTAACTTGACAAGCATTCATTCATTGTGCTGTGGGTTTCAGTCTCTTATGCTAAGTTACTGATTGCACTGGCTGTTAAATTAAGTCATCAACACAAGCATGAGAGATGGACATGATTGAGCTGGTATTTTATTACCGTGTTTCCCCTTTTTTAATACGTAGTCAAAAAGTAAGCCATGGCAGGGTTTTTAATCATTTGAGAAATGTAAGACATACCCCGAAAATAAGCCATACTTCCGCGATGTGCGGAGCAAGACCACTGAGCGCCCCAACCAGCTAGCGGGACCCAGCACGCTGGCTGTAAGAGGAGGAGGAAGCCTGCCGGGTCGGGTCGGTGCCCGGAAGCGGCGGCGGCCCGGAAGCGGCGGCAGCAATGCCGATAAAGCGTGCAGCAGTGCCGCACGGAGCACCGAGGGCACAAGCTAGCAGAACCCAGCTCCTGCAATGCCGGCCGCGGCAGGAGGAAGAAGCCTGCCAGGTCGGGTCAGCGTCCGGAAGCGGCGGCGGCTGCAGCGCTGACAAAGCGCGAAGCAGCGCCGCACGGAGCACCAAGGGCACGAGCGTCAGGAGGAAAGAGAGAGGGGCTCGTTGCTTGCGGAGAGAAAAGTGTGGGCTCGTTGCAGGTTTACCTCACAGCTGAGGGGGCAGCAGGGGCCAAGCACCTTCCCACCCCTCCCCAGAGCCCAGCCCGCAGGCTGCTCCCCTCAGGAAATGCGGCTCTTCCCGTCCCCGAGGAGAGCCGCCGGCCCTGGAGCGCCTCTCTGCCGCCCAAGTGAGGCTCTCGAAAGGCCGTCTCAGAAGCGGGCAGCTCCCTTACGCCATCTCCGTATCCCGCCGGCGGGGTTACTCAACCCGTTCGGCAGGACTGCCCCCGCCCCCGCCTCTTTGCAGAGTTTGTGCAGCTTGTGCGGCTCTGCCTAACTTCTTGCGCGGCAGGCAGGCGGGCGTCCTCCCATCGGCGCGGCGAGCTTTGCAGAATCAGGTGCTGCAACTCGGAAGCCGGCCAGGCGAAGCTTAGCTGCCAATCAAAAGGACAGGGGTGTATGCAAGACGTTCTCCTTAGTTGCTTGGACCAGTTTGGTGATGGTGATAATTATGCCCTTTGTTGAGTCGGTAGAATTGTAGAGTTAGAAGGGACCCTCGGGGGTCATCTAGTCCAACCCCCTACAATGCAAAAATCTCAGCTAGGTCATACATGGCAGGTGGCCATCCAGCCTCTGCTTAAAAGCCTCCAAGGAAGGAGAGCCCTTGACTCAGGATGGGTAGGAGGGGAAAGGGAGAGAATGCATAAGGATCCCAGGTTTAACCGCCAGGTACCCCCAAGTTTGAAATCCTGGAGAGCTGCTGCCAGCCTGGTTGACAGCAATAATGGTAGAGGACACACGTAGCATGACAAAAGAATATTTTTTTTTTTAAAAAAATCCCAGTTTCAATTGCTGCCATTGCTTGCTGTGTATTATGTATTGTATTTAAATAATCACCTTATTTTCTTGTTTCATTTAATGGATGTTATGTACATCATGTTGTGCATTATGTTACAGGATTATGTTGTAAAACCTGGATAGCTCAGTTGGCTAGAGTGTGGTGCTGATAATGCACATGGAAGAGAGCGCCGAGCATCCTGAGCCAGTGGGACCCAGTTGTACCGGCACTTTAAAAAAAAGAAAGAAAAAAAGACACCCCCTGAAAATAAGCCACCGTGTGGTTTTTTGAGGGGAAAAAGTTATAAGACGGTGTCTTAAAAAAGGGGAAACACGGTATCTAGTATCAACACTGATTCCTCCACAAAGACTTTGAAATTTTCTGAAGTCAGAAAGTAGGTGAAAAATAGTGTGGTTGAGCTTAACCTCTTGTCATTTCAATCACATCTCAATTGGTTTATTAATTTTCTGTTGCACTTCAGAAGCAAGTGCAGATAAGAACTTTAAAGTAAACAGGAAGTCTTTGAATTAGTTCTGGCTAATTCTGTTCAATTGCCTCCTCTGGAGGTCTTCCTTACTGAGAAAAAAATGACTGTTGTATTCATAACACCTGGGTTTGACTCTGGGGAACATTTACAGAACAGTCCCTACTCAAAAGTAAGTTCCATTGAGTTCAATGGCATTTACTCCCAGGTAAGTTGTGCATACGATTGGAACCACAAATAGTTGAGGAATGTAAAGGCCAAGCTATAATTTGACAAGAAATGTTTTTCACAATTTTTATTTGTAGATTTGATTTTAAACAAAAAAACATCCCGTAAACTTTACAACAAAAGTTTGTCAAATATGGTGGTAGTTTTCCTGGACACTCAGTTAAAGGTGCAATAGTACGAATCTAACAAACGAGTTGAACCACGGGAAATCCTAGCAAGTAATTTATAGAAAAATACTAATTAGGAATTAAAACTGATTTTAAAGGGTTGTTTTCTAAGACGGATATTGGGTCAACAGAAATAATAGCGAGGTATCTCTGTGACAGTTAATTTAGTGGCCACTAAAACAAACAGATCTTTTGTTGTTTCAGTTAGCACAGTGGAAGCTTTCTAATTGGATTTCCCCTGGAGACGTAAATTGTCCATATGTACATTCACATTCCTTTAAAAGAAGTGTGAAAAATGGGCTCCACTTGTATAAATAAGCACTTGGCCTTTTGTAAGGAACCCTGCTGTGATCACTCATTGGGCAGCTGTGTCGCTTGTTCTTAAACTCACAGGGTTACCATCTTTGTAGGTGTCACCAGACCATGTGGTCTGCTAGGTTTTGTGCAAATGTTTCTTTTGTTTGAGTTAAATGCCTTTAGAAGTTCCTGTTCATTACTTGCTTTTCCACCCCCTCCCCCTTTAAAAAGCGTGCAGGCAGACATGTGGCCTTCTTCTCTTGCCTCCTGTTGTTCTTATGCAGCAGAACTGAGACTGCTAAAGAACTCTAGGCGGTTAAGAGGCAATAACGAAACAAAATACTGTAGTTTGTTATTAGCACATAGAGCACTGTTGTCCCAGATAGTTTTGTCTGTGAATAATACCAGGCTGCAAACATGTTTGCCGAAATATTCTTGATGGGAGTTCATGTTGATTATATATAACCAAAACTACTTGCTTCAAAAATCTTAAATCTCTGGCACCTCACCAATATATTTACCAGGAAAGAGTTCCTACTGATTTCAGAGGATCTTACTTTCCAGAAAGTCTGTAATTCTAAGCACATCTACTGGGAGGTAAGTTCTAGTGGACACAGTGGGGTTGCTTCTGAGTAAACTGTGCAGAGGAATGTGTTCTTGAGAGCGCTTAGCATTTCAGCCCAAGACTGCATTCCTTTTCACACTTGGGAGCAAACCACACTGAGTTCAGTAGTGTTTACTCCCAAATGTGTAAGGAATGCAGTCTTGGGGTGTGGACTTCAAGAGAGCAATCCTATGCTTGCTTTCTCAGAATGCAGGCTTACTTTTGAGCGAACATGTTTAGGATTAGGGTGTATGTAAAATTGATCGAAATAGCATGCTAAGAGTGCAATCCCATACATGTCTACTCAGAAGTAAGCTTAGTGTAGGCCAGGCATCCCCAAACTGCGGCCCTCCAGATGTTTTGGACTACAATTCCCATCTTCCCCGACCACTAGTCCTGTTAGCTAGGGATCATGGGAGTTGTAGGCCAACATCTGGAGGGCCGCAGTTTGGGGGTGCCTGGTGTAGGCTAGTCTACTAGAATTTACTTCAAGGGTGGGGGGGATTGCAGGCTAACTCCAGTAAGATTTTTCATAGACTTTGTTACCCTAAGACATGCACCCCCCAAACCTGGCCCTCCAACTGTTTTGGGACTACAACTCCCACCATCCCTATCTAACAGTACCAGTGGTCAGGGATGGTGGGAATTGTAGTCACAAAACAGCTGGAGGGCCGAGTTTGGTGATGCTTGCCCTAAGCAGTGCAAATTTTTGAAGTGAATGAGTTCAGAATTTTTAGGTCCTTCTGTAGAGCAGAGGTGAGGATCCTCCAGATGTTGCTTGAGTATAGCTCAATTGGTGAGAGCGTGGAGCTGATAATTCTGAGGTTGCAGGTTCAATCCCTGTATGGGACAGCTGCATGTTCCTGCATTGCAGAGGGTTGGACTAGATGATCCTCAGGGTCACTTTCAACACTACACTTCTCTGATTCTGTGAATTAACCTCTTGTTGTCCTTGACTATTGGCTATGCTGGCTGGTGCTGATAGGAGTCCAACAACATCTGGAGGGCTAGAAGTGCTTAATCCGTGCTGTAGATAGATGCTGATTAATTCTCACTTGACCAGAGCTTTCCCCTAAAACATGTGCCCCTTTAGTTCTTCCCGCTCAAGGCAACCACCCCATTTCTGCGGAGAGAGTGCCCTTGTGCACAAATGCTTCTTGCAGGCATCTGCTTGGCCACTGTGAGAACAGGATGTTGGACCAGCAGGGTCTTCTTGCATTCTTAAACACTGGTAGCCATCTGAGTAAAAACCTCCCGCCCCTTTTACACTCAAAAGTTTTTTCTGGATGTGATTTTGGGTGGTGGGTTGGAACAAATGATGCAACTGCAAATCCCGGGCCTGTTTTTTTGAACTGGCTGATGGAGGACCAAAATTGTATTATCTAGTACGTGTTGTCTGAGTTGTGGTTACTCTTGTAATTGCAGTTGACATAGCTAAAGTCTCCGAGTGAGGGAAAGTGGCCAATTTTAACACAGTTTTTTTACTACAGGCTTTCACTAAAGAGGTATTCACAGACTTAAATAAAACCAAGACTGTTCAGAGCTGGTGAGTGTTTGTAATAGTTTGTCAACAAATTTTCTTTACAGTTTGCTTGCAGGGCAGGAGGCTAGTCAGGAAGAGGAACACTCTACTACAGTTTAAGAACTTCACTTTTGTTAGGTTTAAAGTTTAGCAGCCAGGATGGAAGAGGAAGAGAGACTCTGAGCAGTTGCCATACATCTTTGCTGTTTTTTTCAGTTCTCTTTGGAATTCTAGATTATTTTACCAGGGTTTGTCTAGGAATGTTGAAGCTGTCACTGAGACAGGGGGAAATCTAAAGGATGGTTTCTGCTAATGTTTGTATTGCATCTTGGTATTTACATTTTCTAAACCTTCCAGTTCTTACCAGAATTGCCAGAGGAAAAAAAGTTTGGATAGTTTTCACAGCTGTTCTCCAGCATTTTCCAGACTAAAATCTGAACATAGCATGCTGATTTATGAGTCACTTTGGATCTGTGTCTTAAAACAGCTACAGCCTGCCTCTTTGTTTTTTAGCTTTCCTTCTTTTTGCTGAATTAGCAGCTATAAAGGCCCCAACGGGAATTGATTAAGAAGCTGCTGCTGGATTTGCATTTTAAATTTTTGAATTAAGTTTCAGGCATTTCCAAGAAAGACCATTTTGATTGCACCTAAATGGCACACATGGAGCTGATCCCTAACATACACATTTATAAAATGTCCAAAGAGCTGTTTCTTCACCACTTCACTTTGCTGAGATTATTTGTGAATCTTGTTGCTGATAACACCATCCTTCGTGGTGAGCAATTCCTTGGACAAACACAGGCTTGGCACCATTCCGCAAACCAAGGATTGCTAAAAGTTGAAATTGTGGAATACTTTGGTGTCTTATGCATTTGTTGATTGTCCTGTTTTCTGACTTTCCATCCTCCTATAAGCTATCTCTTAAAAGTGCCTTTGCTAACTGGCTGAAGTTTATTGATATTTCTGAAACCAGGTTAACTGTGGTTTGCCTTAACCACATGTTTGGGAAATAAGCAGAGTTCAAACTTTGGTTCTTCTGATCTTGACTTGCTACACTAAACCATGGTTTGAAAACTAACCAGATCCCCACATACCAACAAACCATAGTTAGTTGAAACTGGAAACAAATGCTCTCCTCCTTGCTAATGCAATAGAGAAGGGAGATGGAAAACATACAAACATCCTTCTGTTTATCTGATGTATCTCCCCCCCCCAAATGTCAATCCCTCCCTCAATCAGACTCAAGTGTCTAGAATCTAGATAACATTTTTTCTAGTTCACAAATGAACAGAAATAAATATTTAACTGATGAGTTTAAATTTTGCATTTATACAACTAAATGCAAAATTTATACAGCAGCAAGTATTGCTATCTTTTAGCAGAGGGTTGTTAAAATGTCCTTCAAGTTTATGTTATACACACTTGGTTCTCATAATTCATCACAGAGAGTGCACTGGGGAATTCTGTTTTGAAAGCAAAACTGCACCAGAAGTTTCATGTGCAGAAGCTTCCCCCTCAAGAAGGTCTTCCTGAGCTTTCCATTTGCAGGAAAAAAGCTTCCAAGCCAGCAGTCCACTACAGTATGTGTCTTCTAAGGTGAGAAGCGTGTGGAAGCTGGACTTTTGAGTTTGTACCAACAGCATGGCATTTTAAAATGTGCTCTACTTTCAAAAGTGAAGCTTGCACTGAAAATGCCTGAATCCAGACGCCTTATAAGTTTCAAAGTGCTGCTTACTAGTAAGCTTAAACCACTGTAGAGATTTTTCTTTCCATGTACTGTGGTTTAAGGGAAGGGCAAAGAGGGAGGAGGCAATTGGGAGTGGAAAATGTGTTTCCACCACTTTTGTGATTCCAGCTCCTTGCTCCTAAATTATAAGGAGGTTTGTTCACGTTATTTTTCTACGGGTTTAAGGAATTGTATTTGCTGATTCTGCCCTTTTAAAAAGACAAATGCGCACACTTAAAAACCTATTACATCAGGAGAGAAGCTGATTTCAGAAAGGATTATATTATTATTTTAGCTCCCATCCTGTTTCTAGCAGTTTTGCAAGAATGCTCATCTCTTCAAAAGAGTCATCTTTCTCCTCGATGATTCTAGATAGTGTAAAAATGTGCTATAAATAGCAGAATTATTAAAGTGCTGGTAATTGTTTGATTTGGGCTGCTGAGCAATAAAGGCACATTATAACTTTTTTGGGATGGGAGTCATAATTTTCCGAATCAGGCTTAAGAAAACCTTAGGGGCTTTTGAGGGATATTTGCATCTCCTCCCCCCGCCCCTTTAAAGCGGCACAGTGCATGGAAAATCTGTGGATATCGGCAGTGTCAGAAAACACAAATTTAGTCTGAAACATAATGCAAGTTGTTATGCTTATGGTTGCCTTGATGGACTCCAGATGGATGGTGAGCTAGAGCTCTGAGTGAAAGTGTCTGGCTCCAGTTTGGTGATCATGCACAGCAGTGGTTGTAATTGCAGATTTTTTTTTTTATAGTTTAAAGGCTCTGCCAGATTTCTACCCCCCCCCCCTCCTCGCCCCAATGTTATAACTACAGCAGAACAAATCCACTCATGTCTGATACTGTCTGGTAGGTCCTAAGGCAAACAAGCATGTTTTAAATAAATTTTCATAGGGTGTCCTCCCCCTCCCCCCCTGCTTTCCTTCTTTTTTAGGTGAGCTGAAGAAAGGCAGGTTGTTGGAAAGAGCACTTTTTGCAGTAGGATTTTGAAAGCTCTTTGTTGGAATAATTGCTGATTCTTGTCTAATGCAGGACGAACAGCAATGTATTAGACTGTTAACAGCCATGACTTCATAGCATTTTGGCTGTGGGCTTGCATAGTTCTTCTAATCCCTGTGAGCCAAGGCCAACTATTCCAGTTGAGAGGCGCAAGGCAGGAGAAAGGCCTCTCTCTGTGTGTTAAAGTGAGCTTAATTCAGATCACTGTTTCAGTCTTGTTGAATTAGTTGGCCTTACATCTCTTCAGTTCCGTCAAGGGTGCCCTGGAAAGACTTATGCCTCCATCCATTATGGCTCATGCACACGAGGAAGCGGGCTTACGTTGCTGCAGGAGAGAGACATCTGTGGCAGATGGGGCTGTTTCATTCAGCTTTGCATTCGAAATGCCGATGCCTTGAGGCTGGAGTGTTTATCCAGGCCTGTTTTCCACTACTCACATATGGCTTGCATTAACATTTTTTATGTGTGAGAATTAATGGTGCAAAGACACGTGAACACAGGAGAGGAGAGGTTTCCGTACCACCCAGCCGTCAATATACCTAGACTTTGCAAATTTAGACTTACCAGGTGAAAGCCATAAATTGAGCAACAGCTTTATGTTGGATTTGCCAGATGTCGCTAGACTATAACAACAATCTTTGGCCCCCTAGACTTCTATGGTGGTGGTGGGGCGGGGGAGAGTTTGGCTCATATACTGAATAGGAGTTGTAGAACTGTGACGGTGTTTTATTGGCAATTAATTGAACCAACTTAAGCGGGTGCAAAAGTATCTTCCTGTGGGCCTTCAACACTCCCCAGCCAGCCAGCCAGCCAGCATGGCCAGCGATTGTGGATGATGGGACTTGTAGCCCTGAAACGCTGGGCAAGTCACAAGTTCCTCATCCCTGGATCAGATGGTGGAGAATGAAAAGGCACTAGTAAGGGATGATGGGAGTTGCAGTCCAACAGCATACGGAGAGCCACAAGTTCCTCACACCTGCGTTAGAAGAACAATAACAAGGTTATCTGTATATGGAGGAGAGAGGCACAACAGAACCAGTGTGCATTTTATGTGTTAGATTTCAATATATGATCCAATTTCCTTCTGTGCAAGCTACTCGTTTCTTCTCTTTGAAATGTACCTGATATTGGTGAAAGTTGACACAAGGTCTTTTTTTCTTCTTGTATCCTTGTAGAGATCTGAGCCACAATAAATTGTCTTCAATCAAACCTAGTTCCTTGAGTCACCTTGGTAAACTACGAGAAATGTAAGTGGCTGCATGGTCTTCTGTTTGGCTATAATATGCATATTGTAAGATACATTCCTTTAAATGATTTGGGGTGGTGTTATTCATAGCGATGCATGGGCACAAAATTATACAATGTGAAATGAGGCTATAACTTGCAGGGGGCACATCCAGAGGGTATCTATGTAAGTCAGTGTTGCTATAGGTTGTCCCCACTTCCCCTTTTCTTGGGGGGGGGGAGGCTACTTTAAGTTAGTGCGATGGGTTAAAATGGTCAAGGGAAAATCAGAAAATACCAATTGGCTCTTGTTTCTGTGTCAGTTGACTGGTTGTTTTTTTTTTTAATGTTGGCAGAAAACTAAACAGTAATGAATTTGAAGCCATACCAAATTTGGGACCTGTTTCGGCAAACATCACTCTCCTGTCTCTGTAAGTCGATTTTAAAAATATTTTTATTCATATTTGAAAACAGTGGCCATATTGACACATAATGTTTAACCATGATTTAACACTATGCAGACAGGGTAGAATGAGCCCGAGTGAATGAAACCTTAAGTATGCATACTTCCCTCTCCTTTCTGGACAGCTCCTCACTTTCTTGGATTCATAAAATGTGAGACTAAATACTGCAGAAGTCCTTCTAGTTGCGTGGGAGGAGAGATGAGGGTTGGGTGTGCTTAGGCTCATTCTAACTTGTGCATGTAGAGCTAAACTATGGTTTAGCATTGCGTGCAAACCAGGCCTACAGTTGTATAGTCTGTGACTGGGAGTCAACATTCTGACTTTGTGTAAGGTAGCTTCCTATGCTGCTGCTTGCCTGGAGTTGGTTGCTGGCTTTCGTAGAGCGGCTTCTTCCAAAAATATGTCATAGATATTATGGGAAACATGCAGACTTCAGTCCAACAGAACATATGGAGCTGCATACATGAAGAACTTCTTTTTTAAAAAAGAAAGAAAAAAGGCTGAAGACCCACCAGTTGAATTGAGTGTTTGAATAGAGCACCTCTTTGTCAAGACTCTTTACCTTTTTCTAATTATCCATATTTTTGCTTTTAAAATTCTAGGTCTGTATATTTAGTTAGAAATTAAGAAAAGCAGAATTGAGCATCCAATTCTGAATATTGATAACAATAATTTCCCTTTTCTCAAGAATTTGGCAACTTTCCAACTCATAACCTCCTGTGAAATGGAATGTTTGTAAGAACTTCTCAGTCTCGGTTTTCCCATCCTTAGTAAGTGAAAAATGGTGTTCTTTGTGTGATTTGGAAGTGCCATTTGATTGCTTCATGGTTGTCTCGTTTTTTCCAGCAGTGAAAATCTGCACTTAAGTACAAGTTGCACGGTGTCTGTTGGTAGAGGGTGCTAAAGGGTTAAAATAATATGGTAAATTTTGGGAAGCTGTTCAGTTAATGAAAGTGATCAGTATTCAATTGCTTACATCTGGTGACTTATTATCCTGCTGTTTTTTGCTCTGAGCCTAGGTCAGCTAAGTCAGCTGGTTGCAGCCGCTGTGTCTGCTCTGCTCCTATTTGAGAAAGAGCTGAATGACATTTGATATTGGTGTGGCTTTCATATAGATTAGCCTGGGTGGAGGAGAGAACTGAAAAGAAAAGGGAGGTGGTTTATTGGGGGAGGGGGGGAGAAGAAGCAGAAGCAGAGAGCTGGTCCATAAAATTAACAGCAGCCTAATACTATAGAATTCCATGGGTGAAATCTCAACTAGGCATAAAAGTTCGGTTTCTAAGGTCTCCACCCCCCATCGTTCAGCCCAAACTGTTGGACAAGTTAATCAAGATTTTTAAGATCAGTTCACTCGCTTATTTTTGACTATGTTAAGGTCCTCATGTAGTGTCTTTACCTTACCATTTTCATGCACGGAATCATTTTTTAAATATAAAAAAGCTCCCTTGTGAATGAATGACTTACACATTGCCATACCATGAAATCTTATCGCATGGGCTCTGAAGAACAACAAGGCTAGATCTTCTGTGTTCCCGAAAGAGCGTCTCCCAGCTCCATTGTTCAGCCTGGACGCTGAGGTCCAAGGACTTTCTGGCGGTTCCCTCATTGTGAGAAGTGAGGTTACAGGGAATCAGGCAGAGGGGCTTCTTGGTAGCTGCACCTGCCCTGTGGAACGCCCTCCCATCAGATGTCAAGGAGATAAATAACTACACAACTTTTGAAGACATCTGAAGGCAGCCCTGTCTAGGGAAGTTTTTAATGTTTGATGTTTTGATTTATTGAAAGCTATCCAGAGTGGCTGGGGCAACACAGTCAGATGGGCGGCAAACAAATTATCATCACCATCATCACCATCATTATTATCATCATCTGCTAATGGAAGCTGCATTAGTGCAAATGGGACATTGCCCCACCAACCTCAATCTGCCCTTAGCAAGGCCTCAAATATTTGCCTCCTTATTTATGACCAATCCAGTGAATAGCAATGCCTATTGGCTTCCTTCTCAGAGTTGCCCTTGCAACAGAACACCACGAAGAACAGAACACCACGAGGAGGAAGATGAGGGACAAAACTTGAATTGCTTGGTTCTGGCTCCATCCACTGTTGGTTTCCCTGTTTTCCACCCTACCCCTGTCTCAATCAGCACCAGCCGCCACAGCTCTCTGTTGTGTCCTCTACTTTCTACATTCCAAGGAAAATGTAACTGTAGCTCAGGAAAAGCTGAAATTATTCCTCTGCAGCTGTGAAAAGACTTTAAAAGTCAAGTCTTACAATCTTGGAACTTGTGAGTTTATGTTAGTTTAGCCTGTGTCGGCCAAATATAAAGATCTTTATTTGATTTTGGTTGTGTGTATGGTGTGTTTTTTCTTCTTCTTCTTACAAATAAAATAAAAGTACACATTTCTTTTAAGGGGCTTCCTGAAAAGATGTGGAATTGTTATGCGGCACAGTTGGGCTGCTTGAGAAGAGGTGTCTTGTTACCATTGTCCTTTGAAACTCACACAGTGCCTCTGAATGGCCTCCAAAGGCTTCTGATTATGCTCAGCAGAACTCGGCTGAGGTTACAAGTGTCTGTACCGTGTACCTCCTGACCTCTGCAGAGAATGACTGGAATTAGAAATAGTAGCAATTTATTATGGCTGCTTTGACATGAAAGCCACCTTTAGGTCAGCACAGCATGGGCCCAACTTTGGGATGAGCACAAAATAAAATAAAGGCAAAGGAACAGGGATCAGGTGGCGGTTGAGTGTGTAATCAGGGATGTCCGCGCTACATTCTTCAAGCTAACTGTTCCCTGCCACACACAACACACACACACACAAAAACCCCTGCAAAGCAGAATCGAAACTGTGGCCTGCCAGGATGACGCTGATTCTCCCAGAGCTCACAGCTTGGAATGTGCCAAGAATGGCTGAGGCTGTAGATCCTGTATCTGCCTACCTGGGAGTAAGGACTCTTGCCATCGACGGTGCTTACTATTGAGTAGACATGTATGGGATTGTACTGTGAAATTCCTGCCACCGCAGATCTTAAATTTTCCATACGTCGTGCCAAGTTGGTATCTAGCAAGTTGGAAGTGATTTTGAGGCCGTACACTTTGGAAGAGACATCTTATGAATCAGTGTGGGTCTGTTATGGCAATGTCCGCCCCCCCCCTTTCAAAGGCTGACTTCGGTTGAAGGAAGATCTACAGTGGTACCTCGGTTTAAGAACAGTCCTGTTTGTGAACGATTCGGTTTACGAACTACGCAAAACCGGAAGTGGTTTTCCGGTTTGCCAACTTTACCTTGGTCTAAGAACGGAATCTGAACGGTGGAAGGGCACCGGCGGCGGGAGGCCTTGTTAGGGAAAGCGCGCCTCGGTTTAAGAACGGTTTTGGTTTAAGAACGGACTTCCAGAACGGATTAAGTTCGTAAACCGAGGTACCATTATCATCGAGATTGTAGTTTCTTTCTATTCTGCATTGGTCAATCTGTGCTCTGTTTGGCTACTACATAAACAGGAGTGTGTCCAGAGGACTAGGGTGGCATGGGGGTATGTAAACTAAATCCTATGAAGAATTGTTGAAAAAGCTGGGTATATTTAGTCTGGAGAAGGGAAGATTAAGAGAGATATGACAGGGGTGTTTGAAGAGTAGAAGATGGAACAGACTTGTTCTTTCTTGCCCCAGGGAACAAAATTGGAACCAACCAGCGGCAATTGAACAGATTTTGGCTAAATAATAGGTGAGGCTTCCTCAGGGTGCCTCAGGAGGTTCTGGGATCTCCTTTGCTATGGATATTTAAGAAGAGGGTGGGTGACCATCTGACAGAGATGCTCTAGAAACATGTTGCATTGCAGATTGAGGAAGGGGGCTTGACTAAACGATCTCCTCCAAGTCCACAATTCTGCAAAAATAGGTGCAGGTGATTTTTCAAATAAAAAAATAAAGTGGCAAATTGCTTTTCTGCTTATCAGATGGCAAACCCCATACCCCACCTAGTTGAGGAGAGGCCACACTGAATTCTTCTGTGAGTTGTCTTTTGGATTGCCCAACCACCAATTCATAAGGGACCTTTGCTAGGCAAAAATATCCCTAGCATCTGGTTCCCAGAGCTGGCCATTTGTGTAGATCAGGGGTTGGCAAGCTTACCGGAGGATGGGCCGGAGCTGGAGCATGTGCACATGCACACTCTTCCGGGTTGGAGGAGCTCCAGTGTGTGCGCGCGCACATGCTCTTTCCGGCACTCCTCTGACCCAGATGTCCGCCGGAAATAGCGAGTGTGCAGGCACACAGGTGCTTCTCTATCCCTGACGTGCTATTTCCGGCACACATCTGGGTCGGAGGATGTGCGCATGCGCACAGGCGCCATCAACCCAGAAGTCGGTCCCCGCACCGCGCCGGTAAGAGTGGGGGGTGGCGGCAGTGGTCATCATGGGCCAGATAGACGAGCCCTGTGGGCCACTGCTGGCCTATGGGCCTTAGGTTGCCGACCCCTGGTGTAGATAATCAGTGCAGTTATTTGGCAGTGTGGGTACCCTCTTTTAGGGAGTTTTAGAGGGGGAACGCTGAAAAGTGAGGATTACTTTCAAAGCAGAGAACCCACATCTTCTATTTGACTGGTACTTGTGGATATGTCCTCTCTTAGACCTCCTGGGGGAATATTAAACGCAATACTAATGTGTTGCCTTGCTTTACTTAAAATTTAGCCATAAAAGATTTTGGTTCAGCACAGTCCCTTTAATTTTTATGCACTCCCATTGACACACGAGCATTTAAATACTTATTTTTTTATCATCCTTATTAAAAACTGTTTTGGAAGAAATTAGCACAGAATGAATGCAATCCCCCCCCTCCAATATTGGGGATTCTGGATTTAAACTGCTATAAATGTTTGTGCCGACTATCAGTAGCCATATTCTTTATCCCTAAACAGATATATTTAAAATATTTGCTTATTTGCATTCCTTAAATATTTGAAGGACCACGTGGAGTGAACACAGGGTTCTCTTAAAGCTTGTGTTGCTAGCATACAACACAATATTGCAGTCTTGGAGACTTGAGTGATGAGAGATTGGGATGAATGACCTGGATTGACAGCATCTTTCACAGGTGTCTGATCACCTGTCCCCCCCCCCAAAAAAAACCCACAGTGAAAGAGAATTGGGTCTTCCATCCAGAACTTGCTATTATAGTCAACATTCTTGAGATTTATGTATTTATTTTAAATGTATATATACAGTTGTATCTTGGAAGTTGAACGGAATCCGTTCCGGAAGTCAGTTCGACTTCCAAAACGTTCAAAAACCAGTGGCAGTGTTGCCAGGAGCAGAATATTAGCCCCATAGCAAGTATGCTCAGGAGCAGAACTTGCTGCATTAGGAGTCTCAGTTTGCCGAGCACTGCGCAACAGGCAGTATTGTGTAACCACTTTCTCATTTTAAGCAGTGCAGATTATCAGCCTGTACTAGTGGCACTGTGGTTAAACCACTGAGCCTAGGGCTTGCTGATCAGAAGGTCGGCGGTTCGAGTCCCTGTGACGGGGTGAGCTCGCATTGCTTGGTCCCAGCTCCTGCCAACCTAGCAGTTCGAAAGCACGTCAAAATGCAAGTAGATAAATAGAGGAACCGCTACAGCGGGAAGGTAAATGGCGTTTCCATGTGCTGCTCTGGTTTGCCAGAAGCGGCATTGTCATGCTGGCCACATGACCTGGAAGCTGTACGCCGGCTCCCACGGCCAATAATGCGAGATGAGCGCGCAACCCCAGAGTCGGTCATGACTGGACCTAATGGTCAGGGGTCCCTTTACCTTTTTACTAGTGTTCTGGCCAGACTGCAGCAACTGCTCCTAATCTCAGCCTGGCCTGTGCCCATTAGCATCTTTCCACAAATTCTGACTGAACCAGATAAATGCTGCTCCCATCAATGCCTGTGTGTGACCTTTCTTGCGTGCGCTGCCCTGTCAATTGGCATGGAAGCAGACTGACCGCTCTGCTCAAAACTGCATGGCTTGTATCAACCCAGTCTGACCAGTGGCCTTTTGAATTGGGAGGACGGTAAATGCGAGCTGGGAATTGAACTGAGTGAGCTTTTATAACTGCTCCTCAAAATGGGCGTAGCATTGGGCTGCCTGCCACCGTTGTGTCAGATTTTCCCGTTCCCAGAGCACGTTTGGCTTATTTTGGAAAGCAGACGGACTTCTTTTTTGTCTCCATATCTGGCAGCCTCTCTTTCTTCCTTTCTCTACTACTAATCCCTCGATGAGTTGGAGCAGGATAGGAGTGCAGCTGGCACCCTTGCAGCTTGACTCTGGGGAAAGACTGCTATTACCAGCGTGGCATATGTTTCTAATAAGAAAAATCCAGATTCTGAAGCAGGATACCCCAAACAATGCGCTGAGAAAAGCTGGAGCCTGTGGCCTGCATCAGTTAGGGAAATGAAGCTAATTTGCACATGCATCTGTTGCATAATTCTGTTTCTGCCGCTCTCAGGTCTATGTTGGGCAGTAAAACCCCACCCTGCCCTCACCACCTGCATTCCATTCTATCTCGCTGTAAACAAACATATCCTCAAATTTCTAGCATGCAGAATTCTGTGTCTGGTACTTAATTCTGCACTTGTGAAGTGTGATCACAGATTCTGCACATTGCACTCTCTTCTCTGCACAGAAGCAGACTCTCACTCTCTCCATTCTGTACATTTGTGCTTGAATGGAAGTCTCTGAATTGGAAAAAGGCACTTTTTTGTGAATGTGGACAAGCTTGACTCCTGCTCTGTAGGCTTCCCTTGGCCCTGTAGTTGAGAAGTGGATGTGAGATGAAGTAGCAGTGATGCTCACCTGGTTTCTGTTATACTTCCTTTGTTTCATTAAAAGTGAAGGTGCATGCCCATGACAATCTCCTTTTGTAAATGTGGTTTCAGTCTTAAGTTATGCTCTGATGTGTTTGTTTGTTTGTTTAAAAAGTTTCAGGAAAGGTTTTCCTGTCTGGACACAATAAATTTTTGAGCGTGGCGGAAGGAGAGGGGTTCTATTGCCATTACCCCACCTGCTTTCAAAGCCATCCACCATTAGAGATGCATGGAGGGTTCATAACATAGACAGCCTCTATGAGAATGGGATGTCATGATAAGAACTCTGGTAACTCCCAACCCATTAATCAACTCCTCGGCATTATGACTGAAGAAATTATGATTACATATGGTGTGAGTTTTTTGGTAGAGGTGTTATAAGATCATGTGTGGTGGGGAGAAAGTGGATTGGGAGATGTTTGCTGCCTTCTCTTATAATACTGTTAGTGCTGACTTTTAAAGCCCTAAACGGCCTCGGTCCAGTAAACCTGAAGGAGCGTCTCCACCCCCCATTGTTCTGCTCGGAAACTGAGGTCCAGCACCAAGGGCCTTTTGGCGGTTCCCTCGCTGCGAGAAGCCAAGTTACAGGGAACCAGACAGAGGTCCTTCTCGGTAGTGGCACCCGGCCTGTGGAATGCCCTCCCACCAGATGTCAAAGAGAAAAAACATCTACCAGACTTTTAGAAGACATTTGAAGGCAGCCCTGTTTAGGGAAGCTTTTAATGTTGAACAGACCATTGTATTTTAATATTTTGTTGGAAGCTGCCCAGAGTGGCTGGGGAAACCCAGCCAGATGGGCGGGGTATAAATAATAAATTATTATTATTATTATTACTACTACTACTAATATTCTAGAGTGGCATGGAGGCAGGACAAGTGTGGAGCAGCGTGTTTGCAGGCTTTTTCAGTGGTGTTTCAAATATGCACGCTTTCACTGATGCGCACAGTGCCTCGGAAGGTAACCCCTGCGTAACAGGGGGTTTCATATATCTATATGGAAATTTGCACTTTTTCAGTAGTGCTGTATCTCATACAGTCCTACAGAGAAAGTGATGGAGTGTGCTTTGCCAAGAGCCTGTTGCGCCACTGGCAAGATCAGCCTTCTGCCTTCTCCGTGCAGTTTGGCTGCTATTTCTCAAACTTTAGTTGGAGGGCACCAGCGAATAAGTTTCACCCTTCAGCTTTGACATAGCCAACCAATATATGAAGAATGATGGAAAGCTTTGCAATACATCCAGTAGGCTGTCACTTTTCAGAGAGCATTTGACTTCTTGATTGCATTGGCTTTCATTCAGATCTGTGCTATATTTCACTACGTAAGAGGGAGTGGTTGCCTTCTGTCTTGCAACAGTATGTGTGGTTGACATTGTTGAGTAAATGGTAAAATAAACGCTCTATTCTTCCATGCGCATACCGGTTATATTAATGGCGAGGCCAGTTTTCCCCTGCTTCTGGACACTTGGCATGGAACCTGCTGTGCATTGTGATGTTCACACCCAGAGGAGTTTTCAGAGTGTGCTTTCCAATTCACTGCAAGAGGATGTCAACTCTCTGTGAGTTGCCCCACAAGGCATGGAGCGTTCTCTTCCGCTAAAGTAATTTCACAGAAGTTGCTGCTGCTAGAGGAGCCCCATGTGTGGCCCTGTCCCTCCAAGGAGGTTTTTGCAAAATGCTGTTTGATAGAAATGTTGGAGGCAGGAGCAAATCCCCCCACACACTTGTTTCCTGGTAATATGCTTCTCAGTGGCTTAGGCTACTTTAAATTATATCTCTTTATTGTTGACTGCACATGAATCATAAGGATGAAACTTTGTTATCTTTTGACAATATTCTCTAGGGGTGTGCACCAGCAACAAGATTTGACTTGTATCTATATCTTCGGCAGCTTTGGGAAGCAGCCCAATCTGTTTTGGGGCTGCTCTGTGTCTTTCCATTTTGACTCATGCAGAACAGAATTAGATATGTTGAAAACAAAGTTGTCGTCCCCCCAAACACAATTTTTTTTACTACAACAGGGCATCTAAAAGTGGTTATAACTGTTTGGAAAACTTTTCATAGGAGCGGATAAAATTTGCAAACGTAGCCTCCCCTCCAGAGTGGACGGAGCTTGCCAGATTGTAGGCAGATACATCTAGGGGCTTTCATGCACCACAGCTTTAAAAGTAGTGTCTGTGTGGCTTTAAAAAAAAAAAAATTCTCTGCCAGATTTGGATGTAACTTGCAGCCGGGGTCACCAATTCTGAGGTGACAAAGGTTGCTGAATTTCAGAATGAAATGGGCTCTTTTTGGTTTTAGGCTGCAAATGACTGGAATAACTATATATAAAATAAAAAGGCTACTGTAATCTGGTGCAAGATGGGGGAAAAACTCATCTTCCACTTTATGACTCAGTGAAATAGAGCAATTTAGGTTTACAGTAATAATAATAATAATAATAATAATAATAATAATAATAATAATTGTGTATCTTAACACTATGACCCGGAGATTTGGGGTTAAATACTGACACAAATGGATTTGATACAAGCTACCAGCGTTCATTAAGGGACCCAGGTGGCGCTGTGGGCTAAACCACTGAGCCTAAGGCTTGCTGATCAGAAGGTCGGCGGTTCGAATCCCTGTGACGGGGTGAGCTCCCGTTGCTTGGTCCCAGCTCCTGCCAACCTAGCAGTTCGAAAGCATGTCAAAATGCAAGTAGATAAATAGGAACCGCTATAGCGGGAAGGTAAACAACGTTTCCATGTGCTGCTCTGGTTTGCCAGAAGCAGCTTTGTCATGCTGGCCACATGACCTGGAAGCTATACGCCGGCTCCCTCGGCCAATAATGTGAGATGAGCGCGCAACCCCAGAGTCGGTCACGACTAGACTTAATGGTCAGGGGTCCCTTTACCTTTTACCTTACCAGCGTTCATTAAGTCTGAAGTAAGTACTGTGCTGTCATCTTCCTCACATGGGAGATTACCTTGAAGTGAGAGTACTTGTTTATTTTGTTTATTTTTAAATATATATACCATGCCCTTCAGTATGGCTCTTACTGGAGTAGCCAACAAAGAATGTCAAACAGATAAAAACAGATTTTAGAGTTGAGCTGTGCAGAAAAATGCCCAAGTCGAACTTGGTTCAATGCAACTTACTCCCTGGGAACTTTTGCATAGAGTTTGCAGCTCAGGCCTTCTAAACTGGGAGGTTAGTGCTACTGAAATCAATAGGGCAAGTGAGATTCCCAACAGAGTGTTGCAGGTGGCATTCCCTGTCGTCCTCCTTGGTCTTCCCTACTAGGCAGCAGAGCTCATTGGTGGCATCTGAGACAAGAGAGTCAGGCTAAGTAACTGGCACTCACTCAGCTGGTGATGGAGACAAGACTTGTTCTGTGGGTAGCAGGCAACAGTTCCCACTGAGGTCCTCTGAGGCAAGGGAGTGGGGCTGAGCAGCTAGAACCCACTCTGCCTGTGATGGAGGCTGATAATGACCCACACATGGAGTATGTGTTTGCTATTGGTATAGAAGATCTTCATCCAAATTAGTGTGCACTGTATTTTTTCCTGCCAGAGGAGTAGCCTGCCTATCTGAATGCATGGTGTTTCTTCAGAACAATTAACCAGGAGTAAGTTAACAACTCAAGATAGATAATATATTCTCACAATCAAAGCCACTGTGTTTTGATGACTCTAGGACCTTTTTTTTCCATTGAAAGGATTTACACCATGGAGTAGGCCGTAGGGTGTAAAACACAGATGCTCATAAGAACAGAATTCTGTACCTGACAGATGTTCATTGGCACTGTATTTTTTTGCTATGGGAAAAAAGTCAATTGTGCTTTTGGTGAAAGCATGTCCCCAAAATTCTCTTTTTGCTGTTAACTATGGGAAAGTGTTTCTCTTCCTGGAGTACTGCATATCTCGAGAAGAGATACTCCTGCTAGGGTAGGGAAGGAACAAGGCTTTGGAAATGACTCCACTATCAAATCTGATTTGTGATGTCTGGTTGACTTAGTTCATAGTACAAGGAAAGCAATATGTTGCAAGGGCACCTCAAGCATGCTTGAATTGTGTGTTACAGGCAGCACAGGGGTGGGATCCCACAGGTTCTAATAAGGCTCCAGGGCCTTACATTTAACATTTGTATTGACCTTCTGATTGCTGTAGATAAGCTGGAGTCAATGAGTGGTTCTGTAGGCAGCATAGAACAATCTGTTGTGCAAGTTAATCACGAATTTAAAGGTCAATCCACTCATTTATTTTTGACTCTGTTAAGGTCCTCATGTAGTGTCTTTGCCATTCCATTTTCATGCACAAAACCATTTTTGAATTTAAAAAAGCTCCCTTGTGAATGAATGACTTACAAATTGCCATACCCTGAAATCTTACCTTATCTTTTGTATATCTGAAGGGGCGTCTCCACCCTCCATTGTTCAGCCCAAATGCTGAGGTCCAACTCCAAGGGCCTTCTGGAGGTTCCCTCTTTGCAAGAAATAGGGTTACAGAGAACCAGGCAGAGGGGCCTTCTCGGTAGCCGTGCCTGCCGTGTGGAACACCCTCCCATGAGATATCAAACAGATAGGCAACTATATGACTTTTAGAAGACATTTGAAGTTTTTAATGTTTGATGCTGTTCTGCATTTGACGTTTTAATTGGTTGGAAGCCACCCAAACTGGCTGGGGCAACCCAGTCAGATGGGCGGCGTATAAATATTATTATCATCATCAGTGGGGTTGCTTTAGATGGAATTCCTTCTCAAGTGCTTGCATAAATTAGACCTGTTTGTCACAGGTTGTTTCGGTTGTCTAATGCACTTAACTTCTGCATCCTGACTTCTTGCTAGAGCTGGGAATGTGATGTGAATATATGTGTTGTATGAGAGGACCCATTGGACCTAAGGTTGCTGTCCTTCACTTCCTAGGCAGTAAGCCCCATTGAACATAGCAGGACTTGCTCCTGAATATACATGCACAAGGTTACGCTGTGAAAATGACATAGCAGTGGCTCAGCATTTCAGCCCACTTGGCTTTTGTGTCCAGTCTACTTATTATACAAGCCTGAGGGAGGACTGTGAGGTAATAGAAACAAAATAAAAAAATTCCTTCCAGCAGCACCTTAGAGACCAACGAAGTTTGTCATTGGTATGAGCTTTTGTGTGCATGCACTACGTCAGACCAACACGGCTACCTACCTGTGAGGTAATAGGATATTATTGTTTGTCAGAGTCTTACAGTGTGTACTAGACACCTAATGGTGGGCAAACAAAGCCTATGAACAAAGGGAGTTTTGCAATAAGAACGGTGATGAGTGAAACAAAACACCTGTGAGGCCATCTGTTGTGTGGTTTTAAGTACAGTGTTATGAACTTAATTCATTCCAGAGGCCTGTTCTTAACCTGAAACTGTTCTTAACTAGAGGCGTGCTTTCACTCCTGGGGCCTCTTGCTGCCACTGTGCCACCGGCACACAATTTCTGTTCTCATCCTGGGGCAAAGTTCTCAACTTGAGGTGACTTTTCCAGGTTAGCGGAGTTTGTAACCTGAAGCATTTGTAACTTGAGGTGCCACTGTATTTCATAAAACACTTCATGCATACCTGGCTGTCTTCTTTCTCCTGGGTACATTTGTGATACTCTCCCAAGGAGGGCAGTTACAGCTTCTGTGAGGTTTACTGTTTGCTAACTGTCATAAATGGGATGAAATGTATGCCTTGGTAATGAATGTCTGAGAAAGGCATGTAATACGGTTGGTAGTTATCTTGTGGTGGTAGAGTTAAGACAAGCAGACCATATAATGTCTATAATTTGATGGTTGCCGAAACTCTGCATGGTAGTGATAACTGCGTAGAGTTAGTCCATTGTATCCTCACGCCTTGAGGGCTGGGATATTGGCATGTCTCCCGCACTTCCACGTGCCTCATCCGAAATGAGAATGTCGCCTCTGAACATTACTGAAGTTTAGAAGTGATCAGATTGTTGCACAATTAGAGTCACCACGTGTTAAGTTTTCAAGGGGACTTTGTGCTGTAAATAGCTGTGCGATTCCATCCTAACTTTGCTCTTGATACAAATGTGCATGATGGGAGGTAGCTGCCTTGGGACACCTTTCTGTATAGAGTAAATCATCACCATCATAATTTATTATTTATACCCCACCCATCCACTCTGTGTTTATTAAAAACACAATAAAACACCAGACATTAAAAACTTCCCTAAACAGGGTTGTCTTCAGATGTCTTCTGAAAGTCAGATAGTTGTTTATTTCCTTGACATCTGATGGGTTGGGCGTTCCACAGGGTGGGCGCCACAACCAAGAAGGCCCTCTGCCTGGTTCCCTGTAACTTTGCTTCTCGCAGTAAGGGAACCGCCAGAAGGCCCTCAGAGCTGGACCTAAGTGTCCAGGCTGAACAATGGGAACATGGTGTCTACCAGCTGTTGTGGACTACAACTGGGGCTGATGGAAGTGGTCCAAAACAGCTGGAGGGCAACAGGTAGGGAAATAAGATGTTAGATTATTCTTGCCTGACAAATTTTGTCCTAGAAAAAACTGGAAGAACCCCTTCCATTGGAAATAAGATAGTGCCCAAGAGTTTGGCTGTTGAGCTGACTGGCCCAGTTGATCAATGATTGGCATTCTTTGACTTTCTATTTCAGTTGGAACCTGAAGAGTTCAGCAACCATTTCCTCATCCTCATAACTTTGTTTTCCTATTATCCCCAGTGGGATATTGGAGAATGTCACAACCAACAGCAGTACATGAGCGTGTGGGTGGAGGGACTGTGGTTCCACCACTGTGAAACCAGAGTTTTCCCAACCTCACCCCATCTCAGAGAACGTAGCTCCCCTACTGCTGGAAGCGTGTAACTGTTACTCTGATTCCCTTTTGTGCGCTGCAGCTAGTCACAACTTAAGATCAGTGACTCCTTGACCTGCAGTTGTGTTATGATGGCCAAGGAAATCAGCTCTTGAAGAGCATTGGTGTGAATGCATGCTACTTTATATTTAAATAACATTCACATCTGAGGCTGAAAAGAATGCCCCCCCCCAATAATTAATATTTAACTTTCCCTTATAACACAAAGTTTGGCACAGTCACTTTAACCATTCTAGGCTGTTTAAATTATTTCTCAAATAATTTATTTAATCATGTGAGCTTATCTGATGTGGCACCTTGGTTACTTCTGGTGTTTGCTTATAAATTGTTTTGGGAGGGGACCAGATGACTAGTTGTGTTGTGTGGATATTGATCACTATGTACAATAATTGGCTATCTGGGCAAATCTCAGTGATTTCCAGGTTGCTCCTAGCTGCTATCCCTCCCCCCCCCATTTTTTAAATAAAAACATAGCACACTAAACTCTGATTTATTTTGGCATATGCAGCATTTTATTATTCACCACCTGATGGGTTGGAGATGAATATATGAACTACCTCCAGTGAAATGATGTTAGCACAAAAGTTCTGTGTTGCTTGATCTGTTGATGGTTGCTGCTCACATGTTAGTCGTTCCTTGATGGCATGGTTTTTGTGTGATGGATGTGCACATACAAGCTTATCCCTTGTTTCTTGTGGTTATATATAAACTTGGTTTCTCATCCCTTTGGAGTTTGTTGTTGTTGTTGTTGTTGTTTTGAGCCATAAGATATAACCTGCACTCCTTGTTAACCAGTGTGCTTTGAGAAGGTATAAAGTTGTATGTCCACTGTGACACATATGGTCACATTTCTCGCAGCTGTACAAGTGATGTGAACATGACCAGTGCTTTGGTCTTCTGGCCTAACTGGGGTGGGGGAAATAGGTGGGATCTCAGACCACAAGTCTAAAAGTACAAGCTTTTATATCTGAAACGAGCAAAACTGTTTTTTTAATCAGATGTTTAAATTGTCATGTACTAGCAACTTGTTGTGATGAGCTTAAGGGTACGTGAGCCTTGAAAAAGAAATTGTGAACTTGAGACGAAGGTGGAGGCATGACCTATTGAATTACAGGCAAGGTTTCATTCTTGGAATCCACTTGGAATCAGGCCCAGGAATGAAAATTGTGGTAAAATGTTACTTGCGGGGGGGGGGGGGGAGTCACCAGACAAAGGACTCCAAACAGAGGGAGGAAGGAGCAGGTTCTGCAGGCTCTTAAATGTGGTTCATGGTAAAGCTGAAGAATACGCCTGTGTGTTAAATGTTTGGTCTGTGGTAGAGCAAGTTGGAAGGGTAACAGAAAGCAAAGGCTGATCTGGGAGTACCAGCGTGTATGACGCCTGCCAAATAGATGAGGTCACGGAAGTGTAAAGGAAGTGAAGATTCATCAGTAAGGAATGACGACTATACACTGCCTCCTGGTTTCAGGGGCAGTATGGCCATGGGGACTAGTTAAAGGTAAAAGGTAAAGGGACCCCTGACCATTAGGTCCAGTCGTGACCGACTCTGGGGTTGCGCGCTCATCTCTCATTATTGGCCGAGGGAGCCAGCGTATAGCTTCCAGGTCATGTGGCCAGCATGACAAAGCCACTTCTGGCAAACCAGAGCAGCACATGGAAACGCCGTTTACCTTCCCGCTGTAGCGGTTCCTATTTATCTACTTGCATTTTGACGTGCTTTCAAACTGCTAGGTGGGCAGGAGCTGGGACCAAGCAACGGGAGCTCACCCCGTCACAGGGATTCGAACCGCCGACCTTCTGATCAGCAAGCCCAAGGCTCAGTGGTTTAACCACAGCGCCACCTGGGGACTAGTTACTGAGCAACAACTCGTGGCTTCCTGTCCTGCTTGTTGGCCACCATGGAAGAAAGAATACTGGGCCAGACAGGCCTTTGATCTGGTCCACCAGGATTCCTCTTACAGTATTCCCATTTGAGCATCTCTCATTTGTGCTGAAGTTGCAGGAGGCAAAAAATACAGCTGGGGTCCACTTTGTTTAGGGAAGCTTTTAATGTTTGATGGATTTCTGTATTTTAATATTTTGTTGGAAGCCGCCCAGAGTGGCTGGGGGAACCCAGCCAGATGGGCGGGGTATTATTATTATTATTATTATTATTATTATTATTATTATTATTATTGTAGTAGTACCTGCAGTTTTCTGGACGCAGGCAGATGAAACATGGAAGCCCTGGAAGAGAGTCAGAGAGATGGCTCGGGAGAGTGGTGCTGATAACACCAAGGTTGCAGGTTCGATCCCCCTATGGGGATAGCTGAATATTCCTGCATTGCAGGTGGTTGGACTAGATGACCCTTGGGATACCTTCCAACTCTACAATTCATTCTATGATTCTCTTATGATTTGGATGAGAAAGGAGACAGCAGAATCTCTCCTGACATTTTCTCTCGCTTCTGCTGCTGCTTCCCTTCTCCAGGCACAAAGAGAGCCAGTCATGTTTGGAGTCCTCCTTTTCAAAGGGCATGGGCCTTTTGGCATTTAAGAGAAGTGGAGGTGAAAGATATGAAATTAGTTGTTTGCACAATAGTGAGAGTCCTCTAGCAAGAGAAACAACCCAATAGAAGATGTTCAGTGT
The DNA here is from genome assembly GCF_965207765.1 of Zootoca vivipara. Classification (NCBI taxonomy): domain Eukaryota; kingdom Metazoa; phylum Chordata; class Lepidosauria; order Squamata; family Lacertidae; genus Zootoca; species Zootoca vivipara. The sequence continues at coordinate 24,731,666 of NC_142592.1, read as the reverse complement.
CCTAAACCAAATAGATTATTGGACCTTGGAATTTCTATTTCTTTAATCACTGTTCAGTCCTACCTTGGTTTTCGAACAGCTTAGTTCTCGAATGTTTTGGCTTCCGGACGCCGCAAACCCGGAAGTGACTGTTCCGGCTTTTGGCAGCCTAACATCTGACAGGGCTTCCGATTGGCTGCAGGAGCTTCCTGCAGCCAATCAGAAGCCGTGATTTGGTTTCTGAATGTTTTGGAAGTCAAACCGCCTTCCGGAACAGATTCCGTTCGACTTCCAAAATGCGACTGTACTTTTAAGGGTTTTTTAAAAAAACAAACAAACAAACAAAAAATATATACACTGTTTAAATATTGAAATCTTTAAGTTTTAGAACAAAAATAATATACTGTACATTAAACAAAAAGTAGAACAAAAAGATACATTGGAAACAAAAAAAGATACATTGAAATTATCAGTAAAACTCAGAAGTTGAAAACAAGTTGGCCTAAACAAAAATCCAAGTATAAATAAAATCAGTAGTTAAAAATATACAATACTGCCTCTCTAAATAAGATACATAGGTAGAGCCACAAATGGTCTGACATCAAATCGGAATGCTTGCCAAGCAAAACGTAATGCAGTAAGAAGGGAGTTGATCTTTATCAAAAAGTGTGAGTAACCTGTATTAGGCCCAACTACAAAAATGGCAGATTTTACTAGTACAGCTTGAAATGAGTGAACACCCTGTTCTGTCCCTACTCTGTTAAAGTTTAGTTTAATTTTTTATATATATTATTTGCAAATTTAATGAAGAGAAATAATAAGATGATTAAAAAAATACAGTCATATCGCTGGTTGCGTCTGCTTCAGCTTGCATATTTTCAGGTTAATTACGCTGCGGATCCAGAAGTGTTTACTTCTGGGTTTCGCCGCACACGCATGCACAGAAGCGCTCTATCGGTGCTTTGCGCATGCTCAAATGCGCCGCTCTGGATACGTACTTTTCGGGGTGAGAATGGCACCCGGAATGGATCAAGTACGTATCTAGAGGTACCACTGGGAAGGAAAAGAAATACGGTACAGTAATATCTGAATACTGCTACTGATAAATTATCAGCTCTCATTAAGGATACAGTCACCACCAGCACATTCATAATAGCTGTGTGGTTTTATTTTTATTGTAGGTATATTTTGGGGGGGGGGGTTGCCACCCATCTTTCATGAAGTTTTTGTCTGTCCTTTCTGCTGCATGAAACAATACAGAGGGCCACATATGACCTTGGACTGCAAGTTGCCCAACCCAGATTTAAAAGATGTTTTAATTTGTTTTTTAATTAGTATCTTACGCAACAAATCATTATTTTCCTCTCCACAAGCTCAAGGTAATGATAGACATCCTGTAAATGGTCACAACTGTTGATAATCTTTCTGAGCTTTGATGTGATTTATAGCCATGATTGGCACATTCTTGTGCTTAAGATATAATGCTAATTTTGAAACAAAAAGTACACAATTAAATAAGAGTATCTGGGGATTTGTGTCCATCCTTCAGGTTCCTCCTCCTTTGCACTCACCAGTTGACTTCAGTTAACGCCCTCTGTTCCCCAGCAAGGTCAGCACTTGGTATAGATCAGGCTTCGGTCCTCAGTGTTGTTGGACTACAGATTGCACCATCCCTGACCACTAGTCCTACTAGCTAGGGGGTGATGGGAGTTGTAGTCCAACAGCATTGGAGGACCCAAGGCAGAGAAAGACTGGTGTCGATACTGGGAGCCCCAACAGCTGTATCTGTGCTTGTTCCATTCACAATATCCAACCCCCCACTTACAGCTCAACCAAACCACCCTGTCCCTTCACAACATGCCCACTAACAGGCGTCATCGGTGTGAGACAGGCGGCGGCGGAGCACAGTGGTTGCTGGGAAGCTGCCCTGCCCCGATAGTCTTCTCCTGACTCTTCCTCTGTGACTCACCTGGACCAGCCAGCTACCTCAAGCTTCTTCCTCATTCTCTGATTCTGGAGTGATGGCTCAACACCTCTGACAGCCCAGTTTGTTGCCCCCTGTAGTTTGTAGCACCACCTGTTGACACTTATGCAAACTGCAGCATGACAGCGCTCTTACATACTTGTTATATGTAAGGAAATATTTGAGGTCTGAGGAAACGTCAAAGTTTTGTTGGTGTTCCTGCTAATAAGAGACATTCAAATCTAATTTAACTCCGGTTAGTTTATGTGAGAGCTTGAATTTATTTTCCTCATTTTTTTCAGGGGATCCCCTCAAAACAGGGGATCCCCTCAAATTATAGGTTACCTCTGTGATCCGCAGGTGTGTTCTGTAATTCATTGGAGGTTTTCTTGTAATCCTTTGCCAAATAAATAAATAAATCATGAGGACCCATATGGATCTGTGCATTGGAATCAGTGTTTTTGTGGTTCTGACAAGCTTTGGATTTGTGATGTTTTTTTAACGGTGCACTCTACCAGTATAAGTTTTAATTTTTATGGCTTTTTTTTTGGAGAGGAGGATATAGAATTATGTGAATTTACTAAAATCTAATTTCATTTTGCTGGATTTGACTTTTGTTCCGGCCCCATGGGGAAAAGAGAGTTTGCCTGTTGTGGGGAGGAAGAACAGAAGGGAGAAAATGTTTTTTTTTTTTGGCCAGTGACATGCTCTCAAAACTCTGTGTGCGCCAGTGGGCCTAGAAAGATTTGAGGACCTCTGACTGCCCTTTAAGACAGTGTAACACTCAGTGCAGAGATGAGAGAGCTTTCTTTTTCAAGTGCATCTTTCAGATAACCATCACCCAAACTGCAGTGTGGTTTAATTACTTACTCTGCCTTTGAACTATATTGAGATGTAATTAAACTACTAATGTCTTGCCCGCTGTTAGTTAACAAACGAATGTTCTTTCTCTTCCCATATTCCCACAATAAAGCTCCAGCAAGCCTTATCTGTAAAGGAGGCTGCCTTGGAGTAATTTGCCAGTCAGTTAAAATCTAATCTGAAGGTGAGATTATTCAGATCCATTAGGAACAGCTGAAATTCATGATTACGGGGGCTATTATCCAGCCAGTTGTAAGAAATTTCTCTTTTATGAAGCAATGGTGACACAAAGGCTGCAGTGTGTACACTCTCCCTAACTGAATACTTTCACACTGCAATTTAGGAGGCGTGCAGTTCAGGAAATTGCTGGCTTAGGCTGAAGCACAGTTTTACTGCAAGGAAAATTTTATTTGTCACTCAAGTAATTGGCAGTTTTTAGTACCTTATTAGTAATTACCTTATGAACACTAACGTCTAAACTAAAGCCTCTTAAACTTGTTATCTAACTTTGTCTTGCTCACTCATAAATCTGCCGCACGGCTCATCCGTTGGGTTTTTTAAAAAAAGATTTAAATAAGACCTTGCAGCTAAGAGTTAAATTTAAAGAGCCTAGACTCGACAGGCCAAGGGCTGAAACTTGATGCTGAGTGAGAACAATGTCTGAGGTGTAACAAAATATCACTTCTTTTTAACACATCTGGTGTGAGGGCTAGTTAATCCACAACTTCTGGCTTCTTCTTCTTTAGCCAATTTCTTGGTTTTAATGAGTGGTGATTAATCTCAGCCTCTAACTTCCCTTAAGTGCTTATATGGGTACCTCAGTTGCCAGACATCCTGTTTTAAATAGAAACAACTTATTTTGAAGGAACAGTCCCATTGATGTGCTCAGAGTTACCCTCAAATGGTATAATTTTAGCAGAATCGAGGTGGGCAAGCCAGCTTCTCTCTCTGCTTAGATTTAGAACATGATAAACCACATTACGTTTCTGCCCTTTCATATTTTCTAATCTGCCCCATAAATTAGCCTGACGGGCCCTGGCATCAGTACTTGGCAGCTCCCAGCAACTTCCAGTAACCCAGTGCCCAGCAATTGGGTCGCCAGCAACAATGCCTGCTTTGGGTTTCTTGCTATAGGCAGCTAGGTCTCTGAACCACCATTTTTAATTTACCAGAAGGCTCCTGCATTGCTGCGGAGTACTGAAGGCAATTTAAAAGAGGCAGCTCATGGCATCTTGCCTCAGAAGCCCAACAATCTATCTATGAAGGGTAGGAGCGAGGAACCTCTGCGACCTTCCAGATGTTTGTTGGACTCCATCTCGCATCATGCCTGGGCATTGGTGATGTTGACCGAGGCTGATGGGAGTTGGGAATCCCAACAATACCCAAAGGGGACTCCTCGACCCTGATGTAGGAGAAGGCCCAGCAGAAAGCTCTTTGCCTAGTACTCCCTCAAACCTGGAGGTGGCTCTGCTGGCAGGCATCTCAACAAGGATTGCCAATTATTTGTTGATCTCAAGCCTTTTTACCCTCATCCTTTAGCTGAAAAGGGTCCCAGAGTAGCTTCCAAGAGCAATAGTCAGGTAATCCCTGCTGCTTTCAGGCTTGACATCCAAAGGAATGTATGTACCGTGTTTCTCATATTTTAAGGCATCCCCCAAAAATAAGCCATGACAGGATTTCTAAGGGTTGGTGAAAAATAAGACATACCCCGAAAATAAGCCATGTCGTGTAGCCCCGACCGAGCGAGAGGCGAAGGCGCGGGACCCAGCAGGAGCTCCCTGCCTGCTTCCCCGAGCCGTCGCGCATCGGGGGACAGAGCCGAAGATCGGCGGGCGCTCCTTGCTGGGCTTGACAAGCCCGGGAAACAGCGCCCGCCGATCTTCGGACCTGTCCTGTGTGACAGGCGGGGGTGGGGGGGAAGCGGAGATCGTTCTCCGCTCCCCCCCACCCCCGCCTGTCACCAAAGATCGGCGGGCGCTGTTTGCTGGGCTTGACAAGCCCGGCAAACAGCGCCCGCCGATCTTCGGACCTGTCCTGTGTGACAGGCGGGGGTGGGGGGGAAGCGGAGATCGTTCTCCGCTCTCCCCCCACCCCCGCCTGTCACCAAAGATCGGCGGGCGCTCCTTGCTGGGCTTGACAAGCCCGGCAAACAGCGCCCGCCGATCTTCGGACCTGTCCTGTGTGACAGGCGGGGGTGGGGGGGAAGCGGAGATCGTTCTCCGCTCCCCCCCACCCCCGCCTGTCACCAAAGATCGGCGGGCGCTGTTTGCTGGGCTTGACAAGCCCGGCAAACAGCGCCCGCCGATCTTCGGACCTGTCCTGTGTGACAGGCGGGGGTGGGGGGGAAGCGGAGATCGTTCTCCGCTCTCCCCCCACCCCCGCCTGTCACCAAAGATCGGCGGGCGCTCCTTGCTGGGCTTGACAAGCCCGGCAAACAGCGCCCGCCGATCTTCGGACCTGTCCTGTGTGACAGGCGGGGGTGGGGGGGAAGCGGAGATCGTTCTCCGCTCTCCCCCCACCCCCGCCTGTCACCAAAGATCGGCGGGCGCTCCTTGCTGGGCTTGACAAGCCCGGCAAACAGCGCCCGCCGATCTTCGGACCTGTCCTGTGTGACAGGCGGGGGTGGGGGGGAAGCGGAGATCGTTCTCCGCTCTCCCCCCACCCCCGCCTGTCACCAAAGATCGGCGGGCGCTCCTTGCTGGGCTTGACAAGCCCGGCAAACAGCGCCCGCCGATCTTCGGACCTGTCCTGTGTGACAGGCGGGGGTGGGGGGGAAGCGGAGATCGTTCTCCGCTCTCCCCCCACCCCCGCCTGTCACCAAAGATCGGCGGGCGCTCCTTGCTGGGCTTGACAAGCCCGGCAAACAGCGCCCGCCGATCTTCGGACCTGTCCTGTGTGAGAGGCAGGGGGGGGAGCGGAGATTGTTCTCCGCTCTCCCCCCACCCCCGCCTGTCACCAAAGATCGGCGGGCGCTCCTTGCTGGGCTTGACAAGCCCGGCAAACAGCGCCCGCCGATCTTCGGACCTGTCCTGTGTGACAGGCGGGGGTGGGGGGGAAGCGGAGATCGTTCTCCGCTCTCCCCCCACCCCCGCCTGTCACCAAAGATCGGCGGGCGCTCCTTGCTGGGCTTGACAAGCCCGGCAAACAGCGCCCGCCGATCTTCGGACCTGTCCTGTGTGACAGGCGGGGGTGGGGGGGAAGCGGAGATCGTTCTCCGCTCCCCCCCCACCCCCGCCTGTCACCAAAGATCGGCGGGCGCTGTTTGCTGGGCTTGACAAGCCCGGCAAACAGCGCCCGCCGATCTTCGGACCTGTCCTGTGTGACAGGCGGGGGTGGGGGGGAAGCGGAGATCGTTCTCCGCTCTCCCCCCACCCCCGCCTGTCACCAAAGATCGGCGGGCGCTCCTTGCTGGGCTTGACAAGCCCGGCAAACAGCGCCCGCCGATCTTCGGACCTGTCCTGTGTGACAGGCGGGGGTGGGGGGGAAGCGGAGATCGTTCTCCGCTCTCCCCCCACCCCCGCCTGTCACCAAAGATCGGCGGGCGCTCCTTGCTGGGCTTGACAAGCCCGGCAAACAGCGCCCGCCGATCTTCGGACCTGTCCTGTGTGACAGGCGGGGGTGGGGGGGAAGCGGAGATCGTTCTCCGCTCTCCCCCCACCCCCGCCTGTCACCAAAGATCGGCGGGCGCTCCTTGCTGGGCTTGACAAGCCCGGCAAACAGCGCCCGCCGATCTTCGGCCCTGTGCTGTATGACGGGCGGGGGTGGGGGGAAGCGGAGATCGTTCTCCGCTCTCCCCCCACCCCCGCCTGTCACCGAAGATCGGCGGGCGCTCCTTGCTGGGCTTGACAAGCCCGGCAAACAGCGCCCGCCGATCTTCGGACCTGTCCTGTGTGACAGGCGGGGGTGGGGGGGGAAGCGGAGATCGTTCTCCGCTCTCCCCCCACCCCCGCCTGTCACCAAAGATCGGCGGGCGCTCCTTGCTGGGCTTGACAAGCCCGGCAAACAGCGCCCGCCGATCTTCGGCCCTGTGCTGTGTGACAGGCGGGGGTGGGGGGGAAGCGGAGATCGTTCTCCGCTCTCCCCCCACCCCCGCCTGTCACCAACGATCGGCGGGCGCTCCTTGCTGGGCTTGACAAGCCCGGCAAACAGCGCCCGCCGATCTTCGGCCCTGTGCTGTATGACGGGCGGGGGTGGGGGGAAGCGGAGATCGTTCTCCGCTCTCCCCCCACCCCCGCCTGTCACCAAAGATCGGCGGGCGCTCCTTGCTGGGCTTGACAAGCCCGGCAAACAGCGCCCGCCGATCTTCGGCCCTGTGCTGTATGACGGGCGGGGGTGGGGGGGAAGCGGAGATCGTTCTCCGCTCTCCCCCCACCCCCGCCTGTCACCGAAGATCGGCGGGCGCTGTTTGCTGGGCTTGACAAGCCCGGCAAACAGCGCCCGCCGATCTTCGGCCCTGTGCTGTGTGACAGGCGGGGGTGGGGGGAAGCGGAGATCGTTCTCCGCTCTCCCCCCATCCCCGCCTGTCACCGAAGATCGGCGGGCGCTCCTAGCTGGGCTTGACAAGCCCGGCAAACAGCGCCCGCCGATCTTCGGACCTGTCCTGTGTGACAGGCGGGGGTGGGGGGGGAAGCGGAGATCGTTCTCCGCTCTCCGCCCACCCCCGCCTGTCACCGAAGATCGGCGGGCGCTGTTTGCTGGGCTTGACAAGCCCGGCAAACAGCGGCCGCGTGCACTTTATTAAAAAATAAGACATCCCTCAAAAATAAGCCATGTCGTGTTTTTTTGAAGAAAAAATTAATATAAGACATGACTTATAATATGAGAAACACGGTATGTATGTATGTATGTATGTATGGGTTGGTAGAAAACTCGGGTACCAGTTTTTGATGACAAAGTTCTTATGACGACCAGTTGGAATGGAAGTAAGATGGAACTGGCTGTTGAGCATAGGCCAGAGGCAATGGAATAGCTGTGTTTTCATTTTCCCCCATCTGTAGCCTGATAGAATAGCTGCTGCTATGTGACCTTCGCCAATTTGGGCAGGAGTTTTCAGAGGGTCATTGTCGGATGCTGAATGTAGAAAAACACCCTGAAATTATGTGGAAGGATGAAATGTTGCAATCACTATGAAAATTTTAAAGCACCTTCTGTTATCCTAAGCATGGCACACAGTATCTCTTTTGCTGGTGGCACCCTATCGTACACACAAACAAACGGCCGGGTGCATGAATATAGGATTGCTACTTCATTCTGGCAAAACTAAGTTCTTGGGAAGTGCAATCATTTCATTACTTGTCTGGAAACTGCCTTAAATTTGACATGTAAATTTTAATTTAGGACAAGTAACAAGATTACAGACATCTTGCCTGAAGACCTGAAACCATTCCAGTCTCTAGAAACTTTGGACTTGAGCAACAACAATATTTCTGTGCTTAAGGTGGATTCATTTCCTTCTCTGATGCTCAAGTACATGTAAGTTTAACTTTATTTAAGACAAGGCTTTCATTACATCTTGAGTTCTAAAATCATAAAATAATTGACTGTCTGATAAGCATAGATAAAGTAGTAGACTAAAGTAAAAACAGTCTTTTCAGTATGTGTGAATTTTTATTTTTATTTTTAAAAAGTTGTCCTATAAAGACATTGGGTTGAATCGAATGGTCCCTTCTACGAGTGGAAGGGCAGAATATTTTTCAGTCATTGAAATATTATTTGAGAATTTAAATTCTATTTGCCATTGGATCAGTTCTGGTTATTTCCTGTCTGCTAGGAGCTATAGACGTTGACTGAAGGCAAAACGTATGCTTCCATTCAAAGTTCCACTTAACCACTGATTGGAAGTTGACAGAGGTGGGGGATATTTTAAAGCGATTATTAAGTTCTTAAGTTAGGATTAGCAGTTACCACGTAGTCGGTAATGAGGTCTTGGTACGAAATCTGCTCCAATTTCCATAGTTGCTAACTGTCACTGTTTCCACAGCCACATTAATAATAATCGAATAATCTCCATGGAACCAGGCGCTTTTGACAACCTGTCTAGCACACTTCAAGTATTAAAGCTGAACAGGAACCGAATTTCAGCCATCCCACAGAAGATGTTTAAACTCCCTCATCTCCAGCATCTGTAAGTACAGCCTAACTGTTTTAAATTAGTCTTGCAGGCTTCTGGCAGCGGTTGAGCATCAACCTCAGTAGTAACCACATAAAGGCAGGGAAGCTTTAGATAGAACAGAGGCATAGTTCTCTTGATGCATTCATGTTTTAAACCAAGGATGAGGAATTGGTTGTGCTCCAGATGTTGCTAGACACCAGCTCCCATCAGCTGCAATCAGTGTGGCCAGTTGTCAGGGATGATGAGACCTGTAGTCCAACAAGACAATGAAGATCACAATTTCCACCATCCCTGTCCTAAGGTTTCATGTTGATAATGATCTGCTTGCTTTGCTCTGAGTAAGAATGCTAACATACTGTTGCAGCTCACAATGTTATCCTGGTACATCAGGAAGATATGGCTTTTATTTGTTGCTCTTCCATCTCACTACTAACAACGTACGTAATCAACAATTTGTGGGGCCACATGTTCTGATTTGTACCAAGAGAGGAGCTGCCCAGAATATATATATATATATATATATGCTTAGAAGTCTGAGCTTGTTTTAGTTAACTTGGAACTCTCTTTCTTTCTTCCCTCAGAGAAATGAACCGTAACAAAATTAAAAAAATAGATGGGCTTACGTTTCAAGGACTTCCTTCTTTGAAATCTTTAAGAATACAAAGAAATGGGCTCGCTAGGCTCATGGATGGAGCTTTCTGGGGATTAAGTAGCATGGAAATCCTGTAAGTATTCGCTTCCATAGTCTTCAAAAAATAACCATTTTTGAATCCCTTAGTTCATTGCTTATTTTGAGTAACTGTGATGCTAACAATATATAAATGTACAACCCACCAACCTGTAAAACTTTTCTGGCTTCTGTTTCCAGTAGGAGGAGCCTTAATTTCTTCTGATTATGTATTGATTTTTAAGTTTTCCTATGAAACTTGAGGTCTTTTTCGTCTTCTTTGTTTCTACGTATGTGTTTGTGTGTGTACAGGCAGCTGGATCATAACAACCTAACGGAGATTACCAAAGGCTGGCTTTATGGCTTGCTCACGTTGCAGCAGCTCCATCTTAGCCAAAATGCTATCAGCAGAATCAGCCCTGATGCCTGGGAGTTTTGCCAAAAACTCAGTGAGCTGTGAGTAGTAGTTTTGTGTTTAAACTCTTCCATTTTTAAGAGCAGGGTACAAGCCAAAGCATGAGCAGCTTACCAGTGAGCTGTGAATTTTTTGTAACAAGATTTCCAAAGGTGGCAACAGCTGTTTGTGTGTTAGTTAATGCAATGATATTTTGTTGTGTGAAGCTGAAGCCTACTGCGTTTTCCGCCCCTCTTCATAAAAGTTATGTTTGTTACTGTAATTTTTAAAATAAGGAAACCCATTCTGCTATTTTCTGTGTAATGGAAAATAGTGTGCAAGGTTTTGTCAAAAATTATCAGGCTGAAATTAATCAGGGGATGAATTGTGAATTGGGTTTGGTTCCTTATTAATGCTGATTAAAGCAAACTTTTCTCCCCCTCTCAAACTTGCAGGGATTTAACTTATAATCATTTAACCCGACTAGAGGATTCAAGCTTTGTTGGTTTAAGCCTACTTGTGAGGCTGAATGTTGGGAACAACAAAGTGAGCTACATTGCCGATTGTGCCTTCCGAGGACTATCAAGTTTGCAGACTTTGTAAGTTTCATAGTAGGGTCTCTCTCTCTCTCTCTCTCTCTCTCTCTCTCTCTCTCTCTCTCTCAAAGCTCTACAATAGCAATACTATCTTAGTGTAGATGAATGTGAAGGAATTCCAAACGATGAATACGTCTTGATATATGGAAGGCTTCGTCTCTGCTGCCATTGATATGTGTCACAGATGGGGTGTTGGCTACTCCCGAGTAAGCACTCCACACATCCTCTGGATTTTCATAGTTTTATTGTGCATGCTATATACAGTGGTGAGATGTCTCAAATCATGTCTGCTCTGCATGGGGCAGAAGCCCACAATGGCGTCTTGTGGGCTCTGACCCCCCTTTTAAGACTCCAAACGCCCCTCCTCCTTGCTCTATGGGTCCTCCGTGGTCCCAAACCAGGCTCCTGAGGTGCCGTTCCCTCTCCTCCCTCCTTTCCAGCCCCTGCTGAAGCTAGCTCCTCCCCTGCTTCCCTGCTACCAACCTGGAGCTGAGCCACCAGGACTCTGCAGAGCCCTGGACCCGTCTTAACCCTTCCTGTTCCTGATTTGAACTCCCAGACTTGCTGCTGCTCTCCCATCTGACGGAAGTAAGCAGAGTGGGCTGCTCTCTGCAAGCCCTCTCTCTTACATCCACCCCCCCTCCAGGCTCCCCCCCCCTTTCTGAGGCCTGGTTTGCCTGGTCTGATGTCTGTAAAGAGGGCTGGAAGCCTGACAGGTCTTCCTCCTCTGTAGTGTGTGTAAAATCCTGTTCCCAGTCGGTGCTGGGTGGCTGGTCCGTGTAGTTCCTTCCATTGTCATCCTCCTCCTCCCTCTGGAAAATTGCTTCCGATTCCCGGAGGGCTCCTTGGGTCTGCGTCTCCCCTGCTCCCCACCTGGGATCGCCCTCCCCCTCTGTGTTCCCTGTGCTACTGACGTGTGGTGGTTTGGGTCTGTGGGAGAAAGGAGCGTGCAGTTCCAGTGTGCGGTCCTCCCCTTGCATGGTGTGCGTGGTTGCCTCCGCGTTTTGGGAAGCAGGAGTGCCCTGCCTGGCCATCAGACATTTTAACCCCCCCTCCCCCCACCGGGAGCCCGGGCTCGCTGTGGCACTGTAGACCTCCTCCTCTTCCTTTCTTTCTGGAACCTCTTGGCTGCCTTCTCCCTCCACCCTTCTGTCTAGTGTCTTTTGTGTGATTTCCTCCCCCTTCCTCCTGTCAGCGTCTTGTGTTGGATGTGTGTCACGTCCTCTGAACCTTGGGCTTTCCCTAAAGTGTGAGAGCAAAGACCTGTGACCCACGGGATGGACCTTTCTCGCTGTAGGTACTTCCCCCCTGAAGGTGACAGGGTTGATCTGTGTCAGAACCTTGAAGGGCCCCAGCCTTCTGGGTGCCAGCTTCTTCCCCCTTCCCCCCATGGGAAGGCCTTCTGACCACAGCCAGACCCTGTCCCCTCCGTGGAAGACCTTCTCCAGTCCCCCGTGATGGTCTGCCCCCCTCCTTGTAAGCCTCATTGCTCCTTGCCACGTCTCCATCCAGTTGTTGGTGTACTGTTTCCCTCCTCTCACCCCATGCCTCAATAGGTGGTCCCCCAATCTCCCCCTCCCCCTGCTCTGGGAAGGCTCTGGGGTTTCGCCCAAGACTGGCCTTACTGGGTGTGAGCCTCGTGAAGACATGTACTGCATGCCCCTCCGTGGGGTTGTCATGATATTGCCTGAGAATCTTCCCTCTGAGGGAGTCCTGGGGCATATACCGGGCATCATTGCTAAAGAGTAACCCCTCTTTCTCTGCAAGCTCTTCCCCTGCCCCTTCTCCCTCCCTCAAGTCCCTCCGTATGTTCTGGGTAAAAGTGTCCTCTTTGGTGAGTTGGCTCAGTTTCTCTTCCTGCATCCCCGCCTCTGCGTCGTTCCATCCGCCTGGGGAGCTGATGTGGTGCGATCCTGAGGATTCTCCTTCTTTCCTGCAGTGCTCCTTGCCGTCTGCATCTCCAAAGGTGAGATCTCCCCGGCGCTGGCTGCCCACAGGGTCATTGTCCATTAATTCCAAAGCTAGCACTTCTGCGTGCTTGTTCACTGTCATCTTCCGAGAGGGGGTCTGTTGCGTGACCTCACCCTCCTGCAATTCCCGGCCGCCTACGGTCAAGACGCTCATGGGCAGCTCCCTTGGGAAAAGGGGAATCTGATTCTGCCTAGCAAAGTCCACCGATAGGAAATCATTGCTGCTGCCCCTGCAGAGAAGCCCAACTGTCTCCTGGGTCTGGCCTCTTGGCAGCTGCAGACTTACTTCCATCTCTTTCTCCCCTCCTGATCTGGCATCCAGGCTTGTGTCTGTGCCTGCCTGCTCTCGCCATTCCTTCCTCTGGGGGCAGTGTTCCACCCAGTGGCTGGGTGCATTGTAAAGGCATCTCCCGCCTTTCTCTTCCCTCTGTTTTCCCGCGTCAGCGTTTGAAAGTACCCGCGCGCGGGCTTTGTCCCTCTGCATCACATCTGGCTGGAGGGGTCTGTGCTGAGCTGTAGCTGCCTTCCAGGGACTGTATGGGAGCTTGTGGCCGCTGCCTTTCCCCTCCGTCTGTCCCCTCTGCCCGGACTCGCCTCTCAGCCTCCTGCACTTCCACACCACCATGCCTCTCAGCCTTAGAGCCAGCTTGTGCTGAGGGTCGCCCTACAAAGTGCTGGCCCGTCCCGAGTGTCCTCTCTGCTTGTCCAGCCTCCACTCCTCCGGCTTGGCTGTGTTCAGAGCTGCTCTGTTCACTAAGCCTGGCTTCCCCTGTGCCCGGGTGCCTACCTGGTGCTTGAGCCGTTCCATAGTTGCAGGGTGCTGGCTGCAGCTTGCTCTCTGCTACACCCCTCACGCATGCCAATCCTCCCTTGGCATCTCTCTCTTCTGCTTTAGATGCTGCCAACTTCATGCCGGCTGCTACATTTGCAGCCCTCTTCCCTCGGGGTAGCCATCAAGAGATGGTGGGCTTGCTGTCACAGATGGGGTGTTGGCTACTCCCGAGTAAGCACTCCACACATCCTCTGGATTTTCATAGTTTTATTGTGCATGCTATATACAGTGGTGAGATGTCTCAAATCATGTCTGCTCTGCATGGGGCAGAAGCCCACAATGGCGTCTTGTGGGCTCTGACCCCCCTTTTAAGACTCCAAACGCCCCTCCTCCTTGCTCTATGGGTCCTCCGTGGTCCCAAACCAGGCTCCTGAGGTGCCGTTCCCTCTCCTCCCTCCTTTCCAGCCCCTGCTGAAGCTAGCTCCTCCCCTGCTTCCCTGCTACCAACCTGGAGCTGAGCCACCAGGACTCTGCAGAGCCCTGGACCCGTCTTAACCCTTCCTGTTCCTGATTTGAACTCCCAGACTTGCTGCTGCTCTCCCATCTGACGGAAGTAAGCAGAGTGGGCTGCTCTCTGCAAGCCCTCTCTCTTACAATATGCATTGACAACAACTGTTGAAGCTACTTTAGCTGTTTGGATTTTATTTCAGATATATATATACCGCACGTTTTAGAATAATTCCTCACAACAGGCCGCAAAAAACAAAAGCAAAAAATAAAACCGTCATACGATCAGTTGAGCAAAAAGTAAAATCATGGCATAATAGGGCTGCTTTACATTGCTGATTTTATGACATGCAGCTGCTCCTTTTGAAAATGACTTTTAAGAGGGTGCTTCTAAGCACTGTGTGTGGAAAGAGTCACCAATTTCCTGGGTTTCCAGTTGGGTAAAACATTTAGACTAGGGGTGAACATGCCGCTGGGTTCCCAATGTGCTTCCTTCTAGGAATCAATTGCTTTTGTGATTTAAACGTACTTGTACACTTTGAAGATCATGAATCTGACTTCTCTATTTCTTTCAACAGGGATCTTAAAAACAATGAAATCTCCTGGACAATTGAAGATATGAATGGCGCTTTTTCCGGACTTGACAAACTTAGGTGGCTGTAAGTACAACTTACAGCTTTATCTTCAAATGCAGATTCTGTATTCCCCACCCCAGCTGCTATTGTCCTTCCAGATCTCTTTCCTCTTTCGCACATTAGAGAGAGGCAATGGAGGCAAAAGTAAAGAATAAAGAAGGATCAGGCAGGAAGGGTGGGAAAGAAAAGATTGCTAGGATTGGTGGTTGAGGGAAGCTGGAAGTCATCTGTCAGGTGGATTTGGCCACTAGGGTGCTTGACTGTACGTTAACATTTACAGTCGTACCTTGGATCATGAACGCCTTGCGAGTTGAATGTTTTGGCTCCCGAGCTCCGCAAACCTGGAAGTGAGTATTCTGGTTTGCGAATGTTCTTTGGAACCCGAACATCCGACACGACTTCCATGGCTTCCGATTGGCTGCAGGAGCTTACTGCAGCCAATCGGAAACCGCGCTTTGGTTTTCGAAGGTTTTGGAAGTTGAACAGACTTCCGGAATGGATTCTGTTCAACTTCTGGGGTACCACTGAACTTCCCTGACACAGCTCTCTCTGCTGAGGTCTGAGCTGCAACAGTGCAAAGCTACCAGAAGCTTGATTCTCAAGCTTTATTAATCTGCTTTATTTAGCTAAGGCATCCCCAAACTTCAGCCCTCCAGATGTTTTGGACTACAATTCCCATCATCCCTGACCACTTGTCCTGTTAGCTAGGGATTATGGGAGTTGTAGGCCAAAACATCTGGAGGGCCACAGTTTGGGGATGCTTGATTTAGTTTATAGTTGGAGGGAGAAGGGTCATCAGGAAAGACGAAATTAGCTAAAGTGGAGGCAGGCAGAGTGGGAAATAACACATCCTATGAAACCTTGGAGCAAAAGTCCAGAAACCCCAGGATGTTTTCTTAATTTGCTCTTTGGAGTCCCCTTAATTTAACCTGGCCTTCCTTGATGTGCTTCTCTTCAGTACATCTCTCTTTTCATTAAATATAAAAAATAGTTTCCAAATACTCTTCGGTTAAAAAGACTTTGGATTATCTTAACTGCATGCATGGTGTCATGCAATCAGTCCTTATACCTTTCACATAAGACCAGGATTCTTCAGAGTAGAAATTAGAGGCAGTCATGTTAGTGGAAAGCTACATAAGGCAGACAAGGGCAGATGTTTGGCAGGGCAATCCAGCATTCAGAGGCAATGGCTCTGTTAGAATGCAAAGATTTTATTCACAATGCACAGACGTAGAAATAAATTAGCTGACAGTCCTTGCCAAAAAAAAAAAACAACTTCACAAAATGATATACATTAAAAGACTTTGAACATGCCGTCATCTCTCCAGTAACCATGCACCTATTTCATTTTCATTTTCATCTGTTACACGTTAAGTGTTACACGTTAAGTGTTTTATATTTCCAGGCTACTCCAAGGAAACCGGATTAGGTCAATTACTAAGAAAGCGTTTTCTGGTCTGGATGCTCTTGAACACCTGTAAGTAGTTGAAAATCACATTGAACCAGACAATTTTTAAAATGTACAATGATGCCAACTTGATGATAACCTTCAAAGGGGGAATATAGCTCAGTGGTAGACCTCCTGCTTTGCACGCCCAAGTTCCCAGTTTCAATCCCAGTTTCAATCTCCAATAAGGGCTGAGAAGAAGGCCCTCTCTGAAACCCTGGGGAGCTGCTGCCTATCAGTGTAGACTGAGCTAGAGAGGGTTTGAGTATGAGACGACTTTCTGTGTTGCAGCATAGGGTCTATAGATGGCATTCCCCTGCCAAATGGCTTTGTATCTAGGAAATATGGTCAAATCATACAACTGGGGTAGCTCAGCTGGTACAGCATGAGACTCTTAATCTTAGGGTCATGGGTTTGAACCCCACATTGGGTCAAAGATTCCTGTTCTGCAGGGCTTGAATGAGATGACCCCCATGGTCCCTTGGAACTCTACAATTCTATGATTTATTATCTTTTAAATGAGCCTCTATGTAGTGGTACTAAATAGGGTACAAGCTGCTTCTTTTTCACATTTTATTTTACCCCAGCCCCGTAGCAGAATGTGAGAATTTGCTTTTACTTTGTTAGCCTTGTGATCCTACATTTTGTCTTTTCCTTTTGTTTCCACCCCCAGAGATCTAAGTAACAATGCCATCATGTCAATTCAAGGAAACACGTTTTCACAAATGAAGAAACTTAAAGAGTTGTAAGTGTCTCTACTTTGCCCCAATGAGACGTGTGTTATGTTTGAATATATCAGATAATCATAGCAATCGACATTGGTAGTAATGACAATGCACTTATTTTGAAAAGCAGTACCTTTAGCAACTTTCTCACGTCGTTGTCGAACAACATAGGGCATAGTTAAGAAAAAAAGTGTTGTGGATCTGAAAAAGGAAATACAGTCGTACCTTGGTTCTGGAATGCCTTGCGACTCGAGAGTTTTGGCTTGCGAACACCGCAAACCCGGAAGTGAGTGTTCCTGTTTGCGAACGTTCTTTTGGAACCCAAACGTCTGGTGTGCCTTCCGATTGGCTGCAGGAAGCTCCTGCAGCCAATCAGAAGCTGTGCCTTGGTTTCTGAATGTTTTAGAAGTCGAGCGGACTTCTGGAACGGCTTCCGTCCGGCTTCCAATGTACCACTGTATGTATTTTGAGGGATACAGCTAAGGCAAGGATAATTCTAGAAGTTCATGCTCAACAAGTAATAATACTCTGGTTTGGTCCTATAAGACAGAAATTATTTCCCCACCTACCTAAAGCAAGGGCACCTCTGAACTATACCCAGGGCTGGATTTAGGTTTAATGGGGCCCTTTGTCAACAACAAATTGTCACTGTTTTTTATGTGTTGAATATATGCTATATGGTAATTTATGGACCCAATAGGTATCTAAAGCCATTTGCACATGCAGAATGTAGGCACCCTATATATAGAAATGAGCAAACCAGTGATATTTTAGGGAACAGGCTAGCCGGGGGGGTGGGGCATTGCTTACATCATAGGAGCCTACACAACAAAAACACTGTTGCTGTATGTAGGTTTTATTTTATTTGTTTTTTATCTTATATTTTGGAAATGTACATCCAGGTTTTTTTTCCCTCTTTCATTTTTTTTGGGGGGGGAGAGAGTGGGGCCCTAAGCTATAGTGGGGCCCTAAGCTATATGCCTGTTCAGCTGCATGTACAGGAAGCAAAGCCAAACCCTTAATCACGCTTGACTCTGCTTAAGTCATTTCCTCCTCCACCATCCTGGTTCTGATACCAGGGAGCCAACACAGGATTTAGCGCAGTGAGGTAAGGTAGGGGAAGGTTTCCTTTCTGTCCCCCTCGTTCTCCTCTAAGGGGAAGGGCCATAAAACATCTGCCTTGCATTCAGAAGGTCCCAGGTTCAATCCCTGGCATCTGTCTGAAACCCTGGGAGCTACTGCCATTCAGTGCGGACAATAATAAACTAGATGGACCAATGGTCTGATTCTGTATAAGGCAGCTTCCTATGTTCGTATAAAAAGTTAATCCTCCTATGCTGGCTTTGTAGCACATCTGGGTAGGTTAGGAGTGAGGCAGGAGGCTTGTGCACACTGCCACACTCGGTTCTTATGTATGTGTTAGACCAGAATGAGCAAGAAGCCTGTAATATGTTCCCTCCAACACATGTACGTCTGATAGCCCATGATACTCACCTTTCCATGAACCTTCCCTGAGGTGTTGAGACTGGCCAGGCTGCAAACGAAATAAATAAATCAGTGCAACGCCGTTGATTTTTGTGATCAGTTTTGGTGCTTAACTTCTCTTCGGGTTTGATTTAATACTGCTTTCCTGCTCTGGAAGCTGTGAAGTTCTGCTCCCTACGAATGGAATCCGCTCCTGTTTCGTTTTATAGGTACCTAAACACGTCTAGCCTTTTGTGCGACTGCCAGCTCAAATGGCTACCCGAGTGGCTGATGGACAACAATTTCCAGGCTTTCGTCAATGCCACTTGTGCCCACCCTCAGATACTAAAAGGGAGGAATGTGCTTGCTGTCAGCCTAGAAGATTTTGTGTGTGGTAAGGTTGTTGTTTTTTGTAATCCTTTTTCATTGAGTCTAGATTGTTTCAGTCCAGATTTAAACAGCTTTAGCTTTATTATCTGAACTGTGAGGGTTAATAGTTTTGTTTGTTTGTTTGTTTAAAATACTCTGTTCATGAGCTCTGCACTACAGATATTTCAAGTTTGTGGTTTTATTTCAGATGGGGAAAGGACAGTTTAGGATTAAGTTTTGTGTACTGCATAGTTGCATATTGTGTGCAAAGGAAGGCTCAGTGGTTTGAGGTGGGAAATGCATATGCTGCTAGGTTTAAAATGTGAATGCCACTTAGGTAAGCATTGTTCTAAATATTTTGGCATGCTGTGAAATGTTTAGACAGATGCATGCTTAGTGTTCTTAAATGCAAAAATGCATTTAGCACCAGTTACAGATAGGTAGCCGTGTTGGTCTGCCGAAGTCGAAACAAAATAAAAAAAATTCCTTCCAGTAGCACCTTAGAGACCAACTAAGTTTGTCATTGGTATGAGCTTTCGTGTGCATGCACGTATCTGAAGAAGAAGTGTGCATGCACACGATAGCTCATACCAATGACAAACTTAGTTGGTCTCTAAGTTGTTACTGGAAGGAATAAATAGCACCTTCATTGTGCAGAGGTTAAGACATTCCGCAGGAGCTTTGTTCACCTACAGAATCCACAAAGTCATCTTTAAGCACAATATTTCATTTTTATGGTCTTTGTGCGCTCCTACATCTAAGAACATTTGAGAGCTCTAACAAAGCTCTAGCATTCCTGGCTCCCATCTCTTAAACTGAAGAGTCAGAGGTGGGACAAAGGCATCCGTTCTATTTTGACCAGGAAGCTCTATTGAGCTCATGATCTATAGGGAATTATTTTCTCACACAGACTCACTTTTCTGTGCTTGCAACTCAGCCCAATTATTCCACCCACCACCCCCAAAATTAGGGAATTCCAATATCTTTTCCAGCTCTAATTCCACTATCAATTTTGTGGGGGCATAGTTTCATTTCTAAAAGAGTAGAAAGAGATTGGACCACAAAACGATGTGTAGGGCTGGGCGGTATCTGGTTTTCAGCATACCCCCAGCTAAACTTCACAATATACTGATATAGCACAATGTCCGAAATAAGGATGGAGTTATGTGGAGACATTGGCTGTCTTCATGGTTTTCCTCAAGTTATGTTTTTGGCATAGCACACACATCATGATTCGCGATATATCACCAGGTCAAAAAAAAAATGAAACCAATATCATAATATGGACTTCAAACTGATTTTCCGAGCACAATTTCCGATCACAATTCAAAGTGTTGGTGTTGACCTTTAAAGCCCTAAATGGCCTCTGTCCTGTATACCTGAAGGAGTGTCTCCACCCCCATAATTCAGCCCGGACACTGAGATCCAGCGCCGAGGGCCTTCTGGCGGTTCCCTCATTGCGAGAAGTGAGGTTACAGGGAACCAGACAGAGAGCCTTCTCAGTAGTGGCACCTGCCCTGTGGAACGCCCTTCCAACATATGTCAAGGAAATAAGCAGCTATCCTATTTTTCAAAGACATCTGAAGGCAGCCCTGTTTAGGGAAGTTTTTTATATTTAATGCTGTATTGTTTTAATATTCTATTGGGAGCCGCCCAGAGTGGCTGGGGAGACTCAGCCAGATGGGCGGGGTACAAATAATAAATTATTATTATTATGGATGATATATCGCCCAGCCCTAATGATGTGGGCACTTTCCTCATTAGACCCTATTGGAAGGCCGCTGCATCACCTCACTCACAGTGAGAAGCTCTTTGCATCTCTCGGTTCACAATGGAAGGGAGGGAGGTTGTCCAACCCTGACAGCCAATGAAATGTGAGCATATTTTAAGGAAGCAGGGAGCCTGTGGTAACAGGAACTGACCAGAAGGAGCAAACAATCTGTCATGCATTGTGGATTTTTGAGGGGTTAACTCTGGTTTATCTTTCTTACAGTGAAAAACACACCAGTGCTGAATAGCAGGGAGGTTCAGCTCTAGGATTTCTGTTATTTATGTGCTGCTCATTGAACCGCTGTCCAAAGTGTTCTTTCATAGCCACAGTTAATGGCCATAGTTGGTGGCCCTAAGCAAACTTGGGCTGAAGCTTTGTACACAGTTAACACTGGCATTAAAAGAAAATGATTTATGAATGCATAACGGGCAGCAGAAATGCAGCTTTTGTAAAAAGCAAAACCTACCATGGCTTGCTCTGAAGTGCTGTAAAATATAACTAATGAAACTGTAGGTCAGAAAGCATAATTGACCTAATTATTAGAGATGGGAAATTAAGCCACAAAAAAATCACTTCTACAAGAAAGAGACATGCTTTCAGCTGAACCAATGTTACAGGCATTCAACTGGGAAGGACCGAAATGCAGTACATTGCAAATATATATGCTAAAGCATCTTTGCAATACAGCTTCTTAATAACTTTTAAAATAAATCCCTCATGTCTAATTGAGAGAGTTACTATTTGAATTAAACTTTCTTTGCATCATATACCAAGAATTGGACAAATATTTGGTTTCTTTAATGGACTAAACAAATTAATTGAATTGAATATAAACACTTTTTGATCTCCATATCCTAGTTACCACGTTAATGTTTCAGTGGGAAATGTTGCTTAAAGATATATTTTCAGTCAAGAAGAATTGTGCTCCTTAATTCTCAGATCTTGCAGCTGAATGACAGTAATTTAAATATTCATCCTTGCATTCATTAAAATGATTGCTCAGCAGGAGAAAAATACCACATGCCTTTCTAAATGTAATGAAAACAACTCTCTCTGTGTGTATGTGGTTTTAGAAGCTAATTCAACATGCCAGGTTAAAGTTCTGGGAAGAAAGGAAGCCAAGGAAACAGAATGAGGGCATTTTAACAAAATGAAAGTGCGTGCTTACCGGTTCCTTTGTCCTTATAATTCAAAATTGATGTAATTTGTACTTCTCCCAGCTATCAAAAGATGATAAATTTAAGACCTAAAGGCAATTTTTCAAAAAAAAAGAAGGTGGTGAAAATGAGATTTAAAATATAACATAATCTTGCTGATCCATGGCTTTACCTGTATATCATTGTTGTGTATGATCCTCATATGATTATGCAATAGAAGTTGTCAGCTGGTATCCCCTGAGCCAAAGCTGCGGAACCCAAAGGTGAAAAGGCAATTTGGAAGTTGCTGCGATTATAAACAATGAAATTTTACACCTGACTTTTAACATGCCACCTCCTACTCCCTTGGCAGAGTGGCGAAGCCAATAGCTGACAAGCGGTGGAAACTGGCAGTACAATCTTAGGCTACTTAGAAACAAGCTCTATTGAGTTCAGTAGGACTCAGCTGTCAGAGGATTGCAGTTGGAATGTAATTCTGCTTTTTGAGTGAAATGCTAAACATTAGTTGATTGGTCAAAACGTTATCGTGTTCAGAGTACAACAATTTCCCGACGGGATTCAGTAGAGCCCCTGTTTATCTTCTTCTCTTAGCCCCACCCAATCCAGCAACGTCCTCTTTCTGTAGACAAGAAACAGAGGATCCATTTGTGTATGTGTGCTGCTTCCTTATTTGGGAAAGGATGGTGCCTTTGACGGACACAGTTTCTGAGATGAACTGAAGTATAGACGAAGTTACTCTGTAGACCTGAGATGGAGAACTAGTGTTGCACCAGATGCTGTTGGCCGGCGTTTGTCCGCAGACAGCTTTCCGGGTCATGTGACCAGTATGACTAAACCACTTCTGGTGCAATGGAACACTGTAACGGAAGCCAGAGTGCACGAAACGCCATTTACCTTCCCGCCGCAGCGGTACCTATTTATCTACTTGCACTGATGTACTTTCGAACCCTTAGGTTGGCAGAAACTGGGACAGAGCAACGGGAGCTCACTCTGTCGTGGGGATTCGACTGCCAATCTTCCGATTGGCAAGCCCAAGAGGCTCAGTGGTTTAGCGTCACCCGCTTCCCCAGCTGTTGGTAAAAGAACCTCCCTCAAGAGTACAATTTAGAACAGGGATGGAGGACCCTGTGGCCCTGCAGATGATGTTGGATTGTAACTCCCATCAGGCCCCAGCCACTGTAGCAAATGGTCAGGTATGATGGGAGTTGGAGTCAAAGGCTCGCCATCCATGATTTAGACTAGGCATCCCCAAACTTCAGCCCTCCAGATGTTTTGGACTACAATTCCCATCTTCCCTGACCCCTGGTCCTGTTAGCTAGGGGTCATAGGAGTTATAGGCCAAAACATCTGGAGGGCCGCAGTTTGGGGATGCCTGATTTAGACTGCTGATTGGAAATCCGCGTCATATCTCTTTTAAGTACTTTATTCTTCCAAACCTATAATTAAAGGTCTGCTCTGGTCTCTCACTTTCGTCTCCGACAAGAAATCATGTGAGCTTATTGCAATTCGTTTCCCCCCCCTTTTGCTCTTATATTCACAGATGATTTTCCGAAGCCACAGATAACTGTACAGCCTGAAACACAGTCAGCAATCAAAGGTTCCAATTTAAGTTTTATATGTTCAGCCGCCAGCAGCAGCGATTCCCCGA
Source organism: Zootoca vivipara (assembly GCF_965207765.1). Classification (NCBI taxonomy): domain Eukaryota; kingdom Metazoa; phylum Chordata; class Lepidosauria; order Squamata; family Lacertidae; genus Zootoca; species Zootoca vivipara. The sequence goes on along the minus strand of NC_142592.1, from coordinate 24,708,629 downwards.
TGACTTTTGCTTGGAAGAAGGACAATGAATTGCTGCATGATGCTGAAATGGAGAATTACGCACATCTCAGGGCACAGGGCGGCGAAGTGATGGAATATACCACCATTCTTAGGCTGCGCAATGTGGAATTCAGCAACGAGGGGAAATATCAATGTGTTATTTCCAATCACTTTGGGTCATCCTACTCTGTCAAAGCTAAACTCACAGTGAACAGTAAGCATCTTGTGATTACCTGTACATTAAACAAAAATCATATGGTATGTAATCCAAAAGGCATCACCCGAAATATTTGGATACTGGAAGTTGAGGTGCTGTTTGCTGCCTTCTCTGGACACGTGGGGAACAAATGTGAAAGCACATTATATTTGAATGCACCAAAACCATATATAGCTGGGATTCAGTGGGTTGTATCCAACAAAGTTGTCCCAGAATTATCCATGGAGTGAAATGTGAATGAATACGGTCTGTCTAAAATAAGATTAATTCATATATATGTTTTCCTGAGTTGTGTACGTCACAACCTGTTAAACCTCATTTGATTCTTTAGAAATTAGACTGCATTTGGTTCATCAAAGATTCAAAGAATTGACATCCAAGATAACACCCAGTTAAAGAGAACATTCAGTCAAATATTCAAGTAAAATGAAATACATTATCATGGGGGAGAAATTCACACAATTCACACTCCCAGAATTAATGCGTAAACCAGGAGGCAGCAATCATTCAAAATATGCACATCTACAAATTTTGTGATGCCTTTCTCACATCACAGTATGAATGCAAAATGTGCATATCGGCAGGAATTGCATACAGATTTTCATGCAGACTTTTTTATTTTAAAAAAATCTGATAAAGAAACAAGGCACACTGAGAGAAACTGATATTGACAGGTTCATCTATCCCTAAATAAACTAGAGAATCAGCAACAGAATTAATAGCATAGAAAGCAGCTACTTCGTAATGTTATGCTGCTAGTGCTCGGGATGAGGAAATGATTGCCCTGTATGTACTTCCCTGAAACCAGTCCGTATTTCAAAAGCAACTTGCAGATGTTTCCTTCTGAGTTGGGCATTGAAAAATCTAGACCCCAGTTGAGCTGGTAGAGAGCAGGGGAAACAATTGTCCTTGAATCGATGGTGACACCGATTCTACTCACATTGTATGGGCATACTGAAAACCGATCTGTATGCTAACCAATAAGAAAACTCACTTGTATCTTTTTTTGCATCTTCTGTGTTTTTTGTAGTGCTTCCTTCATTTACCAAGATGCCTATGGACCTTACCATCCGTGCAGGGGCGATGGCACGACTGGAATGCGCTGCAGTCGGCCACCCGGTGCCCCAGATCGCTTGGCAGAAAGATGGCGGCACTGACTTTCCCGCAGCACGTGAGAGGCGTATGCATGTGATGCCCGAGGACGATGTCTTCTTTATAGTGGATGTCAAAATCGAAGATACTGGTGTCTACAGCTGCACAGCTCAGAACACTGCTGGGAGCACCTCTGCTAATGCAACATTAACTGTGTTAGGTAAGATAAAACGTGACTGCCAACTGAACACTGGGGGTGCCCCGGTTTGTCTTTGCTTGCTGATAACATGATTAAAGTTTTAGAGATATTTTTGGACTTTGACTCAAATCCCCCCGGTCTAATATCCCTAGTGCTGCAAGATTGTCACTAGAGCACCTGGACTAAAATTGTCTATCAGAAACTTCCCTCTTGTGGTTTATCACCGCAACGGCTACTCACTTTGGGTTTCAATGAAGCAAACAATTTGTCAGCGCCTAAACGATATCAGCGCCTAAATGAAGGGACGCGGGTAGCCTAGGGCTTGCTGATCAGAAGGTCGGCGGTTCGAATCCCCGCGTCGGGGTGAGCTCCCGTTGCTCAGTCCCAGCTCCTGCCAACCTAGCAGTTCGAAAGCACACCAAAGTGCAATAGGTACCGCTCCAAGTGGGAAGGTAAACGGCGTTTCCATGTGCTGCTCTGGTTCGCGGCTTTGTCATGCTGGCCACATGACCTGGAAGCTCCCTCGGCCAATAACGCGAGATGAGCGCCGCAACCCCAGAGTCGGTCACGACTGGACCTAATGGTCGGGGGTCCCTTTACCTTTACCTAAATGATACCGAGCGTCGGAACAACTTGGCCACAATATGGAAATATTGCCCATGGTATGACTATTTTCCACCTTCCCATTTTGACTCTCTGGCACCCTATCTGCATAACCTAGCAATTCTAAAATATAGACGCGCTTTTACTCTTGCAAGATTGAATATATTGCCCTTGGCTGTACTTGAGGGACGATTCCAACAGATTCTACACGAAAAACGCTTATGCCCCTGTGGATATGGCAGTATCACATTGGTGGTGCATGCCCTCCTGGCTTGCACTCTTTATAAAGACTTGAGGAATGAGATCATCACCCCTCTTTTATTGTCCATTCCAGGTTGCCCAGCCACTGCCACAGTGTCCTTTCTCTTGGCAGATAAAGATCAGCAGGTGACAGCAAAGGTTGCAAGGTTTTTAGATGGGGCAATCACAATAAGATCCACTATTTGACTATTGATTCAAAACCCTAAAATATATTTTATATAATTGACTTTTTACTTCTATATCATATTGTTGTTGTTTTTATTGCTGATGGCTGACGCAAATAAAGATTCATTCTTGGTAACATTCATATATTTGCTCCCCCCCCCCTTCCCACTTTCCTTCAGAAACGCCCTCGTTTTTGAGGCCTTTGCTGGACCGGACGGTGACGAAAGGTGAAACGGCCGTCTTGCAGTGCATTGCCGGTGGTAGCCCCCCGCCTCGGCTCAACTGGACCAAAGATGACAGCACTCTGATGGTGACCGAGAGGCATTTCTTTGCTGCAGGAAACCAGTTGCTGATCATTGTGGACACAGACTTTGAAGACGCTGGGAAGTACACGTGCGAAATGTCTAATACTCTTGGGACAGAGAGAGGCAACATCCGCCTCAGCGTCATTCCCACGCCAACCTGTGACTCTCCTCAGAACGCTGCCCCGTCTTTGGACGATGATGGATGGGCCACTGTGGGCGTTGTGATCATAGCTGTGGTATGCTGTGTGGTGGGCACTTCCCTCGTGTGGGTGGTCATCATATACCACACAAGAAGGAGAAATGAAGATTGCAGCATCACAAACACAGGTGTGTAAACTGAAACTTGGCACCGGAAGAGCAGACTGAAATATGTTTGTGGTTAACCTACCGAGGTTTTTCTTCCAGGCTTATTTGTGTCTCTTGACTCCGATTCAGAAGAGCGAATAGCTTTTCAAATAACATCCCTCTGTTGCTCATTAGCCTTAAACTGTGGCAAAGAATCTCGATGCTGATAGCTCCGTGTGTTTGCTTAAATCGCAGATGAGACAAATCTGCCTGCTGATATTCCAAGCTATCTGTCATCCCAGGGAACTCTAGCTGAAAGGCAAGATGGATATGGGTCATTGGAGAATGGAAGTCAACATCATTTTGTATCTTCATCCTCATCCATGGGAGGATATTTCTTACAACAAAGAGACAGCAGCGGTAAGCATTCAGAATGTTGAAATGTACCATCCAAAAGCTAGCGATCCAATCACTATTGTCCTTAATTCATGGAGGGTAGCTTCTTCGACAGATAGACTCTGTTGATGAGAAAATGGTCAACTCATGGCTATGATCCCTTAAAGGGTATTGGAATATCAAAACACTTGCCATCTTTTAGCATTTTGTAGTAGATCATCGGTGTATACAGATGCAAATTCAGATGTTTTTATCCTGCTGAGGAGTGCTTCCAGGAAATGGCTTGGAGGTTTTTCCTGTGCATTTTATTTCATTTTTATTTTCCACCTGGAGCCAAGCTTTTCAACCACTGGCCAAGGACATCAATTGTGATCTGAATGCTACCAAGTGTCTTCAGCAATAGAGTCAGCTGAGACCTTTCTGTCTTGACAGGATAAGTTCTGTTTTTCCCCATTCCCCAGCAGAGGCGCTTTTGTCCAAGTTAGTACTTTCCCTAGTCTTCCATATCCAGAAGGCAAAGTCTGTATCCACTGGCTCTTTCTGTGAGATGCAACAGAAGGACATGGTGTGTGACACTCTATGGCCACACCATGGCAACCATATTTTGTGCCACACTTAACGCTCTAGATCAGAGGTGGGGAGACTGTGCCCCCCCCCCAGGGGCACCTGAAGGCAACCCTGTTTAGGGAAGTTTTTAATGTTTGATGTTTTATCATGTTTTTAATATTCTGTTGGGAGCTGCCCAGAGTGGCCAGGGAAACCCAGCCAGACGGGCAGGGTATAAACAATACAGCCGTATCTCGTTTTGCGGCCGGGATCTGTTCCGGAGCCCCAGCCGCTAGCTGAAAAGAATGCAGGGCAAAGTGCTGCATCTGCCCACCCACAGGGAGCGGTTTGTGCTTCTGCACATGCGCGAGTGGCAAACCCAGAAGTAAAACCCGTTCCGGTACATCCGGGTTTGCTGCGGACATTCACTGGAATGGACGCTAGACAAGGTGGACGTTCATGGGGGTATTACTGTATATTATTATTATTATTATTATTATTATTATTATTTATTAGTCTGGTCTTGCAACTCCCATCAGCCTCAACTAATGATCGGAGATGATGGGACAACAGATTGTGGACCACAGATTTCCCGCCCTTGCTCTAGCTCTCGTTGTTGACAAGTGCACCTAACTTGACAAGGAACATTACGACAGTGACCCTGGCAATGACTGTGATCTAGAGGGCTACACAGCCAGTTCTTTGTAAGGAATGTTGTTAGGAGATCCTCTCCACCACCACCCTGCCCAAGCAGCAGCTTTTCCAAAACCTTTTGACAAGCTACTTACAGAATTTAGGGATGTTTTTACAGAAAGCTGAGATGACCCACTGTGTGGTCAGTGCTACACCGTCTAAATGGACACTGTGGATCTGGATGTTTTGGGTGCACAGCTCTCAACACTGGAAACCACTAACACTGGAAAATCTCAAAAAGTTCTCAAATTTGTATGATATCTGGGACTTTTGGGTGAAGCGTGGACTCGAAATATACTTAATAAAGAAATAAACGAGTGCCTCAAAATAAATACTGGTTTGAAATCAATAAAAAAATTATTCACTGCATAGCTTTTTTATATTATGTATTCATATATGAATGTTAAGGGATCCTGACCTATACACCATTTCTGTTTTGAAGGAATTTGTCATGCAGATAACTGCAGCGAAAATGACTTGGACGCTGTAACGGATCCATTCTTATGTCATTATCTGGGAACTTCAGGAAGTATATATTTGAAAAGCAATATATGTGGCCCAGATATGTTTGACGTATACCACACAGGTGATCTTCATTACATATGTATATATAAAATAGTTTGCTGCATTTCATTGTCTCTTTTTGAAGGCTCTCTTTGCTTCGTGAAGCTAACGAAACCTTGTTTTTGGTTTATGCTGTTTGTTTAAGGCTGCAATCCAGAGGAAAGGACAGTGTGTGCGGACCTGTATGACTCAAGCTGCTTGAAGAAAAAGGAATGCTACCCTTATCCCCACCCGCCTGAAGATCCTTTTGACCAGTATATCAGCATTTCTGGAATATACCCTCCAAGTAGCAAATTGCTCCCCTCTGCTTACACTCAGCGTGAAGACAGTGGAACAAAAAGCTTGCACCTGAATTTGGATGCGTGTGAATTTAGCAGAAACCAAGAGCTGCCTCCCCTTACTACAAGCGGCGCTTTCATGGGTATGCTTTCAATGGTTAAAATAGCTTTTAAAAAGCAAATAAATGTGAACCATGGGCATGCAGTCCCCATTTCAACGTTGGGTCGGGAAATCCAACATTCAGCACCCATTTGCACACAGAATTCCCCAACCAGCTGGCGATAGTGTTGAATGAAAATCTGCAGCCACATGTGTACAGCCTCTGGCTAAACTCAGGGAGCTGACTATTTTAAAAATGCACCTTGTTACAGTACTTGCTTCAACATTTAACTGTGTCAAAAGGCAGAGGTAGAAAGGTGAATCTGATTTAATTACATTTCATTGGTCTGTGGGGTGGCCTCTTGTCCCTTCTTAACGGAGAGCAGTTGACAAACATATTTTCTCTGTGTGTTTTTCAGGAACATTTGGAAAACCTATATGGAGACATCAGCTTGATTCCTTCTCAAGTTGTAGGCAGCCTTCAATTTGGCAGCCAAACGCTTCTCAAAATCATCCTCATGAATCATTGAATTTTGACTCAGAGTCTGAGGATGATAACAGAAAGGACCGGACGTTTCATGAAGGGGACAGTGGCAATTGTATATACGGACACGCTGCTGAAAATTTTAGGACTCCTGCTTTTCGGTTCTCTGAGTTGGATACATAGCTCCCCCTCTGCCCTGCAAGCTGATTTATGAACCAAAGGAATATACTACCTCAAAGTGGACATTATTTAAAAAAGGAGAGGAAAGAAGACACTCCATACTTGTTTTTTATTAGAGCTATGATTCAAAGAAAGGAAGAAAGAAATACATTTTTTTATACAGATGCAGTTTTATTGCCAAAACATTATACATTTTTATGCAGATTATACATTCCTTATAGAATATATTTCTAATAATTTTATAGCTTTGTTTTAACTGAATGGTACCTTTTTGTAAATTAACGGTGTGAATAATAACTATGCATTTGTTACTAAGACAGATTTCATTTTGTTGAAATGGGTGCTAAAGTGTTCTAAAGGAATACCAACATATGTACAAGTTTTGCTTCCAAGGTGTGTGTGCGCGCACGCATGCGTGCATTTAATGGTCATTCCAAAGTTATAAGCAGGTAAAATGGTCATATTTCCATATCACTTTTTAATACATTGGGCTGCCTTGTGCACTTGAAGCACTGTAATAAAAAGAAAAATACAACCAGCTTTTTATGTTCAGAGAAATGAAAAAGCCGTTTCCCTCCTCCAGCCATCTTTTCACCAATTTGTACAGTGCATAAGCGCCCATAGCAAAATATTTGGCATCTGAACAAAGGCACTTGCAAGTCTCCTTTTCCAGATAGTGTTCATTATTTTACTTGAGCTGCTACTTTTGATTTAGGCAGTTTCGCTAATGTGCATCACAGTTCTGCAGAGCAAAATGAGCAACAGCATATTCAAACCCACCATACCTTGGCCTCATTCCCAGTTGTCTGTAGAGCTTTGCACATGCAAAGGAACAGCTCATCCACATGTGATGCATTCCTTAAGGCAAACATGTTTGATTTGTAAGAATCTTGGTGCCACTTGAGTCACTGGAAAACGTTCCCAAACAAATATGAGTTAATCATTTTATGCTTCTTATTTTACCATTTCAGTTTCCCAAACAAAATCATGTCTAAAAATCTACCAATATCCTTTTTTCTTTTCTTTTTTTGCCGAAGATCGAAAAATAATTTAAAACCCTGTTTATCATGTCATTCAACAGTCTGTTAAGCCTGCTTTATGAAAGCATACCCCAATAAAGTATTTTCATAACACTTTCAGAAGGTTACCTGCCTAGGAACGGAACAAAGCTTACAACTGGTGAAGTCTTCTAATTGTAAAGAAGTAACTGGGAACATTACTTCTTATGTATCCTCACTCGAAAACAACAAAAGGCACCCTGCTCTGTTTGAGCCAAAACACTCTGATGGGCAAAGTATTTGTGGTGGGGCTACACTGCACATATCCAAACACTTTCGTCGTCAGTCGCTGTCAGTTCAGACTCCAAAGCTGTACAGTGGTACCTCTGGTTACGGATTTAATTAATTAAAAATCCATAACTAAAGGCACCACTTCTGCACACACGCCAGGCATGATAGAGCACTTCTGTGCATGTGTGGGCGGCGAAACCTGGAAGTATACCCAAACCTGGAGGTTATGCAACACAAGGTACCACTGTATATGGGAAGTTAGACTGTTTTGCCCTGATGTACTTCCCTTAACACTTGCTTATGTTGAATCACATTTGCCATTTCAATCCTTGTCCACCCAGTTTGGGAAGACCCAGAACAGTTTTGATGTCCACAGTGCATTCCAGGTTACAAGTTAAAAACCACAGGTCCCAATACCTGTGGGGAAACTACCTTTCCACAAACCGAAAGGGCAAAAGCACAGGGTTTTGAAGGTGATGATGATCAGCTGGTCCCTTTTGGTAGGGAGCTGCATCTTTACTTGCCCAACATTGAGATCATACAGGACAGGTGGGCATAGCTTGGCTTAAGCAACCTCATGGACCAAACGATGCCTTCATTTGGCCTGTAGGCCAGAGATTCTTTGGTGCTACTCAAGAGACTAAGCTACTTCCTACTACCTGACAGTTAAGTTCAGTCGCGAACAACTCTGGGGTTGTGGTGCTCATCTCGCTTTACTGGCCGAGGGAGCTGACATTTGTCCGCAGTTTTTCCTGGTCATGTGGCCAGCATGACTAAGCCACTTCTGGCAAAACCAGAGCAGCGCACGGAAACGCCGTTTACTTTCCCGCCGGAGCAGTACCTATTTATCTACTTGCACTTTGACGTGCTTTCAAACTGCTAGGTTGGCAGGAGCTGGGACCGAGCAATGGGAGCTCACCCCGTCACGGGGATTCGAACCGCCGACCTTCCGATCAGCAAGCTCTAGGCTCAGTGGTTTATACCACAGCACCACCCGTGTCCCTGTGTATAGTGCGTTAAGGGGGACTCAAAATATTTTTCAAGCTGTGTGAGATGATTTTCATCACCTCCAAATATACACACAGTAGAGGGCTTACTTGAAAATGTTCTCTACTCTCCCTGCATGTGCAAAGTTCATGTATTACAGAGAAGCCATTGTATTTGCAGCCCTATATTAAGTGGATGTTATCCATGTATTACTCTAAAGTAAAGCGGGGATGGCTGACCTGTGGTCTCCAGAATCAGGCATCCCCAAACTTTGGCCCTCCAGATGTTTTGGCCTACAACTCCCATGATCCCTAGCTAACAGGACCAGTGGTCAGGGATGATGGGAATTGTAGTCCAAAACATCTGGAGGGCCAAAGTTTGGGGATGCCTGCTCCAGATACTGCTGAACTACAATTTCTAACCATTGACCATGGTAGCTGCAGTTGATAGGAATTGGAGGCCAACTTATGGAGGAATCACATGATTCCCTTTTCTCTTAAAGACACATATTTAAGTATTCAGTTAAATGGTACAATTCATCTAGACCAGGTTTAAAGTGGGGGAACCCCGCAACCACGCCATTTTTAAGCAAAAAAGGGAGTGGTAAGAAATGTATGTCAAGGTATCGAAAGCCTAATTTACCCTCCCCCATCTGTGTTCATAACTCGAGGGCTCCTGAAAGTTGTGAATCCTCATCTCAACAATGTGCTTAAACCCATGTGGCTCCCTGTAGGCTAATATCATGAGTCTCTTTTAAAAAAACACAAAAAAAACCTTCACTTTGAAGGTGCAAATTTATATTGTTGTCAGACTTTTTAAAGCTTAATTGAAAGCAGCTGTTGGAACAGAACTCTGTAGGCTGCATCTTTCAGAGAGTAAGTCTGGAGCAAAAGGTCCTTTCCCCTCCCCATTGCCCCTCCCAGTGAAGTCAAAGCTCTGTCTTTTTCTCCCCATCCAGGAACCTGGCATCCAGATTGCAGTGTAATTTCCCTCTTTAATTTCAGCCCTAGCATTGGAGACAGGAAGCTAATCCATCTTCAGTCACCGGTGGTCTTAACTGTACAGAATGGATTTTTCATGCTTTTGTTTATCAAATTGCCAGGTTTTCTGACTGTTATTGTTAATTTGTCTTCATTGTTGCCAGATGTGGTTATGTGGTGGCAGACACTGATATCAGCATTTGGGGATAATTAACGGTGTTTTGAGAGAAATTAATTTTTCCAGGGTTAGACACACAGCTCCGAGACAGTAATGTAAGAAACCCTAAATTAGATTTGCTTGCTAGTGGTGCGATCCTATACTCACTTTCCTGAGAGTAAGCCTATTATTCATTGGATGCTCATACTCAACAATTTTCAATACTTCTATCTAGATTTACACTAATGAGAGTTTAATTTTACAGACAGACTAAAGATTTACACTAACGAGAGTTTAATTTTACAGACAGGCTAAAGAGCTAAAGATCCGCAGAGTGAGATGTGTATGGATAGGCAGACTTTTGGATTCTTTCCCTCTTCTTCCTAGAAGAGGGCTTTCAACAAGTTGGCTTTCCAATCCTGGGAAATTCCAGAAAAGGATAGAAAGAATTGACACCAAACCAAAATAGAGGAGGGTGGGACCCTAACAAGTGTGAAATTCTGCTTTTCATATTAGGGCTTTACATCTTGTCAGAAGGCCCAGTCTACCCAAAGTTGGGCACCTCTGATTTCCATTGATTTTAAGTAGAGTAAATAGGCATATACTGTACTTAAAATCTCCTATTAACCTCAATGGGCCTTAATGATGCTTAAGTGTATCATGCTGTTAAGCATATTGCAACGCTTTCAGCTAATAGAGGAGCTCCAGTTTCAATTGTCAACTCCCAATTGCTGGACACTGAGGACCTCTTAAGATGTCTTACAGATGGAATTCCTGAGTTAAAAAAAAAAACATTTGCTGCTTATGTTGGCTGTGAAGGTTGCCTCTGGACAAATACACTGTTTGTGCACATTTTGAAAGGAAGAACTATTATTTCCTCACAAGGCACCCTTCATTCTGATTTGTGCCTGTATGTAGGAACCAGTTCCAGAGTACATGTTGCCACACATTGATTTTTGAAGGTAGAAACATTACAAAAAATATATTTTTAGTTTGCTTCCACGCACAATTTCTAGCACCTGAGTTTTATTAGTTAGAAAGAGTCTAAATGGTTGACCTTGACACTCTGCGCTCATGGAACGCAGAGCTGTGCTGTGCTATTTTTCCGTCTGACACAGATATCGAATAAAGTTTGTAGCTTGATATTCATACAGGTGTAGCACAGGTGATAGGACACGAGTTTGAAATGACATAATGTTTCATCAGAAGCTCTTTTCTTTCAATTTAAATCCGTTGCTTCAGGCTCTACCCTCTGGAGCAGAACAGAAAACAAGGTTGCTCCCATCATCTGCTTTAATATCACCTCTCAGTCTTCTGCCAGCTAAACATCCCTCAGCCATTCCTCATAAGGCTTGGTCTCCAGACCTTTTATTATCTTCTTCACCCTCCTCTGCATACATTCCAGCTTCTCAATATCCTTCTTACATTGTGGCACCCAGAACAGGACACAGTACACAGGTGGGGGTCTAACTATGGCAGCAAAGAGTGGAACTATCACTTCCCTTGATCTGGATATTATACTTCTGTGGATGCAGCCTAGAATTTCATTAGCTTTACTGGACACTTCTTAGAAAGAAAAGCCTTCATTTTTTGTTGTTTGTTGCTGCTTTGATTTGTGTGCATCTGTATATTATCAAAAATTAAACCAGTGTGCTCATTGAGCCCCACCTGTTAAAATAATTACGTTCACCCTAGGCTGCATATTTTGTGTGTGTATTTTTCAGGGAGGACCTAAATTCAATTTATTTTCCCCAACAGATGTTTTATACAACTAGTGTGTGACATTTCTAAAGCCACAATCCTACACTTGTGATTCTGGAGTAAGTCTCAATGAATTTGTTGGATAGGCAAGCATAGGACTACAGTTTAGAAAAGGATGGGCTTTGCTTTTAGACCTCTTCAGCCACATTTTCCTGATATGCACTTGTAAGCATGCTGCTTTTTCTAGTTCTGTGTGTTCCTCAATGCGATGTGGCAGGAATATTTTCTGAAACAGTAGGGTCCAATACAGGGATGAGTTCCTATCCCTTCCCCCCATGATTTTTTTTTTTAAACAGATGTTGCCGTAAATCACTTACAGAACTGACAGCGTTTGGGCTGCATGACAAACGTTCCATAATAATGCAGCCCGATAAAAATGTGGAATTTCTGAGGTTACTACTTGTAATGCTTTTGGTGCCGTTGTAAATTCCCAGCTGTGTCAGCGTAGGTGGAAAGCAAGTCATAAATAAAAAGTGTGTAGAGAGATCTCTTCCTATGAGCCAAATTCCATGACTTCATTCAACTACTTTAAAAAAAAAATCTGATAAAGTCATTAGCATTATCTTAATTACATTTTTGTGTTAGAAATGGTCTACAATGTATATTGGGCATCTGATGAGCATAAATACTGCGCTGCTTAGAAACATACATGCATGGAAAAGAGACCGGGGAAGACTGGTGTCCCAGCAAGAAATCTTAATGATAACATATAAACAAGAGCTTTGTATATTTTGATAGGAGGGACAGGGAGGTTGTGAGAATCCAACAGATAAGGAAGGGGGGAAACTCTGCAATTGTCTGGCTTTAATGTGCTAAGTGTCATTGATAATTCTAGGATAATAATAGCTTGGTTTAACCTGCCAAGCATTTTATGGGAATTATATACAGCAGGACGAAGGAAATGGGTAAAGTTTTGAATTTGGTTTATGTAGTAAGGAACAGTGCCGGATTTACGTATAAGCTAGACAAGCTATAGCTTAGGGCAGGCTTCCTCAACCCTAGCCCTCCAGATGTTTATGGCCTACAACTCACATGATCCCTAGCTAGCAGGACCAGTGGTCAGGGATGATGGGAACTGTAGTCTCAAACTTCTGGAGGGCCGAGGTTGAGGAAGACTGGCTTAGGGTCCCACTCTCTTGTAAGCCTCAAAAAAAAATAAAAAAAAATAACAGGATGTAGATTTCAAAAATATAAGATAAAAAACAAAATAAAACGTACATACAGCAACAGTATTTTGTGCTGTGTAGGCTCCTATGATGTAATGCCAATGTGTTTGCATTAAGTTTGTTCTGAATAAAAAATAATTTTAAGTTAGAGCTTAATAATTAGTTTACTATTAATATACTTCTTCATTGCATTTCACTATTAATATACTTCTTCATTGTATTTCAGTTCAACAATTACTTTGATAAAATACATATTTTCTTATGTGCAAATGGCTTTCGATACCTATTATGGTAGGTCCATAAATTACCATAAAGCATATATTCAACACAAAAACAGCGGCAATTTATTGCTGACAAAGGACGGCTGGACATATAAAGGGCCCCATTACCTTCAGTAGCTTAGGGCCTCATCAAACCTACATCCGGTCCTGGTATGGAATAACTAAAACAAGACTGTGTTTTGGCAGTGCCCATGCTGTCATATCAGAGGTTTTTCAAGCTTTGAGACCTGTGAGCACATTTCAAGTGCTGTTGGGTTGTTGTTTTTATTTTGATTATGCATTTTGTGGTTTTATATTTAGATTTTATTCTGTGAACCACCCTGAGACTTTCAGAATAATAATAATAATAATAATAATAATAATAATAATAATAATAATACTATGTGGGCACCAGTCACAACATGGTTGCTCTTTGAATGGGCGGGGGGCTGGTTTATGTAGTGGGAAACTGGTGAAGCTTATATTAAACTGGTTCTGAATCCAAATTGGTGTCAGCATGGCTTGAAATTTGATAGGAAGAACCGGATGCACAAATACAGGAAAGGTGACTGCTTGCTTGACGGCATTACCTGTGAATGTATTTGTTCACCATTACAGTGGTACCTCGGTTTACAAACACAATTGGTTCTGGAAGTCCGTACTTAACCTGAAGCGTACTCAACCTGAAGCGAACTTTCCCATTGAAAGTAATGGAAAGTGGATTCATCTGTTCCAGATGGTCCACAGAGTACTTAAACTGAAGCGTACTTAACCTGAAGCGAACTTTCCCATTGAAAGTAATGGAAAGTGGATTAATCTGTTCCAGATAGGTCCACGGAGTACTTAAACTGAAAACACTCAAACCGAGGTGTACTTAAACCGAGGTATGACTGTACTTATAAAGGCATTTCTAAACCAGCAGCTCATTATAATGAAATATTGTGGAAGTGTTTCCTCAAATTAAAGCAACATCTACAATCACCTTTCATTTTGCAAATGGACAGGATCAAGTGATCCAACAAGGAATTCAGTTAAGTGCGTTCTCTAAACACTCCTGACATAACAAAACAAAAAAAATTCAGCAAACAATGGAACAGATCAGGATTTGCAAGTGCCTGTTTAATTTCAACAGGAAGTGTATCCCAAAGGTTAGTGCTACTGTTCTAAAAGCTGTAGTTCCAGCAGAAGCTGCTAATAGTGGCATGGGGGGGGGCAGGGGCAATTGCCTCAGGCACAAAATTGTTAGGGGGTGCAAAAATTCAACACCAGGTGCTGCCTCAATACAGTTGTGCACTTCCGTCATTGGGCTCCATTGAAAACGGCTTCTCCTTGCAAATCAGGAAGTGACCTCTTCAGACAACAGAATGACTCTTCTTATCTCTCTGGCTGCAATCTCTGCTAGGCAGTTGAATGTGCAAGCGTACTCCATCCATTTTCCTCTCTCCCATCCATCCCTCTGCACGCTCCGGACAAGGGCAACACACGCTACACCACTGACTGCTAAACAAACACCTGTGAGACAGTCAAGAGAGCTTCTCCACATGATGACAATGACCTGGCTGGTCACTAGCACTAATACATTGAACTTAAAAAGTTCCCTCCAGCAGCACCTTAGAGACCAACTAAGTTTGTCATTGGTATGAGCTTTCGTGTGCATGCACACTTCTTCAGATACACACGAAAGCTCATACCAATGTCAAACTTAGTTGATCTCTAAGGTGCTGCTGGAAGGAATTTTTTTATTTTGTTTTGACTACATCAGACCAACATGGCTATCTACCTGTAACTAAAACATTGAACTTAGCTCAGGAATGTCATGTTGGCTGATGTCATGTTGCTGATGCAGACATTTAAAGCAGTAACAGACCACTTTAAACAGTAATGGGTTCCACAAAAGAATCCCATGAACTGTTGTTAGTTAAAGGTGGAGAGATTTGTCAGCTACAATTCCAAGAGTTCTCTGGGAAAGGAGGATTGATTGTTAAACCCTGTCAAAACTGTAGCTCCATGAGGGGAATAGGTGTTTCATAACAACTCTCAGCATTCTCGGTTCTCAAGATGTTTTGGGGAAAGCCAAGTGGTATGATGCAGCTTCAAATGTACAGTGTGGATGGGACCTAAGACTTCCAACAACGAATTTACCCCCATTATGGGCATTCAGTCGATTCCACCAAGATGCATGCATTAGATGTTTCCCCCTACATCAGAAATGCACACCTCTCTGAACTTTACCTGTCAGTTACACTGCCAGCGAACTTCTGAGATGTCCTCATTTGGGCCAGGCAATTGCAAAAACAAACAAACAACAACTTAATAATTTCTGTTTGCTTTTTAAACAACTAAAGTCCGTCACCTTCCATTCCTCCTCTATATTCCTGAATATTCAGGGAGGCGCATTGGCTGAATACAAATTACCAGCTTACCGTCTGAGAAACGAGGAGAGGCTTGCCAGTTTTAAAAAATGTCTGCTAAGCTCAGCACTGTCGATGACTGTGGGTGGTCTTGTGGTTTTCCGTAGTTGTAGTATGCCACGAGTTGCTGTTCCTGTTCCTCGGGTTGCCCACATGTTGTGCTACTGCGGAGCTGGGGTGTTCGTTCTACTTACCCTTTCATGCATTTCTATGGTGTTTTTACTGTTTCTTCATTTACAGAAGCGGGTGGTTTGTTCTGTTCCTACGTCTTAACATGTTAACACGTTTGGGTAATGGTGTTGATTGCATTAGTTTCCAAATGCGTAGGTGTGATGGAAAGCCCAGGAAAAGCAGTGCAGGTGGAATTCCGCCAGAGTGGAATATGCTGAGCTAGAGCTTCACTGTGATTGGTGGCAGGTACAGTTAGCCAGAAGGAGGGTGGGGACAGGCCTTTGTTCATGGCATTGGGCTGGGAAAACAGTATAACATCTGAGGTGTGGAAAGTCCACCCTGATATTTTCAGCCAGAGAAGGCAGTCTCTGAGCTTGGGGGCTAGATTGAAAGACAGTGGTTATTGTTTTTCAAGGGGTATACAGACATGAGAAAGCTGAATTCTGGAAGAAGAGAAGTGGAGTTCTGAGGGAACTCCCAATGCCGTAGGAAGGGAATAGATTTCCTAGTGAGAGAAGAATCATCCCAAACCACTTAGAAAGGGAGTGTGCACTGATCTCCCTGGTCTAATATACTGAGCCATAGCGCTATTTTCTAGCTTTTCTAGGTTTGGGATTTTTCTAGAAAAAGAGAGGTTTCAGAACTCACCGTGAATGCCGCTCTTGTTGTCTTATAATGGCAATGGCGCCCACCGGAGAAGTGTCGGAACTGAGTTTTGGCGAGTTCCAGCTAAAAGAAATAAACCTTGCTGACTCCAATAGAGGAGCCTCAGGTGTGAGATTTCTAAAGGTGGGGGGTCAGAAGGACAATAGGCAGATTAATACTAGCCTGACAGAAAGTACCAGCCTTTTTCAGAACCCACAAGATATTGAAACCTAAGCTGGAACATCTCTGTGATAAGTTTAAGTAACCAAAGTAAATCTAATGTGTGCACTTACCATCTTATTGAAAAGTCTGTGACATCTGCTGAGTTTGGTGTATACACTTTGCCGATTCTTCGAAGGTCTCTAACTATGGCTTGATTTAAATGGTGTCGTTGTGCTTGATTTAAATGGTGTTCTTGTAAACAACACAAAGGATAAGAAAAAGCAACATTCATTGGCTGCAGGAAATAATTCTGCCTCTTTTATAGATATCCTTGTTAATTTGAGAACAGAAGCAAACATGTTCTTCTTGCCTTCTTCTTCTTCTTTTTTGAAAAAAGGTGTACAGATAATTTTTATTGGTAGCAGCTTGGTTTTTGTGGATAACCAGCAATTTATTACCAAGTTTAGGCCTTATTGCTTTTTCCAGGTTGTGGAAACCTATTTCCTTCATGCATAACACTTTTTAATTCATCACCTCCTGAGAACACTTAAGCAACTGTGATTCAATTAAAGCCATGTTCAGTGGATGTGCCTGTGTTTCACCCTTGGCTGATAAAAGAAAAAGATGCTATATTTTAGAATTATTGATTGACTTCTCTGTATTTATGACTCCAGTCAAAATCTTTAATGATTGCTTTAAACTGTTGTGTATGTGGTGTGCTGATCTCACAGAAGAAGCTCCAGGTGCAATCCATATTTGTCTCAGAGCTTAGCAATGCACCTTCCTTTTTTTAAAAAAAATGTGCTAAATAAGTTAGAACTGTGCTAAACGTTGGCAAAGAAATGCTCGTGAAATGACAGTCCTTATAGCTTATGATGATAGCCAATGATAGCCATACTCAGGGTAGACCCATTGGATTAAAATGATTTGTTACATAGTCCCACTTATTTCAAATGGGTCTATTCTGAGTATAACATTGAATATCACCCTAAATGAATATTTGCAATATGAACTTCAGGAATCAATATACAATACATAGTCAATGCTAATAATAATAAGTTCTTGTTCTTGTTCTTGTTTGTACCCCATGCATCTGACTGCATTGTCACAGCCACTCTGGGCAGCTTCCAACATACAGTGGTGCCTCACTAGATGAATTTAATTCGTTCCACGGGTCTTTTCTTATAACGAAAAATTCGTCTAGCGAATCCCATAGGAATGCATTGAATTTTTTTTTGAATTTTTTTTGCCCATAGGAACACATTAATTGAATTTCAATGCATTCCTATGGGAAACCGCGGTTCGCTAGACGAAGTTTTCGTAAAACGAATTCGTCTAGCGAGGCAACCTCTGCTCGAAAAATCCTTTCGTTAAGCGGAAATTTCGTTAAGCAGGGCATTCGTTAAGCGAGGCACCACTGTATATAAAAACACAATACAGTGGTACCTTGGTTTACAAACACAATTGGTTCTGGAAGTCTGTAGTTAACCTGAAGCGGACTTAACCTGAAGCGAACTTTCCCACTGAAAGTAATGGAAAGTGGATTAATCTGTTCCAGACGGGTCCGCGGAGTACTGAAACTGAAAATACTCAAACCGAGGCGTACTTAAACCGAGGTATGACTGTAAAACATTAAATGGTAAATTAAATTATTAAATTAACTTATTAAATTATAAATTATACACCTCATACACAATCACACACACACACACATCATAGAATTTCTGGCAAATATTTGGCATCCAAATCTATAAAGGAAACCTTGAAGAACCACCACCAACTTCAGATCTAATCATTATGAAAATAATTTTTTCGTGGGCATCGAAGTGGGTGGTGAAAATGCAACTAAAATATCATATTTGGTGGTGGTTGGAAAGAAAGTTATTATTATTATGACTGGCTGGAAACTGCCCATTTCACCCCATGCGCACACACTTTCCCAAAGTACGCTGGCAATGTGGCTACATCATATCCTAACATGCTTCTCAGGTCCTTCTGGTGGGGAAAATGTCAGCTGCCAGCTGGTCACTGTGCTGAGAAAAGCTCTCTTTGTCACAACCACTGCTGTTAAACTAGCTGCAATGAAAATGGTGAAGAAAGGGGAGACATTTCACTCCTCTTCTCTCCCCCACCTCTCCTTTAGAACTGAAATTCTTGGCTGAGAATGCTCAGTTCGGCGCTAGGGAAAAGGTTTGCCTCGTCCAGAATTCTGCTTCCCACAGTTGCAAGCCAGATGCTTCTGGGAAACTTGTAAGCAGGACAGGACATGAAGGAAACAATCTCTGTTTTTTGTTCTCTGAAGCTAGTACTCCATCATATATTGCCTTCAATTTTTTTTATATTGTTAATGTACTGTCTTTTCTCCCCACTGACATGGTTTGTTTGTGATTTAAACCAATGATGATGATGAAAGCCATGCCTCTGGACCAGAGATTCTCACATGGTGATGTCCATGATCTCTATTCAGGCAGAAGGCTGAGGAGCAGTTGAGATTATCTGTACTTGTTTCTGCACTCGGTTTCATTTTTCACTCAATGGTGATTTGAGGCCATTTTAGCCAGGACTGGATTATCAAAGAGGGTGGCAGGACTTTGGGTTAGGACCTAGATATCAGCCACACCCAAATCCCCATCCCACCCACCTCTTTCCCCCCTTCCTCATAATGTCTCAACAAGTAAAATTGATGTGTAGAAATGATGCATGAGACACTGCACTACCTTTGTAACCCAAGAAAATCCTTAATGAAAATAATTATAAAACAAAACAGAGCAGTCACAAAGCTGTTAGTTAACTCTTCCTCCCAAGGAAATGAGAACAGTGTCTGTGCCTAAAGATATCCAAAGGCATACATCATTGTGTGACATCCAATCATGTTCATCACAAATGCAATGAATTTTTGCTCCCATAACCCTCTGAGGCAGTTTGGGACAAGAGGCATGCAGGGGGTGGGGAGGAAAAGGAAGGAAGGAAGGATGGATGGATGGAAGGAAGGAAGGTCCTATTGCACGAGCAGATGCCCAGTTGCGTACCATTGGATATCACCCACTAAGTTGAGTAGCAACCAGGAATAACTGATACATCGGTTCAAGCAATTCTGGCACCGTCACAAAGCTGTTAGAAACAATATCTTAATTTGAATTGAAGTGCAGCCCCTAGATCTGATTTCAAATGCCAAAACTTACTTCAAGCAATATTACATAGTGCATCAGCAGAAGATCCCACTGTACCCATCCCAGCCTACATGTGATTTTTTTTCACGCCATCATGGCAGCAAAGCAGGGCATGATGGGAACCAGGAGGAAGTCATCGACACATGTCGCTAACAGAGCTTTTTGTACAACTTCATATGAGGAGACTTGAATTCTGAAATATAAATCCTCCCTTTTGGCTTATGTGGCAGTTTCCCCCTCTCTCTTTGGTTATAAAATATTTCATGCTGACACAACCATATTCCATAAGATAGTATTTTATTTAATTTTTTATATCCTTTGTCATTAGAGGTAGTTTCATTTTTCAGAACAAACCACCCTGTCATCTTTTGTATTTTCTCTATGTGTTCTGGCAGTGTCTTCCATTTTTAATTTTGTACATAATTAACAAAGTGTGTGGGGAGCAAGGGGTGTGTGAGAGAGTCTAGCACAATACTAAAATCTGCTATTATCTTTCACATTTCCCCCAGTGTTTTCAATTGACCAAATGCACAGAATTGGCCTTGCTGTCAAATACTGTCACAGCTATAGCAAACTACCATTGGGCTGCAACTCAGTTACGTTCTTCCTTCTCTCCTTTTCCTTTTCCCATTATCTGCCTGCGAAGTTGGATGTGATAAATTGGGCCGGGTAGAGGAAAAGCTACTTACAATAAACTTGTGACAAATTAAGCATGGGCCCTAAGCACACCACAGGGCACCCAGATTATACATTCTGAGCTAGCAATTGTCTCTTTGTGACCATAAATCTCCTAGATTTTTAACCATGTTATGCGCCTGCTGGTTGAGAGAAGGTAGCTTTCAAATAATCCCCCTTCTTCTTGGTATACCATATGTTTGTAATGGGCAGCAGCTTATAGGCAGAGAGCAAAGTTAATGCAATAATTTTGTGGCATACCCTTAGTCAGTTCAGTGCTTTTTTTCTGAAAAAAAAATGTTTAGGGGTACTCTCATTTTGACTGGAGAAAATCACCATTTTATAGTTCAAATCGGGAAAAATAAATACAGTAAATGGACAAAAGTACAAAGAACATGCATTACCTCATATTACACAGCTGACACATTAAACGCTCACTTCCATCTGAGATTCAGGAAACACTGTGACAGGAAATAAGGCCGCCATTGCGGGAAGCAATGGAACTGACGATTCACCATGCTAGAGAATAATCTAAAAATTTATACAGTGGTGCCTCGACTTACGAATTCAATCCGTTCCGAAGGCACCTTCGTAAGTCGAAAAATCCGTAAGTCGAAAAACGCCATTGGAAACGCGATTTCCCATAGGAATGCATTGAAAACAGGAAAATTCGTAAGTCGAAGCAACCCTATCTAAAAATTCGTAAGTCGAAAAATTCCTATCTAAAACCACCGCTTTCCCCCCGGATGTCGAGACATTCGTAAGCGCGCGGCCATTACCCCCATTCGTAAGTCGGAAAATTCGGTTGTCGAGTCGTTCGTAAGTCGAGGTACCACTGTATATATTTTTAGTTTCTTCTCCCATTAGATTCACAAAATGTTTAAGGGTGTGCATACCCCTGCGACGTCCCCCCAGAAAAAAGCACTGCCCTTAGTTATTTATATGTGCAGTTATAACAAAAATAAAATAAAATGGTAGTATAGGAACATGACAATTAAGACAATTCCATCAGATTCATGCATTTGTTTCTAGTGATGGCTGCGTGCTTTGATTTCCTATTTTAATGTAACATTTTTGGACTAAAGAGCAAGTTGCTTGGTGGCAGTGCTCAAATTACAGGTGGGGGGCAGAGGGGGCTTCCCTCCCCCTTGTTGCTGAGTTTTTAGAAATGTAATAGGGCTAAAATTAAGGGAAGTCGGGAGTAGGGCTTGTGGATTCCACTACTATCTCTTCCCCCACTCCCACCCCCAATAATTATACACTGGCTAGATGTACGAAAGTGACAAAGTGGATTTTTCATTCTAAAACGAATCAGTGGGAAACCCCTGGGTTACATAATTATACACATGAAACCTGCACAACCCATAATCGCAGATGGTGCGTCCTTCTAGGCTTGGATTTCCAGGGGTGATGTCACTCGGAGGGCAACTCTTGTTTTTCATACTTAGCATTTCTACGCACACTGTAGGAAAATGGCAGCCCAGCATGTCGAGGAGCAGTTAGTGCACTGAACTGGCGTCCTCCTAGATGTGTGGCCGAGAGCGCTAACTAAAGCGAGAAGCCTGAATGCTTGCAGAAAAATAGACCAGGGTGGCCAGAGGAAAGGAGCAGGCAGGGATTGCAGGGCAATCTGAGAAGCATGTGGCCTGTGCTTTGGGGCCACAGAGAAGAGAAGCACAGAGAGGCATGGGAAAGAAGAAGGGATGTGGTGGGGAGCCCTGCAAAGTGTCTTCCTTAAGGATCCAATAGGTTGACTTATGTGCATATGGGCATTGAGAGTTTAACCATTAGAAGATAAATATGGAGGGCCACATACGAGGAAATTTTGATGAAATCAGATAGAGGTTGGAAATTAAAACTGTACGAAGAAATAAAAGAGGTATTGACAGGATGGTTGCAGTACCACCAAGTGAATGATGTATTGCTAAATGATAGGAAAATAGGCTTTGAGGATAAAAGGTCCAAATTTCAAAAGGAATTGTTGGAAGGCAGAGTGAAATTGTTGTCGAAAATGTATAATTTCTTGTTAGAGTGGTTTACAAAGGATGAGTTGACAAAAGATGTGATGATAAAATGGGCAAGAGACTTTGGGTACAATATTGAATATGACGCGTGGTTGAAACTGTGGAGTGAAACATTGAAATTTACTGCATGTACCGCTTTGAAAGAAAATGTAATGAAAATGATGTATAGATGGTACCTAACACCACTAAAATTAGCTAAAATGTATAGAACAAGTAGTAAAATTGTGCTGGAAATGTAAAGATAAAGATGGTGAATTTTATCATATGTAGTGGACATGTGAAAAAGTTAAAAGATTTTGGGAAATGATATATAATGAACTGAAAAAGATGTTTAGGTATACCTTTCCCAAAAAACCGGAAGCTTTTCTACTGGGACTAATAGGAGAGGAAATACTAAAAAGAGATCAGAGACTATTCATGTAGAGACCGTGGCAAGGACCTTATTAGCCCCAAAATGGAAATTACAAGAGATACTGACGATTGAGGAGTGGCAGATGAAAATGATGGACTATGCAGAGTTAGCAAAGTTGACCTGCGGGATCCATGACCAGGGAGAGACAAAGTACCTAAGGGAATGGAGTAAATTCATTGACTATATGGAGAAGAACTGTAGAAGCTTAAAGACACTTGCAGGACTGAAATAAATCCTACAAACTGGTTTAAAATGTGGGTAAAAAGGAACTGCGAGATAAGAGTGAGAAATAAAGCCGAATGACGGGAGGGAGGGAAGTCACAGCTCGGCAGAGCGAAATGAAATGAGATGGGTGAACATAAGATGAATTGTATAAAAAAAGTTTGTTTTTGTTTTTATTTTGTTTGTTTATTTGGAAAATTGAATAAAAATTATTATTATTATTTTTTAAAAAGAGAGTTTAACCATTAGGCACACAGTCCCTGGTTTCACTCTGAACTGCATCTTCCAAGGCAGCGTTTCTCAACCGCTGTTCCGCGGCACACTACTGTGCCGCGAGGCGCTGGCTGGTGTGCCGCGAGCCTCTGGGATTGTTGTTGCTGCTGCTGGCTGCCGGAGGCTCGGGGTGCTCTGCGCGCGCTGCTGGGTGACGACCCGGCAAGCCGCCTCCTCCTCCTGCCGGCTCCCAGAGGCTCGGGGCACTCCACCATGCCTCAGCCCCCACCGCACTGAACGCGCCTCCTTCGCCTCCTCTTCCCCAGCCTGCCTCGAGGCCGTGACGCCAGGGCCGAGCGTGCACTCCTCTCGCTGCTGCTGCTGTCCGGGAGAGTGACAAAGCTGAGCGAGATCCCCCCCCCGGTCCCGGTCCCATGGGGAGGCCTGACATCACCGGGGCCGGAATCTGCCCCTCGCTGCCTCCGGCTTCAGCCCCTGCGCGCTTTCTCCCGGGGAGCCTCGGCGCGGCGCTTTGCAGGCGGCCCCCACGGGAAGCCTGCAACTACGGCGGCGAAGGCGCATTGTGTGGAGACCCGACCTAGCGGAGGCAGGCCTCCCGGGCCATTTGCATTTGCACGCGCCGCAGACGGGAGTGCATCAATTCCCGCAGGTTGCGCGTGCTCGCCCTGCCTGCTCTCTCTGCAGCCCAGAACCGGTGGCTGCTGCAGCGCAGAACGCTCGGAGAGCCCAGCAGCGCCGCGGAGCAGAGAGCCTGAGAGGAGGGAGGAGGAGGACTCCTCTGTGCTGCTTGGCGGTGGCACATTAGCAGTACGGTCATGGACACCCCGGGATAGGGGCCCTTCCTGACAGGGTGGCTGCGGCCCCTCAGCGCAAGCTGAGACCCAGTGTCGACGGGGTGCCCCCTCCCCAGCCCAGCCTGCTCCATCTGAACGCGGGGAGGAAGGGAAGGCATGGACGTATGTGTGTGTGTGTGCGCGCACACACACATGGTCCAGCCCGCCACAAGTTGTAATACTGTATTATACAAGTACTGTAATAAAAACAGTAATAAATTTTAAAAAAATAAGACATCCCCTGACGGTGTCTTAAAAAGGGGGAAACACGGTAGTCAATATAGGGCGGCACAGAGTTAAATTTTTCAACTTTTTAAATGGTGGTGTGCCTCGTGATTTTTTTCATGGAACAAGTGTGCCTTGGCCCAAAAAAGGTTGAGAAACACTGTTCCAAGGGATGTGCAGTTGTTTCCATAAGGCTGAAGCTGTGGCTCAGCCCCTCCCCCACCTCTCTCCAGAGTTTTTCCTGTGAAACCCCTCTTTACTGCTGGATTTTGCAACCTGCAAAAAAACTGAATTGGCATTTGTTGCACTTCAGCTTTAAAGAGTGGGGTTTCACGGGGAAAGATCCGGGGTTTGGACATAGAGCTTTAAAGCACAGAACTGTGCCTGGAAAGTGTGGGGCAATATGTAAGTGTGTGTGGATAAGCCCTTAGTCAAAACATCCTCTGCTTCCATTGCTGAATGGAAGGCCCCCAGAGGACACCTGCTAATAGTAACCAGAAGAGGAGGTGGGTGGAAGTCAGTGGAGAGGGGGCTACGAGTAGGGTGAAGGCAGTGACTGCAAAAGGTCTTGCATTGGCCCTGAGTCTCTTATTTTTGCATGCTATCTTCATTTAGAACTTAATGGAACTTAGTTCTCATTTTTTTCATGGACATTGAAAGGGGTTGGAACAACAGAAATGGTTTTAATATTGTTGCTCTGGTCCAAATTGTGATACATAATCTGAATGTTTTCAGGTCGACCAGCACTTAAGTATAGTAGTCAATGAGAGATCCCCTGCCACGCTGATTTGTAGATAAAATGGACTCTGCTTTGGAAATTACATTTCCGCCATGAGTTATATTTTTAAAATGTCTTTCGCGGAGCAACATGTTGGAACCATATGTGATTACAAAGCTCTGGTTGGCCAGCTAGTTTTATATTACACCCAGTTCCCCATTTGTAATTCTCATTTGCAGTTTGATGATATGAGAGACTCATCATGTCTGGTCACTTGCGTATCACTTTGTGCTGACCTTTCCATGGGAAACGATGTTTGCGGCTGCTGCCGCAGCAACACACAGTGTGTGTATGACACCTTGGACCATTCTAATAAAAACAATTGAAAATAAATAAAAAGAACTGGAGGTGCAACAAAACAAAGATAAAGAGAAGAACAAAAGAAAGAAAGAAAGAAAGAAAGAAAGAAAGAAGGAATTTAACAACGGATCCCATCACTCCCATGATTTTTTTTTAAAAAATAATATTTTATTGTTTAAAATAATACAAAACATAACATATATATAATATAGGTACAACATAAATTTTCTTCTCGTTGAATCACTCCCATGCTTTTGTATGCAAAGTCACAGCAATATTTTGGGTGGTGTTTCTTGGACCTGGACATGCACACGCACATGTCTGTAAGGGGCTATGTTTATATTCTCACTGTGTAGTGGCGAAAGATTGATCAGCAGAGAAGACACCCTTATATTTTGAGATTGGTGATCTTACGACATGGTAAGGAGATGGATCTAAATCTCTGTAGCCGCCATTCTTAATTGTCATCCTGTGTTCCAAAGTTAGCTAGGGGAGAGACAGCTGAATGTCCTTGATTCTGGGAGGGGGAAGAAAAATAATGGGCAGAAATCCTGGATTATGGGTTTTACTTTTTTCAAATGATATTGTCTCCAAAGCATCTCTTCCCTCAGCATTGACCCTGTTATCTCTCCAGTCAGCCTGTCATCTATTTAGCCCTGGCATCTAGACAGACACTGCTGATATTTTGTTATTAGGGCAATACCATCGGTACGAATTGATGACCCAGGTGTGGCTTTTTCAAAGTGCCATTAACTGCTCATATAATAAGTACTCCAAAACTAACAAAAAATCAGAGGAGATGGAGACCATCGATTGTTCTTGGGTATAAAGATCAATGTCATTAAAGGCAATTGGAAAAGCCAAATTTACCCAAATTTACCCACTGACTAAATCTTCTGGAGGCAAAAGCTGATAGTGAGGGAAACATGTCAGATTAGGCCAGCTATTGCTGGAGATGGCATCAAACACCAGCTCTGTTTAGATAAAGGGTTTACCTTGGATTTAATCCTTCTCCAGCCTAAATTGCCACTGCAGCAAATATTCCATCTTTCCACCTCACCTACTTTCCAAGACTGCAAAACTGAAAGTTTCTCTCTCTCTCTCCCCCACTCCCCACTGCCGCATTAAAAGAAGCAAATGGTGCTAAATGTGTGGTGGTTTTTTGCATTTAAAGTTCAGGGTGTGTGTTTATTTTAAATGTAAGATGCATCATCCGCTGAGGGAAAACTGATAAACAGCAGGGATGGGGCGAGGGGTTACTCCTTCCTTCCCTGCTGTGGTCCTGGAGAACATCCCTCTTCAGTTTGCTTTGGGGGCGGGGGGAGGGAATCATACTTTGGTGCCACAGCACTGACATTTCTAAGGTTCTTTATAGTGGGGGGGGGAGGAGTAAGAATTGGTCCAATCACCGGTTGGCTCAGTAAGGAGGAAGCAAGTTGTGCATATGAGAGTGAGATTTTCAGTCTTTCTCTGAGGTGGACTTGCTGCCCGCCATTTGCCTCCTGAAAGTTGCTTCCTTCCTCATCCCACAGATTCATTCTGGCATTCAGTTGCCACTGAACTACAATTCCCACCAGACTTGAATGGGGCTGATGGGAGTTGTGGTTTAGCAACATCTGGATTGTTCCTCTATCTTCAACAAAGCATGCCTATTTTCTAATGCGATGTCTTCATCAACTTAAGAAGCATATAAATATGGAATGGAAAGGTCATTTTGTATTGTTTTTAAACCTTTTTTTCCTTGTCCAATGGTGGAAGAACAACTTCTTCTTCTTCTTCTTCTTCTTCTTCTTCTTCTTCTTCTTCTTCTTCTTCTTCTTCTTCTTCTTCTAGATTTAAGGTGCTGGTTTTGACCTTTAAAGCCCTATGTGGCTTGGGACCCTCGTACCTACAGGACCGCCTCTCCTGGTATGCCCCGCAAAGGACCTTAAGGTCCACAAATAACAATATTTTGGAGATCCCGAGCCATAAGGTGGCTGGATTTGCCTCAACTAGGGCCAGGGCCTTTTCAGTACTGGCCCCGACTTGGTGGAACGCTCTTTCACAGGAGACCAGGGCCCTGCGGGATTTGACATCTTTCCGTAGGGCCTGCAAGATGGAGCTGTTCTGCCTGGCCTTTGGGCTGGACTCAGTCTGACCACTATTTTTCCCCTCCCTTGTGGTTTTGATTTGGGCCATTTTAAAATGAGGCTGTATTTAAAAAAAATTTTTGAATCTGGTTTGTATTTTAATCCACATTTTAATCAATTGTTTTTCTTTCTTTTACGTTTTGTTGTGATCTTGTTGATGTCAGCCACCCTGAGCCCGGCTCTCACTGGGGAGGGCGGGGTATAAATTAAAATTTATTATTATTATTATTATTATTATTATTATTATTATTATTATTCATCTCCCACCTTTTCCCCAGTCTGGACACAAGGCGGTATGCACATATAAAACAGAACAAGCTAAAAACATAGAAAATGTAATTAAATACAAATAGAATTAAAATAGTATTAGAATTAGACTCCGTTGTTTTGTGGAATCACCTTAAGACTAATGCAGAAGGTGATTCACAAATTAATTAATTACAAACACACAATAAATATGCATATACACACATGCACTTTGTATGAAGCCTTAGAATAGACCTTTGGCAGCTATAGCTAATAAAAGCAGTTTAGGCCCGCTATGTTATCCAAGGCAGCCACAGAAAGATTCAGCCGAGTCAGCAAGAGAACCGTTTGCAAACATAACCCAAGAGCAAAGTGCTGCCAGCAACGTCGATTACAGAGTGTGGTTTATGAGCTCATCCGCTGCCAGGCTTGCTTTGTGTGTGGCCATGGGTGTGTTAATTAGCTTCAAGTCAAAGGAAACCTGGTGCCAATGTTATCCTTCACTCACTTCAAGAAAGAGCAGCTCTGATTCTGCAGACCCCTGCGCAGCCCATCCTCTCTCACTCTTGTTCCTGGCCTGGAAATTAGAAAGAGTACCATCAGCGACCCCCAAGGTTGTACATATGTGATGTGTGTGTGTGTGTGTGTGTGTGTGTAATGCCACACATTGCGTCAGCCTGTGAGTAATACTCAGTGGTACCTCAGCTGTAGAATTCATGTGGTGAGGGTTGCTTTAGAAAAAGAAAAAGGAAAAAGACTGCTCTCAGATGCATGTGTGTGGCTTCTCCTGCTTGGAGGTATTTTAAATATACGTCCTTCATGAGGAAGACCTGTTGGTTTCAGTGGAACATATTCAAAAGCAGGGTGAGCTCCTGTTCTAAAGGCACGTCAACCTGCAAGAATTTTTCTGCTTCCACTTCACTTCACTAGCACAGAACTAAAACAAGGAGGAAGGAAGCAGTCTATGGGAGAAAAGAGTTGTTCAAGGTGCAAATAAAAGTCTCTGTGAGAACGGGCATTTCCAAGAGGCAGAAGATAGTGCTCTTTGAACGTAAATGGATGAAATAGTGCAAACTATCAGCTTTGGGCAGGGGCTGGTCCCCGTGCTTCAAATATAGCCCTTCATATATTTTGGATTGCAATACCCATCAGCCCCAGCCATCCTAGCCAACGGTCAGAAACGACGGGAGTCCACAACATCTGGAGGGCACTGCATTGGCTATCCCTGATCTACACCAAGCAGCTCAGTCTGTGAGTTGCCCACCATTTCAGTCATCTACAGAACCTCCAACATGGGGCTGCAAGTTAAATTTCCCAGAATGCCCTGGCAGCAACACTAAGCCGTGTGGATAATCTGAGCAGCCCACAGCAGATCAAAGTGATGCTTCTGCTCAATCGCTAGGTCCGCCAGAAGGTATTTTGCCAGGGCCTGCTCAAACTTTGAGGACCAGCTTAACCCAAGTGAAGAAGCAACAAGCCAAGTTGGAAGCTGCCTAAAGGTATTTTCCTGAAAGATGACAGTGATGAAAACAGAGTTCGATACACTTGCCTGTAACCTCCTAGTAGAAAAGGAGGTAGCTGCTCTATTCCGAGTCAGATCATTGGTCAATTCACCTCACTATTGTTGATACTGACTGGCAGTTTCAGCACTTCTCCAGGACTTCAGACAAAGGACATTCTCAACCCTGCCTGGAGAGCCCCAGCGATTGAACCTGGGACCTTCTGTGTGCACATGAGATCCAGGAAGTTTCCTGAGTGTATGGTGGGCCACAAAGCTGTGTAGTCCTGCTTCAGATTTTAGATGCTTCTGGTTATTCCCTGCTTCTGTTCTCTTTATTGGTGTTCTGAGCTTCACTTCAAGCTTCTGCAGAAGTTCCTTGATGATCCTACAGATATCGGTCTTGAGGCGTCGGACTACAACCATGTAGCATGTGGGAGTTATCCCATTGTATCAGGATAACACAAGCTTTGGAGACCGAGACATCATTACATTGAAGGGGCAGGAAATCCATGCTGTTGTTGTTTATATGAACTGGTTGTTTATATAGCTGTATTTTACAGCTCTATAAATGGATATGTGGTTCCTCCCCTTCAATGACTCTGTGTGGTGGATACAAATATTTAAAGTATTCAAAAGTGCACCGAGCTGCCTTCTCATTCTTCTGTTCCTGTCTCAAATCTTGGAAATATTACTATTCAGCAATGTTCTCAATTGCTTTCAGGTCACGCAGCACATACAAGCAGACCAGTTCCTTTGACCAAAGAGGAATCTGTGGCCTAACCTCTAGCTGAACTGAGCATGAACCTTCTAGAATTCTAAAATAAGTGTGGGAAGTTCTTTCTTTGAAAAAGAAAAGAAAGGGAGAGAAAATAAATTGAATATTCTGGTTCAGCATGCAACAGGAAGTCAAACATTGCTGAAAAATATCCCTCCAAAAGGCTATTCCTAGAGTATTTACTGGACAAGCCAAACCCCAGAACGTCCTGGAAATCTTTCAAGAAATCCTGCTTGAGTTATTTCAAGTCTCAAGTTCCAGACCAAAGTGGTTTGGATTTGAGCTCCAAAGTTTGAAATCTTATCTGCTCCATTTCTTTCTTTTGAGAACCCTGAACCAAGTAAGTTGAGTCTCAAAGTACTGTGGCATTTCCTGTAGGAAATCCATGGAATTGGTTCTCACTTCAACCAGTTGCGTGGAAAGTCCCATCAGAATGAGGGTCAGTTCAGGACTCTTGGAACACAACTAACCCTTTGTTTTTGCATGGTCAAATTGGGAATGTATATTTCAAAAGTATGGATGAATGAAAAAAAGACTGAACATTAAAGACAAGAGCAGATGGTTGGGCTGAGGGGCATTTCAGTGTTTTGGACATACTATATTTGACCTTAACATGATTTTAGAACCGCAAATGGCAGTCAGTTGCAGAGTTGAAAATTCATGAGAATTTGGCTTGAGATTCTCAAATCCAAACTAAGATATGGAATGATTGTAGGACACCCCTATTTTCATTTGGAGAAATGCTAGAGGGTATGTTCTCAGGACAACACAAAGTTTGCAGAAGTGCACACACACACACACACACACAGAGAGAGAGAGAGAGAGAGAGAGAGAGAGAGAGAGAGAGAGAGCGCTTGTGAAAAGAAAAAAATGGAAAACTGGGGTGAACGAAATGGAGTATCATGCAGATGGGCATGACTAGCCGACTGGGACCCTGGAAAGCAGCTCTACTGTTAAGGGATGAGAATATACTGCAACATTTTGTTACAAGTCCTTCTGGTTAATTGCAAATTTCAACAGGTTCCAATTAGTTCTAAAGAATCCTGGCTCTGTCAGCTTTGATGGCTTTCCAGGATTTGTTCGTTTTATACATTTTATTTGCTAGGAGCACTGAATTAATTAAAGTAACCCATAAAACACTCTGAAAAATCTATGTATGGAACTTATTGTATGAGTGCCAAATGCTCATGTTATTCATATCAGCAATGATTTCTGAACAACCTTTAGGGCCAGTAAATATTATACTGCCAGTTACCAATGAGAGGTGGACTCTATGCTTCAGTTGTTTAAGGTTGCCTTCTCATGCTCACTCAGCTGGCTGGGAGTAAAGCTCACTGAACCCAATGGGATTTAAAGTCATACCTTGGAAGCTGAACGCCTTGGCTACCAAACAGATTGGCTCACCAACGATCGAAACCCATAAGTGAGCGTTCCGGTTTTCAAACGATTTTCAGAAGCCAAACGTCTGGTGTGGCTTCTGATTGGCTGCAGGACATTCCTGCAGCCAATTGGAAGCCACACTTGGTTTTTGAACAGTTCCGGGAGTCGAACGGACTCCCGGAAAGCATTCTGTTTGAAAACCAAGGTACCACTGGACTTCTGAGTTGAGATTACAGAATTCCACTGTTACTCTGCATGGTGCTACAAAGTCTTGTTGCCATAGACTACCCTTTAGGAGGGACAACTGGATATGTCAATTTCAGTTTCTCTCTCTTTCTCATTTTCCCCATCTTCATTCCTCCACATCTCCATATCAGTTCCCACTTTTGTTTTGCTTTTTTTTTTAAAATCATGGAAATTCACCAGCATTTTAATGAAAAATTCTGTATGCAATTTCCCGCAATATATACATTTTTGCAAATCAATTTCCCCTCATGTAATGCATTTTGTATGTTATTTTTACTAATATGTGGATTTATGTCGCCATAGTGTGTGCATTTTTGTACACATTACTAGGCTGCAAATTTCAAAGCGCCGTTTTCACTGCTTTTCGGTTTTGGAAAGTGGGAATTAGGAAGGCTTGCCTTTAAATGTGAACCAAATCAATTTTTGTCCCATTTCCACTCTCTGGAAGTTGTTCTTCAACATGCAGACACACGACCAACAGATGGATGCAGTTTCTACATGACCAAAGGATGGGGAGGTGCCCAAAGAGGGAACAAATCTGATTGTGTGACATAGCAATGTGTCCTCCTTTCTTGCCTATCAATAGTAATTAAATGACACCACTTGCAGGCCCAGGTGTTATCTGATTCCCCCACTCCCTCTCCCTTCTTTTACAACAGCTCCAGAGCTCAGGTGGGCCAGTGCTATTTTCAAAAAAATCAGATAGATAAGGATTGATTCCTTCACCCCCTTTTCAAACTATTTCAAGCAGCAACAACAAAAAATCTAGGATGCATGTGTTGTGAAGTAATTTATCTGTGTAATGTAATCTCTGAGCGAGAACTTACTGACAGTTTGTTCAAGGGCAGTCAAATTGCCTCAAGAGGTTGAAGTCTCTGAGAGGATTTTTAATCACATTTACCCCCCCCCTCCCAGCTGAGTAAATTTACACGGGTTTTCATTGGGCCACATGAAGGGGCAAGATGGGTGGCGGCTGCTTTGAGAAAGGTGGCAGAGAATTATCTTGGTTTTTTGAGTTACAGGCAACTAGCACACAGCTGCAGTTGAATGAAATTGTCAAGAACCAGCCCATTCCCTCTTAATATTAGCTAGCAAAATATTAATATTAATATTAGCAAAAACATGGTCACAAAAGTAGGGGTACAATCCACAGGGCAGTTCTCCTTAAAACTGATGAGATCTTCAGGTGAAACTTGGAAAATTAGAATATCGTCAAAACGTGCATTTATTTCAGTAATGCAACTTAAAAGGTGAAACCAATATATGAGATAGATGCATGGCATGCAAAGCAAGATATGTCAAGCCTTTATTTGTTGTAATTATTTGTCGTTAGGCGGGTCAATTATAAATGGAATGTAATTAATGAAATGTAATAGCCATGTTTATTATTGTATTATTGTAACTATTTGTTTTATTACTGTGGAATTTCCAAACGAAAGCATTTGTGAAAATAAAAATAAAAATAAAAAAATAATAAGTTGCATTACTGAAATAAATGCACTTTTTGACGATATTCTAATTTTCGGAGTTTCACCTGTATGCAAAATCATGGAGTGGTATTCCACTAAGTTTTACAAAGAGTAGACCCACTGAAATTAATGAACATAACTAAGGGTGTGTTCACATTACTGCATACTGTGGCTCCAGTGTGCTGCCGGCACAGTGTTTTTTTAAGATGGGTTCAAACAATGTTAGTTGCAATCTGATTGTATCCCATAGCTTTTAGAGAAATACGCCTGTATGATGTGTTTCCCCCTCTCAAAGCAGCTTCCGTTCCATTCCAATATGGAAGTCACATTTCCATTTTGGTGTGAACAGATTGGGAAGATTTTGCACATGTGCAGATGTTGGCTTGTGTACAGATGAAATCTTCACTGAATTGAAGCTTGATGTGGGAGAAGACATCCCTGCCCCCGATCTTGTGTGAACTGCAGCTGAAGAAAGCAGCTTAGAAACACAGTGGGAGGAAATGACCTCACAGCGTTCCAATCTGTAATGTTAAGGTACCATAAATTAGGACCGTTAATTTTAGCAGCTCTTCTCTGAATATCAGCCATGGAAAGGACGAAAAGGCATCAAGTATTTCAACTGAAGCACTGTGATTATTGGGCTATGGTAATGGCTTCAGCAAAACATTCCTTTTCTCTGCGGAATACAACTTCACAGAAGTATTCTTGACATCAATCTCCCATTCAAATTGGACTTGTCCCGAAACAGGAAGTCGGGGCTCCCATTTTCTAAAGCTCTAAATCAGGCATCCCCAAACTGCGGCCCTCCAGATGTTTTGGCCTACAACTCCCATGATCCCTAGCTAACAGGACCAGTGGTCAGGGATGATGGGAATTGTAGTCCAAAACATCTGGAGGGCCAAAGTTTGGGGATGCCTACTCTAAATGGAACAAAGAGAGAGCAATTAAACACGACAGCAACAACACTGAAAACATTTTATAGCATATTATTTAAAGTCAGACAAACAGAAAAGCCTTTTCCACCCACCCTTGTTGCACTTCAGATATTCCTTCTGCGTGAAACACGGAGCAGAATATCCATCACTGTGTGGAACATAATCTCGTTCCTCGGCTCTGTTTACGGCACTATAACTTATCTTTGCCCAGGATTGTCACGCCATAACAACTTACTTTTCCCTTGGTGTCACTCTCACGAATAGAATGGAGGCCAAGAAAGGGGGGGGGAGGAGAATGATTAACGGTATCTATACAGGCGACACCAGAATAACAGATTACGAACCTGATGTGACAAGTGCGAGGTGTTAATTTCAAAGAACGCTGCACCTATGGAAGGGAACAGCTCTCCTGAGCCCATGTATCCAGTTGAGTGATGTGAGCACCACACATATTGTTGAGAGTAAAGAAACAATAACAATGTCATCGCGTGCCCCTCGTGAGAATCAAATGACATTTGTACGAGGTATGGGCAGGGGTTGTTTATTTCCAGTTTATTTTTAATCCGGAAGAGAAAAGAGTGGCCGAGTTTTATGTCAGTAGCTTTATTTAGGATCCATTACATTACAGTAATTCTCTCAGCAGTATTTTGTTTAATGTAATGGGTAGATAGTCCAAGCCCTGCTTTCATTCACTTCCACTGAGGGTTTCCATTTGTTACACATTAAGCAGCTACCCAGGTATGCAGGTGTAAAGGCCTGCATGCTTGGTAGGAATGGGAATAGAGCTATAGAAAGGGTCCCATGTTTCTACTCAGCTGCAGATACTGATACAAATCGATTGTCGTAACTAAGGGGGGAAAGCAGAACCATTCCTTTCACCTCTATTGTTAAAAATTAAATGCTCCCTCACCAACTCTCTTGTAAATATATTGCAATATAAAAATGAGAACTCTCTCTCTCTCTCTCTCTCTCTCTCTCTCTCTCTCACACACACACACACACACACACACACACACACACACACCTCTGAAAATTGCCAGATTTATGTATAAGCTAAACGAGCTATAGCTTAAGGCCCCATTCTCTTGGGGCCCCCCAAAAAAATAAAAGAGAAAAAGAACTGGATGTACATTTCCAAAATATAAGATAAAAAACAAATAAAATAAAACCTACATACCCCAACAGTGTTATGTGTTGTGTATGGACCTATTAGGTCCATAAATTACCATATAGCATATATTCAACACAAAAAACCGGCGACAATTTGCTGTTGACAAAGGACAGCTGGACATATAAAGGGCCCCATTACCTTGTAGCTAAGGGCCTCATCAAACCTAAATCTGGCCATGCCTCTGAAGAATGCTAGCTCTCCTCCCAAAACATTTACATGAGAAGTGGCTCTTCAAGGGAACTTTCCCTCTGTCTGTCCTGCTGAACTCCACCTAAAATAGAGCCCAGGCTACTTCCTTCCTCACCTGAAAGTTGCAGCTTCTACAGCAGAGGTGCAGAACTAGTGGATTTGTCCATTCACTATGGGGACCACTGCTGGATGAGCATCATCCCTGGCTAGCTTGGGCTGAAAGGGGTTGGAATCTAACAACAGATGAACGGCCACAGGTTCTCATCCCTGCACAAAGGGCATCTTCTGAGGCTCTTCTGCCATTTGAAGTGAGCTGGGTATCAACCAGAGACCACCTTTTTAGTTGCAGCACCTAAATGTTGAAATATCTTCAATAGGAGGAGAACATGGCATCTACATCATCATCTTTTCAAGAGCAGGAGACCTTAGACATTTGCAATTATTTTAACACAGCCATTAAAAATTTGTTGCGATTATTTTATACTCCTTTTTTAATGATTGTAAACTAACTATAGAACTTCTGTGGCTGAGGGCACAGCTAAATGATTTATTAAATACAAACTCCACACTTCTGGGTTTTTTTGTGTGGTTTTTTAAAAAGTGACCTCAAGATTGATTGATGCCCTACCCTTAACGACCAATAGAAAGATCATGCAGAGAAGTGATGAGTGGTTCTAGCAATATGAAAAACAGAACAGAGCGTGCAAGCACAGAAAGAAAATAGAAAGAAGGGGGGAATCCAATACCAACCTAAAAGGGAAGAAGCAGCCTTTTGAAAACAGGGTTGTAGCATTTGCAAGGCTGCCAAAGAAATGGATTTCCAGTTCTCTGAGGAAGTCTGACCCTTTAGCCTCACACATTTTCTTCTTGGATCGGGAGGAAAGTCAGCGTTTGGAAATTTTACATTGGGAGAAAGGCTACTGAAATGTTTTATTACTTCAGTGTGAAAAGGGTAGGATGACAAGGGTTTTTGGGGGGGTGGGGGATGGTTGGATGCATGGGAGGGTCTCTGAATGTGCAAATCTTCTTAAAATGAGTAGCAGTGGCCATTTTTCTCAGAGCCAGGTTTTGCCTGTAATCCTCATCCTATTTATTTCGAAGTTACTCACAAGCCCGATGTTTGCTTGGATGCATGTGGACTAAAAGCAGCGTGGAGGCACACATGCAAGTCCCAACCCCACCCCACGTCGTTCCGCACACCAGCTTCTCTCCAGATTGAGATGGAGGCTCTGAAAGTGGGATCCTGTGAGACACCAAACAACTTCTGTGGTGCCGAACTATGGCCCTGGAGGCAGGAGAAGAATAACTGAAGTAAAAGGTAAATGACCCCTGGACAGTTAAGTCCAGTCAAAGGTGAGTATGGGGTTGCGGCGCTCATCTCGCTTTCAGGCTGAGGGAGCCAGCATTTGTCCACAGACAACTTTCCGGGTCATGTGGCCAGCATGAGGTCTTTGGAGGTCTTTAAGCAGAGGCTTGACAGCCATATGTCAAGAATGCTTTGATGGTGTTTCCTGCTTGGCAGGGGGTTGGACTGGATGGCCCTTGTGGTCTCTTCCAAATCTATGATTCTATGACTCTATGAGTAAACTGCTTCTGGCATGACAGAACACCGTGTTGGAAACCAGAGCACACGGAAATACCGTTTACCTTCCCACCGCAGCAGTACCTATTTATCTACTTGCACTGGTGTGCTTTCGAACTGCTAGGTTGGCAGGAGCTGGGACAGAGCAACGGGAGCTCACTCCGTCATGGGGATTCGAACCATTGACCTTCTGATCGGCAAACCCAAGAGGCTCAGTGGTTTAGCCCATAGCGACACCCGTATCCCTCAATCACTGAAGTACAGTGCCTGCAACCCCATCTCCCTGAGCCACTCCAGTAGGATATTGTGGCCAACGGTATTGAAAACTCTTGAGAGGTCAAGGAGAATGGGCTGGATCACACTTCCCCCATCATTTCCAGTGGAGGGGGAGAGTTATTGTCCAGCAACAGGGTCACAAATTATGCCATCCCGGTTTAAACATATCCCCCCACTCCCCTCCCCTGTCTCTCCTGTGAGCTATTGCAGCAACTAGAAGAAAATTAAAATTAAAGTGACTCCAAATAAGTTCCAAATGAATATATGGCATTTGTTTCCTAATGAATGGAATATTGAAAGTCTTACATTCATTTCTTTACTAGCAATAAATGAAATGAATGGTTCCCAATTGTTTCATTGTCCGACTCATTACCATACAAAAGCACAAAAGCACACCCCTATTGCACATTCCCTCTTTGTACGAATAGCAGACTGCAACAGCAACCTTTCTAAATTGGCTGCAGTGTTCAGCCCACCTTGCTTTATAATTTTATATATCCTGAAATGGGGCGACTGCCTGGAAGCACTTTTTGGGGTTGTTGAGGGGTAATTTTGCCCATAGTTAAATGGGAATTAGCAAACTTCTTTTAATTAGGTTTCAAGAAGATTGAGAAAACACAACACACACACACACACACACACACACACACACACACACACACACAACTTTCCCCCATGGGGCAGCTTTGAGCCTCTTTCTCCCTTCCCTTGCTTTGCCTCACTCATCACTGGCTCAGACCTCTGTGACTTGGTCAGTGGTAAAGACTTGGGCTGGAGTGGTGCGCACACAAATACCCTGGGCACTAACAACCTGCGCTACACCACTGGTTTGCATGTGCAGGTTTTTTGCATTAGTGTGACTCTGAGGGAACAGAAGAAGAAGAGAAGATTAGTTCAAGCATCTACTGGAAATAGGTACGAGCACAGCCAGAAGAGAAATGAAAGAATTGAAGAAATAGTGGACATGGAAAGAGGAGCACCTGAAAGTAACAATTGAACCGCCCACCCCCAAAATTGTGTGTGACCCTGAGTGGAGTAGTTTGGAGTCTGGTTTCCAGGGTCAGCCACCCCATGTGGCAGAACTGCAAGAGGGGTTGCTCCTGAAGGGGAACCCCCCCCCCACCTCTGTTGCTGATGATGATGAGTGGCTCAGGTATTTATTATTATTATTTTATACTTTCCAGGTTTATACATTTCACTAATTTTACAATCATTTTAACATTTCAAAGCTTGACTTCCTTCCCCCTCCTTCTGAGGTTCCTTAAATTTCTTTTTAATATCTTCAGCATATCCAAATTAACTTAATTTGCTCATTTATTCACCTTCTTTAAATATATACTTGTGAGGGACAGGGGATATCGCGAAGTCCCTCCCCTCCTGAGTTCAAGCCAATCACCGAGCACAGGGGAAAGCAGAGAGAGTTCCGATTCCAGTGGGGAAGCAGGAAGTCGTGTCCGAGGCTCAGGCAAGGTAGAGGAGCCAGGGTCCCAGGTGGGACAGGAAGGGGCGAATAAGGGAGGGAGACCCATCCCCCCAACGCCAGAACTACGCAGAAAGAGGAGGGGAAAGAGGATGGGTCTGCCAAAGCTTTTGTGTTGGAGAAAGACGCGCCAAAAGCCATTAGGAGGTTCTGAAACCGACTGATCACATCACTCCGTGTAAATAGCAATGACTTCAGCACTGTAAATACGCAGCACCAATAAAAGAATAAAATGCAGAGCTGCGTAGCGTCGTTACTCTGAAGTAGTCCACTCCGGCCACTGTGACAGCAACCTCCTAATCCTTTTGGGGCTACTTTGGAGTTGCCGGGATGAGCGTGTCAGAGGCGGAGAGATGGCGGCAGATCGCGGAGCAAGCCCAGCAAGAACTGCAGCAGCTGTCGCTGCAGGCGCAGGGGGAATTGAAGGCAGCTAAAGAAGAGACTAAGAAGGTCCAGGACGACCGGCTACAACTTGCGGAACAGGTGAGAGCGCTACAGGAGAGAGAGCCAAGGAAGCGTACAAGAAGGGGGCAGATCGCCACAGGCGACCGGGGGAGGTCATTAGGGTGGGGGACAAAGTTTGGTTGTCCTCGGAGGGCCTTCCCATCAGAGGGCGATGCAAAAAGCTGGCGCCCAGAAGGTTGGGCCCCTTCACGGTCACGCAACAGGTCAACCCAGTGGCATACAGGCTGGCACTGCCAGAGGACATGAGGGTGCACCCGGTGTTTCATAGATCGCTGCTGTCGCCGTACAGGGAAAGCAGCAGGCTCCGAGACAGCGAACAAACCCCTGAGGGAGGGGGGGAGAGGGAAGGCAGGGAGCAACTCAATGAGGCCACGGCCATCCTGGATTCAAGGTGGGGGGTGGGGGGACTGGAGTACCTCATGGCATGGGAGGATGCTCCACCGTCCCAGAATGAATGGGTCCCAGCCACTCAGATACAGGAGGAATTCCTGGTAGAAGAATTTCACGCCCTCTTTCCCCATAGACCCAAGCCCTGGCACATGGAAAGGGAGGGGGAGGGGGAGGAAGCACGGGAGAGCAGTTCACCATGGCGCTGGGAAGCGGAGTTTGAGGAACCAGAGGATGAGGTATGGGTGTCACCGAGATCCACCCAGTCAGAGGAAGGAGCAGATTGGCAGAACATTTTTACCCCCACCAGCTCTGACGCCACGGACTTTTTGGGATTCCCATCCTCCCAGGCGGAAGGGGGGGGCTTGCAGGACTGGGGGGAGGTGTTCACACCAACGGGCTCGGAAAGCACTGAGTTCTTAGGCTTCCAGTCGTCACCGACACCTGGGGGGGACCTGGGGAGGGGTGAAGGAGAGCTTGGGAGGGGGGTGGATGTGAGGGACAGGGGATATCGCGAAGTCCCTCCCCTCCTGAGTTCAAGCCAATCACCGAGCACAGGGGAAAGCAGAGAGAGTTCCGATTCCAGTGGGGAAGCAGGAAGTCGTGTCCGAGGCTCAGGCAAGGTAGAGGAGCCAGGGTCCCAGGTGGGACAGGAAGGGGCGAATAAGGGAGGGAGACCCATCCCCCCAACGCCAGAACTACGCAGAAAGAGGAGGGGAAAGAGGATGGGTCTGCCAAAGCTTTTGTGTTGGAGAAAGACGCGCCAAAAGCCATTAGGAGGTTCTGAAACCGACTGATCACATCACTCCGTGTAAATAGCAATGACTTCAGCACTGTAAATACGCAGCACCAATAAAAGAATAAAATGCAGAGCTGCGTAGCGTCGTTACTCTGAAGTAGTCCACTCCGGCCACTGTGACAATACTCTTATAAAACTGCAGGTTATTACAATAATCATGCCAATGCTCTTATCTGTTTACAATTCATCTGTAAATATTCAATAAACCATTTCCATTCTTTTATAAAAAGTTTGTTATCTCGATTTCTTATCCTTCCGGTAAGTTTTGCCATTTCTGCATATTCCATCAGTTTTTGTATCCATTCTTCCTTTGCTGGGACTTCTGCTTCTTCCCATTTTGGGGCGAGTAGCATTCTTGCCTCTGTAATAGCATACACAAATAAATTCCTATATAGTTTAGGTAGTTCTGCCCCTATCATTCCCAAAAGAAAAGCTTCTGATTTTTTTTAAACAAACATTATTTTCAACATTATTTTCGATTCATTATATATCATTTCCCATGCGTGGCCCAGGTAAGGAAGGCCTTGGCAAGGGTAGCACCTTTCCATTTCTCCTCAGGCAGCAAAATGGGATGCACCTCCCCTGTCGATTACCCTCAACCTATTGGCATACCCCCATTCAGATAAACACACATTTACAAGGGGAAAGCTTCAAGATTGGCATTGTTTGAAGGCAATGTCATGTGGACTATGGAAATTAATTGGGAGGACAAACACACAGTAAACTCTAGTGTGAACAACCTCTTGGAATTCATTCCTGCATTGCTACATATGATCTCTTGCTCTGCTTACAGCAGGCCTGGTACAGCCTCCGGGTATAGGGTGGTATATAAATCAGGCCCATCTTAACCACACCCAGCGCCGTGGCGCAAAGGTCCCTCTGGCGCCCCCTCCCTTCCCAAAATTTAGCCTGGGATGGAGGACGCCATTGGGGAGGGAGGGAAATGAAGGCAGAAGCCGCCGCCGCCACAGGGGCTGGAAGATGACAGTTGGGATGGGGAGGAGGAGGCGGAGGCGGAGGTGGCAGCAGCAGCAACAGGCACGGGGCTGTGGGAAAGGCAGCGGGGCTCTTTGCGCAGGCGAGGCTGAGAGAAACGCCAACGCTGCATCCCCGGGAAGCTCCTCTCTCCGCCGCCACTCTCCTCCTCCGCCGCCGCTTGGTGCCAGTTCGCTTCCACGCTCCCCACGCTCCATCGCGAAGCGGCAGGGCAGCCCCTGAGGGAGCTGGCTGACTGCTGTGGAAGGCTGGAGAAGCGCTCCGGCCACCAATTGCGGCGCTGACCAGCCGGAGAGGGACGGGCGGAGGGAGGGAGGGCTGATCG
The DNA here is from genome assembly GCF_965207765.1 of Zootoca vivipara. Taxonomy (NCBI): domain Eukaryota; kingdom Metazoa; phylum Chordata; class Lepidosauria; order Squamata; family Lacertidae; genus Zootoca; species Zootoca vivipara. The sequence goes on along the minus strand of NC_142592.1, from coordinate 24,667,049 downwards.
CTGCGCGCCCAGCTCATGGGCAGGCTGCCAGCCCTACCGAGCCGTGACCCCTGGACCTCTTCCCTGGCACCCTCCAGTGCCCGGCGCCGTGGTTCCCCGCGCCACTAGCCTCTATGACTAAGACGCCCCTGATATAAATTCAATAAAAACAAACAAACAACCTGCATGTGATTTACATTTGCAGGTAGAAGTACAGTGGTCCCTTGGGTTACAAACACCTCGGGTTACAAACACTTTAGGTTATAGACTCCGCTAACCCAGAAGTAGTACCTCGGGTTAAGATCTTTACCTCAGGATGAGAACAGAAATCGTGCACCGGCGGCAGCGGGAGGCCCCATTAGCTAAAGTGGTACCTCAGGTTAAGAATGGTTTCAGGTTAAGAACGGACCTCCAGAACGAATTAAGTTTGTAACCAGAGGTACCACTGTAAAGTCAAAAGCAGGGCACAAATACAAAACTATTACTAAATAAATAAGCAAATCAATAATTTTATTTACACCCATTTGCAAGCCATTTTATTTTTTTAATCGAGATCTATGCAATTCCTCTAGTGGTGAAATTTCATTGCCTTCAGCTTCAGAAGGCTGCCAAGCTCATCATAATATTTTATATATTTGATTGACGCGCCCCCCGCCCCGCCCCGCCTTTTTTCCCAGCCTTTCGTTGATTTGCCTCTACATTCACCTAGAAACACCTGAAGTTTTAAAATGAAGGCCTGACAATGAAGCAAACCAACTCAAACACCTTGTTCAGCACCTGGAGATGAATCAAAATCCTCCCCCCTCCCCTTGTAGGTGTGCCAGGTGTGATCAGGTGTGCCAGAAGCTGGGTGCCTCTAGGGCCAGTGCTGAATGATCAGCAAAGTAGAAATATAGATGCTTTGACAAAAACACCATTCGCTGTGTCCTTGCCAATGGCAGCTATAGGGTTTGTGCCAAGGGAGGGGAGCATCAGGCTCAAGGGATGAATGCAGCTTTCTGGGCCTCCCTATATGGCTCCCAGGATTCTCCATAGTCAATGCCCACTTCCCAGGGCACACCCCAAACTGCACATGGGCCATTTCCTCCTAAGGACATTCTCTGTGATATCCCCTAAGTTGTGGAACTCCCTCCCCCCCCCAGAGGTAGACCTTCCAAGTGTCCCTATTTTCCAGGAACAGTCCTAGATTTACAGAAGCTGCCCCAGTTTCTGATTTGATTCCAGAATGTTCCGCTTTTCCTTTTCATTTCTTTCATTTTACAGTTTTTTTTCAAAAGTTAATTACATATTTTACTTCCCATTCACCCCTCCATGGTTTCCCCTTTATCCAGACATCCTTATTTTCATTGGAGAAATGTTGGAGGGTATGGAGTTATAAGACTCCCAAGCCAAGGAGATAAGTAACTATACAACCTTTAGAAGACATTTGAAGGCAGCTGTATAGGGATGTTTTTCAATGTTTAATGTTTTATTATATTTTTATATATGTTAGAAGACACCCAGAGTGGCTGGGGCAACCCAGTCAGATGGGCGGGGTACAAATAAGGAAACTGCTGTTGTAGTAGTAGTTATTGAATAGGACATCCCTAATTTCATCAGAAAAATGTTGGAGGGAATGAGACCAGTCTACTGGACCCTCTCTCCTTGTTGCTGAGCCTTGGGCAGCCACCCTCTGCCCCCATTGCTGGTGGAGAAGTGGGTTGGCGTGAGTTGTGAGCTGGAACCAGATGCTCTGGAACAAGTTAGGACCATAGCTGCCAAGTCTCCCGTATTCCCTGGGAAACCCCCGTTTTTCCAGCCGTTCCCAGCTGGAAAAACAGATTTTTTTTGTTTCCCCTCGGTTTACTTACTGGCCGGGGGAGGCTCCTTCTGCGTATGTCTGGAGTCTCTGGACATGCGCAGAAGTGATTTCTGGCACAGCTGCCATTTTGGAACTGGGCGGAGCATGCTCAGATGTGACTTCCGATGCTGCTCTGCCCAGTTCCAAAATGGCCGCAGCGCGACTTCCGGTCTGCCGATCCCTTATTTTTCCGGCAGGAACTTGGCAGGTATGGTTAGGACCAATGAATGACCAAGGATGCAGGAGCGCTCCTAGAAGGATCTAATGGTCAGTCTGGGTGGGTGGAGTCAGTCTTCTGGAGTCTTCACTGAGAAGCCTTCCATCTGCAGTTCAGTGATTCACCACATGGGGCAGCCTCATGCTGAGAAGCCTGCCAGCTCTTGACGTCTCCTCCACCAGTTATAGTCTGTTTGGTGTTCCCAAGATTTCCTGAAGTGGAAGACTGTCCTGAGCACTGTGATAATAGAGAGAAAGCTCTAATTTCTAAGAGCACCATCACCTGTAGATCAGTAAGCTGAGTTGCTTCACTCTTCTTTGATCTCTTTCAGAAACATTTGGATATGACACAAAGCCAGGATCATGGCATTATATTATCTTTGGGCTCTAACTTGCTCAAATACAGTGAGCTTCGAAAAAGCATCAATACAGGACAAAGAAAAGGGGTGGGGAAAAGAGAAATGGAAAGTGTTTGGGTGGTGTCGACTTGGAACAAACCTTAGGTAGGTTTCCAAAAATGCAAAAAGCTCAAGACATGAGGATTAAACATTTGCATTACTGACTGGTTTAGGCAACCGCCGCTTTGTGTGAAAATGCCTTTTGGCAAAGAATCTTGAAACAGCTCGAAGCCATTGGCTTACGCAGTCACAAACTGTCTTGCTGTAATTCTTCTCCTATGAAATCTGCTGCTAGAAAGCAGGCGTGTTAAACATTACAAGATTGGCTTTGTGGTACAATGTGTGCCTGGCTAGGAAGAAAGCCCTGCCTTCCCATTAAGTTTTCTGCAAAGGCCAGCGTTGCCACCTCACTTCATTCCATCCCCTTACTGCCCAAGAATAGTGGCAGAATGACCTCAGCAGTGAGGAACCTCCAGTCTATAGGCCAGACCTCCCTGTTCGAGCTGCATGTCTGTTTCTGTCAAGCCACGGCCACCTGCCTTTAACCTGAGGGAATGGAGGCTGGTCCAATGGGGCAAATGGGCATATCTTCCAAGTCCTGGACGGAAAGATCCAGGATTGGCAGCCCGCGACACCGGAAGTTGCGTAGACACAACTTCCGGTGGCGCTTTGCCCTTCTATGGGCACCAGAAAATGGTGGCGCCAGCGCCGGAAGTCGCTTCCACGCATGACCGGAAACACATAAAAGCAACTTCCAGCGCCAGCACCGCCATTTTCTGATGCCCATAGAAGGGCAAAGCTCCACCGGAAGTCGCTTTTACGCGTTTCCGGTCATGCGTGGAAGCGACTTCCGGCGCCGGCGCCGGCATTTTCTGGTGCCCATAGAAGGGCAAAGTGGCACCAGAAAAATGGCCGCCGGCAGAAGCAGATTTAAGGGAGAATATCGGGATAAAAACCTAAACGGGAGACCGCCGGGAAACGGTAGGAAAAAAGGGGTTTTCCCGGCGGAAACGGGATACTTGGCAGCTATGCAAATGGGGCACCACTGCACCAACCACCATCTTAATTCATCCATGCCCACCTGCTTTCTTACTTATAACCAGTCCAGAGGTTGGCTCTGGCCATCTGCTTCCTTCTCTTTAGCCTCAGCGTTGCTCTTCTAAAACTCGCTAGAGGAGAACGGGGACAAAATGATAAAGAGTTGGCTCCACCCACTGTAGGTTCTTACTCCACCCACTGCTGGGCTTCATGCATTCTGCCCCATATGTCCCAGTAGACACCTGCCACCACTGACCTGAGGCAAGATGCAACATGGAGGTGTGGTGCAGGTTGGGCCAAAACGGGAGGTTGCGAACACAGCCTGATTGATTTCAAGCTGTGTTGGCAAAAATGGCTCACCTGACAAGACTGTGACATGAGGTAGTTGACAGGTGGGATCCAGCCAATGGATCTAGCCTGCTAGCTAGATCCAGTTTCCCATCCCTGCTCTAGATGTCCTAAAATAACCTGTCCAGAAAATGCAACATGTATCTAATAGGGTAGGGATAGCAGAAGGTGGACCCTCAAGGTGACCCTAACCATTGGCCGGGGCTGATGAGGGATATTGCCCAACAACATTTAGAGAGCAGCACATTGGCCACCAGGATCTAGAGCAGGCACCCCCAAACTGCGGCCCTCCAGATGTTTTGGCCTACAATTCCCATGATCCCTAGCTAACAGGTCCAGTGGTCAGGGATGATGGGAATTGTAGTCCAAAACATCTGGAGGGCCGAAGTTTGGGGATGCCTGATCTAGAGCAATTTTCCCCAAACTTGAACCTCCAGCTGTTTTGGGACTACAACTCCCATCATCTTGCTAGCTAGGAATGATGGGAGTTGTAGTCCAAAACAGCTGGAGACCCAAGTTTGAGAAACCCTGACCTAGAGGCTTGTCACTGTTGCTTACAGCTGTGAAAGGGGAAAGACTGAGGAGTTCAGTCTTGAACTCACCAAAGAGTAAGCCAAATTTTATTCAGAGAGTCTTTCTACATGCTTAGAGGGTGCACTGTATTTCTGCTGTGGAGGAACCGGAAGGAAGTGAAGGATCTGGAAGAGAAGGGGAACTAAAAACAACAGAATTAAAAAGAAAGGTGTGCTTTGTGTCTTAATTTCTACCCCACCTCCCCAGACATATCCGGACAGTGCTGGCTTAGTGCTGAAGTTTTTCTCCAGCTAACCAGCAGCTAGCTGAAGAAGTTTATATTGTCCACAAACCTAGACACTTTATATTAATTAACCTTTCCCAAATTTATGAGCTGAACATTTTAGCACATCCTCTGAGGTGTACTACTAACTAAAACATACTGAAAATTAATCGCTATGTTTTTAGTATTCTGTCCCCCCCCCCCCATTTCTCCTTCCCATCTAATAAACCATTTCAAATGTCAGTTCATGGTTAAGAAATTGGCAGCCTTCTTTCAGTAGACTGAGTGGCTCCATTGAAAACACCGAGATAGAATAAACAGTGAAACAATTTTGTGAAAACAAAAAATAAAAAATCACATTTAATGTCTTTGTTCTTGCCTCTGAAGGAACGGCCTGTGTGTGCTAAAGACTTCCAGTCAGCCCTCAGATTTTAATAGAAAAAAAAGTAACAAAGACCTTCATCAGGCTGGAGCAAATAATGAAAATGAGACGCAAATATCACACGTGGGTTATCCTGAATCCTTTTGGCTCATCTGGTGCATTTCAGCAATTATTTCCCATCCATAATAGAACTCTTAGAAAGGTGGATGGTTTTTTTTGGCAAAGCTAATGCTAATTATGCAGCTGGCAGGCAATTCTTATTGCTGTGGCAACCTGCTTCCTTATAAAGAACCTCCAGTTCCTACCTGAGTCTGGCGAATATTTGACAAGTGTTATTATTAGCCACTGTGCTTTGGTACTTTGCTGGGAATATCAGTCCAGTGGTTCCCAAACTTTTTGGGGCCACCACCCCTTTAGTTCAATAAACCCATTCCAGTGCCCATTCCAGTACCCTACGCCATAAAAAGCATTATTTGCACAACCCGCTAAGGAAGATGATAACACACACAAAAATCAACGTAGTAACAATTCGAAACAGCCACCCAGAGTGACTGGGGCAACCCAGTCAGATGGGCAGGGTATAAATACTGTATTTTTATTTTGCTTCCAGCAAATATAAAAACGCCATAAAACACCAAACATCATCATCATCATCATCACATTTATTCAAAATCCAATTAAATCTAGTAAGTTTGATTAAGGCAACTAAATTAATGAACTTGATCCAGTGATCCCAGCTTTTCAAAATCTAATCGCCATTTACACCTCCAACTTGCCCCTGCTGTCCTCTTGTCTCTTAATGTTCCTCCTGGGTAACCTTACCACCTCCAGGGGTGGGACCACCCACTTTGGGAACTACTATATTAGTATATTATATGGTAAAAGGTAAAGGTAAAGGGGCCCCTGACCATCAGGCCCAGTCGTTTCTGACTCTGGGGCTGCGGCGCTCATCTCGCTCTATGGGCCTAGGGAGCCAGCGTTTGTCCGCAGACAGCTTCCGGGTATACCACAGCAAATGTTTGTAAAGAGTTTTGAACTCTAGGCCTTCAACCTGGCCTGGTAGTTTATTGGTGCCCAGTGCTACCACCTCTTTGAGACAGGGGGGTATCATGTGCATGGTATAATACCCCAGTGCTATTTTTCTAGAAAAAGAGGGTGTTGAAACTCACCCTGAACACCTCCCTTGTTCTCTTGTAAAAAAAAGGAAAAAAGGTAAAGGACCCCCTGGACGGTTAAGTCCAGTCAAAGGCGACTATGGGGTTGTGGCACTCATCTTGCTTCAGGCCGAGTGAGCTGGTGTTTGTCCACAGACAGCTTTCCGGGTCATGTGGCCAGCATGACTAAACCACTTCTGGCACAACAGAACACCGTGACGGAAACCAGAGCACACGGAAATGCCATTTACCTTCCTGCTGCAGTGGTACCTATTTATCTACTTGCACTGGTGTGCTTTTGAACTGCTAGGTTGGCAGGAGCTGGGACAGAGCAATGGGAGCTCACTCCGTTGCAAGGATTCGAACCGTTGACCTTCTGATCGGCAAGCCCAAGAGGCTCAGTGGTTTAGATCACAGTGCCACCTGCATGCCTGTTCTGTTAGAATGACAGTGGTGGCCCACCAGAGAGGTGCCAGAACTGAGTTCCGGTGAGTTACAGCTGGAAATAAAGCCCTGTAATACCCTGTGAGAACAAGATGCTGGTCTAGATGGGCTATTGGCCTTATACCCTTTATATGTCTTGCCTCATTGGTCTACATCTATTCCATTACATACTATTGCTTTGAGCAAGAGTGGTTTTATTTTTCTATACCAGTACAATTCTATATATACTTACTCAGAAGTAAATCTTGCTGTTTGGGGCTTATGCTCAGCTAAGTGCACAATGCATTGCAGCCAAAGAGCATAAACCGCTGCAAACATCTCTTGAACCTACCCCATTGAACTGAATGATCTTGTGCAATCTCTATTTTATGGGTTTTTTTAAAAAAATGTGGCCAGGGAATTTCCTGGTGAATTTTGGCCTAAAGCAATAGGATTGAGCTATAAGATGTTACATGCTCAACTGTACTACAGCTCAGTAGTTTTCCGCTGGGAGAAATAAAAACCTTTTGTCTTGCAAAGAAGCACAGTATTGGCAATTACAGATTCCTGGGTGACAAACGCAGAGCAGCATAAATAAGGCGGATAGTGGCAGTTGCTATAGCTGCAAATTAGACTAGTAAATCAAAGGGAATCTGCAAGAATTTCATTTGGAGAAAAGCAGCAAGTAAGCAAATTGTTCTGTGAGTTAACAGTTCAGGGGGTGGGTGGGATTGTGACATTTGTCACGTCTGATTTCCTTAAAAATACTTTCGGAAGCTTGCCATTGATTTATCATGGTGTCATTAAGGAGCTCATGGCGCATTTGTCAAACAACGATAATGAAAGATGCTAGTTGCACTTGTAGCTACTTTCTGTCTTTTACAATAGTCCTAATATTAACCTTGAGATTTCCACAGTCGGCAGATAAATGGATAGTTCAACGACTTGCTATGCTTAAAAAATGCATTAAGTAATGCCTGTTTATAGGAATGGAGATATACACTAATAAATCTGGCTGTTCCAGAGAAGCTCTTCCTAATATAACTCACAATCTATGAGAGATATGATGGTGCCCTATTAGCAAAATGTTGGCATAACTGGCTTCATTCAGATTGTGAGGTAGGCAAAGTTGGGGAGGTACAAACAGACAAAGAGGCAGCATGGCATTTCTATCCAGGACAATAGCAGCATCTCTGAAGCACTCAGATGGCAGACAAATATGTGAGACCGGCCTGAGAGGCATTATAGGGGCTAGGGCAGTGGGGAGCAGCCTGTGGCCATCTTAATCTGTGATCTGCAGGCTTGGGTCCTATAAGTTGGTGGCCTACAACCCCTATCCGCACCAGGCATTTTAGCCAGTGATATGATGGAAGATGGAATCCAATAACACCTGGGGGCCCAAGGTTGAAGAACTCCTATACCACTTGCCAAGCAATCTGGGATTGATGGGAGTTCAACAAAATCTGGAGGGCTACAGGTTCCCCAGGTTTGTTATCACCGTGGTTGACTGGTGCCCATTAGGAGCACTAGGTTAGATGGCAAGACAGAATAGGTGGAGCCAGAACCAGCAAAATTACTGCTCCTATCCTACTCACAACTGAGGTGGAGGTGGAGGAAGCCGGCAGGTCATGCTACAACATGGACCAGTTGCATATAAGGCAGGAAGAGGCTTGCTAATAGCAGGCAGAGGTTGGTGAGGCAGTGCCCTGTTTGCACTAAATGAACCACCCCCCACCTGAGCTAGCCTAGTCTATTGCTGCGAACAATTTGGTTTGTGGCTATAGATAATCTCACCAAAGCTCCTTTTGCCAGATCTGAGTAGTGATGCACAGCCTCAAAGCTAGGGCAAGATAAGCTCAAATTGTAGGCAATGCTAGCAAGATTCCACCTGAAGAGTCATTTGCAGCTGCTTCCTAAACTTTTTTCATTGGCCTTGGAGCATGGAACCTAGTGCTTTTGCTGTCCTGTAGTTTATCGGGTATTGGTGTTGATGGATGGCATGTAGAGCAGAATATTACTTAGCTCATTTATTTTTTATTTCTTTATTAAAATATTTTAAAAACTCCTTTCCTTTCCTTTGCTTTCCCTACAACATGGGAACCACAAGGCAGATAATAAGGGGGGGGGAGAATAAAAAGATAATGAAATAATATAATCCAATTATTGGTAGGATTTATTTTTTTCATAAAAAAAGAACAGCAGCAGGGGTCCCCATCATAGATTATGTTTCCAGATGCTACTTAATAGCATGCATTTAACTAAAGGGTTGTCATATTTTAAAAAGTGAAAATCTGGACACCAAAGTTGCTGAGCTTTTTTTTTTTTAATTTTTAGCACTACTTGGCAACCAGGGCAAGGGCAGCCTCCACTGAGAACTGCCTCAGCTACCTCTCCTCACACAACTTTCTTTTCCTTTTTCCCCCTCCCCCAGGCTATGCCTCAGCATCCTGTTGATTCCCTGCAACAGCCACCACCACAACACACAGTTTGGAAAGCTCTGGGGTGCATAAAAATGCCTGTTTGTGAAAACAAAGAAAAATACATTATATCAGGGGAAGCGCTTTGCAAAAAATAAAATAAAAAAATCCCATGTGTATTAGGCAAAATTGCAAACCAAAACTGCATAGAAAAATATGTACATCGGGATACACTTATGCTAAAATGCTAATGAATTTGCAAAAGGACGTAAACAAAGAAACTGATGTAGAATGGTGAAAAGCTGATGTTAAGATTGGAAAAATGAGAAACAAAGTGGAACTGAAGACCTGCCTAGCCCTACAGAAGGCCCAGTGTATGTGTTTTTAACAGGTAGTAAGCTGGTAAAGTACAGCTTCCAGGTCATGTGGCTAACATGACAAAGCCGCTTCTGGCAAACCAGAGCAGCACACGGAAACACCATTTACCTTCCCGCTGTAGCGGTACCTATTTAACTACTTGCGCTTTGACGTGCTTTGGAACTGCGAGGTTGGCAGGAGCTGGGACCAAGCAACAGGGATTCGAACCGTCGACCTTCTGATCGGCAAGCCCTAGGCCAGGCATCCCCAAACTGCGGCCCTCCAGCTATTTTGGCCTACAATTCCCATGATCCCTAGCTAACAGGACCAGTGGTCAGGGATGATGGGAATTGTAGTCCAAAACATCTGGAGGGCCGAAGTTTGGGGGTGCCTGCCCTAGGCTCTGTGGATTAACCCACAGCGCCACCCGCCGGCTCCCTCAGCCAATAATGCGAGATGAGTGCCACAACCCTAGAGTCGGTCACAACTGGACCTAATGGTCAGGGGCCCCTTTACCTTTACCAAGCTGGTAAAGTAGAGTATGCTATTCCAAACTAGTGAAAATTAAAGTAATCCATTCAAAACAAACAAACCCTTTTTAATAAACTTTGCAATTGAAACACCCAATGTGGATAAGCATATTTAATTGACTGTGTTCTTATGTAGTAGAATTTCCTATGTTTCACAGCCCATGATGAATATCTCTTGTAGCACATCTCTATTAGCTTGGTATAAGTAAGTACAATGATTAAGACAAGGTAGTTTGGGGGTGGATAAAACACACATGAACACTTTCCCCTTATATGTGGAACAGGTATGCCATTTACTGGAAGGAGATTTTCCATGCATGATGTATCAGAGAGGTAAGGAGGCTGGAAAAAGCTTTATGTTAAACTCAATGCTGTGATTGTCTTGCCTGTAACATGATCACTTTTTCTAATGAATCAGAGAAGTCTTTCCTGTGCGCCTGTACTTTTCTTTTTTAAAAAAGCAGTGCTCTAGCTACCAGTGGGAAGTGCCTTCTTATTTTCAATTTAAGAACCTAAGAAGTATTAATATTTGTGGCTGGATTGGAACACACTGTCTGCTTACTACTGCAGGGCTGTATTCTAGATTCATTGCCTCCTAAACCAGGCACTCCCAGACTTGGCCCTCCAGATGTTTTGGGGCTACAATTCCGATAATCCCTGACCACTTGGCCTGTTAGCTAGGGATTATGGGAGTTGTAGTCCCAAAACACCTGGAGGGCCAAGTTTGGGGATGCCTGTCCTAAACTGATTCATTTCTCCTTCTGCTTCCACACATTCTCATTTCAAGCTCCTTGTTTAAAGCATGGGAATGTGTTGTAAATGACATAGATTGCACATCACCTGTGAACGAAGTTTATTTGACTGCTTATCTCCTGATTTCCAAAGTATCATTCTTTACCACTGACCACTTGAAGTCAGAAGCAAGCTTCTTTTACTTTCAGGTCTTTCATATGTGAACCTTGCTTACAGGCCCTTGGACCTTTCTCTTAAGACAATATTTTGCATGAGCATGCATATGAACAGAGTTAGCATGAAATTCAATAGCTCAGTGGTGGCCATCTAGAACCTATGCTTCAAACAGTTCTTCTTCTTCTTCTTCTTCTTCTTCTTCTTCTTCTTCTTCTTCTTCTTCTTCTTCTTCTTCTTCTTCTTCTTCTTCTTCTTCTTCTTCTTCTTCCACCGCTCTATACCCAGGGGTCTCAGAGCAGTTCACAAAATAAAATCAAGATATAAAACCACAAAATACATAATAAAAATAAAACCAACAACCCAATAACACCCCCCCCAAAAAAACCCAAACACATTTTAAAAGGGTATATGATGTCAATCAGGTCAACCAAAGGCCTGGTTAAAAAGGAATAAATTTACCTGGTGCCTAAAGGTGTATAATGAAGGCACCAGACAGACTTCCCTAGGGAGAGCATTCCACAGACAGGGAGCCACTGCATATGGAAAGAGGCATTGCAGTCTTGAGCCGTTTAAGGCTTTATAGGTCAAAACCAGGTATGCTTACCTGACCTCCTGGCAAATGGTTGTTGCATGATCAAGTTGTAATAGTTGAAACAGAGAAAGGAAAGCCTGGTTGTCCCTCTTCCAGACTCATCCAGCAATCTCCTCCTCAGGACCTTAACCTCAAAATTACCTGTACTTGGCCTGCAGGCTAGGTGGGACAATGTTTGATCAGGCTCCTCATCATTAGAATGTACCTTGGCGTGGGATTGTACCTTGGCACGGGATGGAACTTTTTCAAATTTTGTTATTGACAATTTGTCATCTAACCACATTTCAAATCTCTGTAAACATATGCTTCAGATCTACGGTGCAAAAGAAACTAGTCTAGAGTTGTAATATGTAAAAGGGGGACAATTAGTATTATCAATAACCGTTCATGCCCCCCACTGTAAATGCAGCCAGCAGATTCTGAAAATCTATTGGCTTGCTTTTTCAATTGCTCTTTCTTCTCAATGTGCAACCTATTGGAACATGAAGTTTCATTAGCTCTCTGCTCTGCTTACTGCCAGAACTCCTGTGTTTGTTAAAAGCCTGAAGCAAGATGTACCAAGAGGCTTGCAAATTTCAGGTAGAAATGGTTTTATTATTCCACTGCTGAGAATCTGCTTCATAATATTCAGAATTGCATGTGGTCACTACTTTGCTGAAGCCAAGGTCTGGGTCTGGTCAGCGTCTGTATGGGCAACAACATGTATAGATTTCTAGGTGAACTCTCTAGGTGAACTCTCTAGGTCAGGGGTGTCAAACTCAAATTCATTGGGGGCCGCATCAGCAGTTTGGTCACCCTCAAAGGGCCGGTTGTATCTGTAGGACTATGTGTCCACTCTTTATTATCATAAATTATTGTCACTGCATTCAATTATTACTGTTTTTTGTAATAATGTAAGTAATAACTAGCTCTGAAAGCAGAAACATAGTCAGAATAATGGCAAGTAGATATTCAAGTGTACAATTATTGTACAATTTATTGAAAAATGATTTTTGGTAACTGCACTGGGTGGTGGAGGCTCACTAGGGTTTCATGCATGCAGGAGCTTTGCAGAGCTACTGGTACCTGGAGATGCTGGGGTCCTTCTGCATGCAGGACAGATGTTCTGCCAGTGAGCCACCACCCTTCACCAAAGGGACTGGCTGAGGTTGACTCGCTGGAGCTGCTCTCCTGGTTCCAGGGTTTAAGGGCCAGAAGTATAAAGCAGCATCCTATGTTTCTGAGGAGAGGGAGAGAGAGGGGAGGGGAGGGAGGAAGGAAAGAAGGAAGAAAGAAAGAAAAGAGGGAGTGGGAGGGAGAGAGGAAGGAAGGAAAGAGGGGAGAGAAAGAAGAGTAGTAAATAAGGAAGGGAATAAAGAAGGAAAGAAAAAGAAAGAGGGAGAGAAGACGGAAAGGGAGAAAGAAGGAAGGAAGTAGAGGGAAAGAAAGAATAAGAACGAGAGAGAGGAAGAAAGAAAGGGAAAGGGGGGGTCGCCGCCTTGATTCAGCGCCAGAAAAGAGCACGAAGGGACCCAGGGGCAAAAAGCATTTCCCCGGCCCCAGCTGTTTGTCGGCGCTTTGTTGGCGCGGCGCTTCAGCAGCAAGGTCCCACTGCTGGGTCCCGCTGGCTGGGGCGCTTGGCGGGCCACATGACGAGGTCTGGCGGGCCGGATTTGGCCCCCGGGCCTTGTGTTTGACACCCGTGCTCTAGGTGAACTGAATCATATTGCAGGAAAGCATTTTACTAATGCAACAGTGTAGTCTTATGTATGTCTACTTAGAAGTAAGCCCCATTAAATCAGGTTGTTGTTGTTATTTAGACTTGTAAGCCACTCGTTACCCAAAGCTCTCCAACTCACACTACATTATAAGTTGTTGGTATAGGATCATAACTTAAATCCGGTTTAAATGCTTTGTGTACCACCTGTTCTGTTATTTAGGTTCACAATGTCAAGTAAATACAAGATGCTATGTTGTTTTCCATTTTCAAAATACCGTATATAAATAGTTTTCTCCCAGGCTGCTCTTTTAAGCTAATGATTTCCAGATGAATACATATTACACTTCTTCTCGGGGTGAAACAAACAACTTGGAAATTATCTTCCTTTCTCGGTTTGGTTTTGACCTTCTGAGCCATGCACGATGTTTTGCTGTGGCTCTAAGCCACCATTTTGTGCTGGGGAGGAATACAGAGGCTGTGTTTCTGGATGTAAAATCCAGCAGTGACTTGCCTGGTGGGATTCAGTGAGATGTCCCTGGCACCCGGTGCAAAGCGTTGATTGCTGGTGATATTATCCGTGCTCCATTTCTGCCTGCCAGCTCTCCTCCCCCACTATTGGATCCTGCTTGCGGGTCTCTCTGCTTTACCCCCCGCTTTTGGATCTTTTGCAGGAGCTGCCAAGCTTCTGTCAGAGGCGAGGCGGAGACTGGCACAGTACTAAAGGGAGACATAACGAGCCTCGATTTAGCAAGCAGATTGGTGCAATGTGTCTAGAATCGAGCACGAGGCGGTGTGGCGCAATGGCTGCAAGCCTGAACAAAGACAGCATTTGGTTGTACATATGGTGTTGCTGAACAATTCAAGGAAGTCAGTCTTGCATCTCCCTTCCTCCATGAAAAAGAGTCGAAACCACAAAAGCCACATTTCCACAGCAAGCTGACCCATGTGCCTTGGAAATGTGTGGCATAAACCTGGGCCTGTTTTCTCAGAACTATGACCCACTCTGTTGACTGGGGCGTACACCCAACAAAGTGTCATAGCACTGCACCTTCTGTTTCCTCACACAAACACAGCCTTGCCTCCAAATTATTCTGGGAAGTTACTACCATTCAGGCGCACTTCTTCATTTGCAAAATGGGAATATAAGTGACTTCCATCAAAGGGATGAGTTTCCAAGAAACTAAGGTCTTTTGATAACCACCCAAGGATGCAATCCTATGGGTTCTGGGTGATCCAATATGTTGGCTATCTCTCTCCAGTATTGGAAAGGATGAAGGATGTTGCTTGATTCTCCCTCTTTGCTACTGCTGAAGCTTCCAACAGCCAATTCCCATCAGCCAGCATGGCCAATGGTCAAGGATGATGGGAGTTGCAGTCAAACCATATCTGGGAACACCACAGTGGCCAACCCTGTACTAGATAGCCCATCCCTCTTATTTCCCCTTGGCAAGTCTTAAACTGGAGCAGGGGCTCCAAGGTTCAAGTCATTTTAGCGACAAGACATCACCTTCTTCATCCCACTGGCTGAACTTCCAGTCACTGACAGCATGCCCCCCACTTCATTATCACTACTTTGGACCAATAGGAAAAATAAACATGTGTGTGTTATTTTCCTTGTTTGTTGAAATATTTCTGCTCCTAGACGAAGCAGGTTCACACATTAATCCTAATTGCACTATTCCCAATCCAGTCGTATCTGTGGGCTGTTAAAGTTGCTGCCAGAGGAATCCCTGATCTGGACCTTGTGCCGTGTAGAAATGACATTGCTCATGAGAAACTTTACCGGAAACAATCTTAAAACAGTTAGAAAAAAATGTTGGAGAGTACAAAGTAACACATTGCTTCAAACAAGCAAGTGAAGCCTTCTTTTTAGTCCTTAATGCAGTCCACTCAACTTTCCACTCTCTGGTCCCAGAGAGAGAGAGAGAGAATTCCTAAGTAACTTGCTTGTTCAACAATGCTGATCTGAGTTCTTACTTTTGCAGCTACCTTCAATGCTGACTTCTCAGGTTTCATCTTGTGAGAGATCTCTCAGATTTCCAGCAACAAGTCATCTATTAGCCTAATGGAAACATCCAATCTTTTCTGCCACATTTGCCAGACAGAAACCTCCTGCATAATGCAAACTTCTCAACTTTGCAAATGCAAACCTTTAGATATGTTTTTAAAAATTCAATGCATATTAAACTTATATCTTTAAGATGGGCAACTAGTCACATGTAACAACATGTAGCAACCACTGACCCTGAGTACCGTAAGTCATTCAAATGGTGATTCACTTATGCATCTGCATGCACACTCTAATTTGCACTGTGGAGCTCACTCAAACCATATTAAAGACTATATTTGGTAGGGTTCGAACGAGCATCACAATACAGATGGGGGTATGTGTATGGCTACGTAACAGCATTATCAACAAGTTCAGAAATGTATGACTTTGTGAAGCAACTCCCTTAGAAAGAAGGTTAACGCATTTGGAGCTTTCTAGCTTAGATAAAAGGGGAAACTTGACTAAGGTATAAAATGAGGCATTGTGTGGGGAAAGTGGGTAGGGAGAAGTTTTTCTCTCTCACTCACTAGAAACCAGGCTCATCCAGTGAAGCTGAATGATGGGAGATCATCATTGAACAAAAGGAACTAGTTCTTCACATAGTGCCTAGTTAAAGTTCAGAATTTGGGACCGTAAAATGTAGTGATGGCTACCATACCAATATAGGTGGCTATAAATGGGAATTACGGAAATTGTGGCTCTATACCACTTGCTGGGTAACAAGGGTAGGAGAGGGCTATTGTGTTCATGTCTTGTTGGGCTTTCCAGACCCAACTTATCCAGTGCTGGACTAGATAAGCCTTTGGACTGATCCAGTATGACTTTTCTTGTGCTCCTTTGTGGGACGTAATATATTTAGAATCAGGTTCCATTGAAACATTTCCAAGCAAGACTGCAACCCTATTTCCACTTACGCGGGAGTAAACCAATTAAACTCAGTCAGTTTTACTTCTGAGTTGACATTTATAGGACTGTGCAATAAAAGAACTTTGAAAGGGTTTTCATAAAGGTAAAGGGACTCTTGAACATTAGGTCCAGTCACGGACGACTGGGGTTGCGATGCTCATCTCGCATTATTGGCCGAGGGAGCCGGTGTACAGCTTCCGGGTCAT
Organism: Zootoca vivipara; assembly: GCF_965207765.1. Taxonomy (NCBI): domain Eukaryota; kingdom Metazoa; phylum Chordata; class Lepidosauria; order Squamata; family Lacertidae; genus Zootoca; species Zootoca vivipara. The sequence goes on along the minus strand of NC_142592.1, from coordinate 24,650,809 downwards.
GTGGCCAGCCAGGGCGTAGGAAGGGAGGGGTGATAGGGGCGCTCCACCCTGGGCAGCACGATCCTGAGGGCTCCATCGCGGCTGCCCCCCCGCCTGCACTGGGCACCCCGCCCCCACAGGTGGCGGTCCCCGCCCCCAGAATGTGCACCACGCCCCTACGTGTAGCACACCACGCCCCCAGAATGTGCACCAGCCATGTCCCCGCCTGCTGTCTGCATGAAGCTCCGTCACTGTGGCCAGCATGACTAAGCCACTCCTGGCGAACCAGAGCAGCACACAGAAACACCATTTACCTTCCTGCCAGAGCGTGCCGGTACCTATTTATCTACTTGCACTTTGATGTGCTTTCGAACTGCTAGGTTGGCAGGCAGGAGCAGGGACCAAGCAATGGGAGCTCACCCCGTCATGGGGATTCGAACTGCAGACCTTCTGATCGGCAAGCCCTCGGCTCAGTAGTTTAACCCACAGCACCACCCGCGTCCCATCTCATACAGGTAGTATAATCCAAATACTTTGACTTTTAATCACAGACAAAAGAGAATGCAATGCATAGCTTGTTTTATTTTTTTAAAAAACCAAACCATTAAAAAGTGTTTCTTCCACTTCTTCCTAAGCCACACATTGTCCTCGGTTTCACAGGTTTGGTAGGCTCTGCATGAAATGCTTCTGGGGTAAATATCTTAGTTCATCTTAACACCAAGCAACCAGTAGCTAATTAATCTTACAATTAGGTTTCAACTTTATGGCCACATGCATACAAATTCTCCTGAGATCATCAAATTTAACAGATGCTGTGGAAAGAATGTCCGGCATGTTTGCTTGCTTTTGTTTTCTTTCTGGAGATTCTTGCTAAGCAGCAATCTTCAGAATATGGAGCAAAGTTTACCATAACACCAACTTAAAAATAGTAAAACTGGAAACTATTTGCTTGAGAGACCTAAGCTCGGATGCTTTTCTTTTTCTCTCTCCTTTTTATTTTTTTTACATATAAACTATTTCCAATGTAAACATAGCTCAGGTGTGGAAATGTGGTCTGACCATGACTTGGTTTCAATTGAAAGCATAAATATATTTATATTCATACCCCACCAACACATTCCAGGGGAGGGGGGGGGGACCTGGTGAGAGGTGCCCTGTGTTAGCCTCTCATAATCAGTCTGTGAGAGAGCTGAGGAACTGTGGACAGCCCTGTAGTGTGCTGTATAAGGGAAACAAGAAACCAATAACATTTTGAAAGCCCATATGTTCAGAAAGTCGTCTGGGTAAAATTGCCATCCAGCTGTTAGCCCACATTAGGCACCAAAGAATTGTGTGTATCTCTATAGACATTTGCAAAAGCAGATCTTGTGTTTGTGCTACTGGGACAAGTTAATTCTAGGCCTACTATGTAAGTACAAGATCTTGTAGGAAGATCTTCCAGGCACTTGGTTCACCAGCTGAGCCAAGTCAGCATGAAGGAACCTACACGAGGAATGAGATCAATGCATAGGGTGAAATCTTAATTTATATATTGCGCCAGATTAATAGATCAGGACCATGTCTGCATATGGTTGTGTGCCCTGTTCCTGGAGCTAGCTCATTGCCAGGGCCAGCCCTGACAACAGGCAGAGTATGGCAAGTGCTTCAGGTGGCACATGCCGATTAAGGATGGCAGCAATAGGAGCCACTAGTTGTATGCACCATGCACCATCTGCTGCCCTGAGGTGTGGTGGTGGGAATGCTGCCCTACACCTATTGTGGAAGTAAAATTCAGCTGCCAATCCAGTCAACTTCAGTAGTGGAATTGTTGTGCCTGTGTGCTGTCTTGTCCTTTATCTTAGGCTGCATTCACATGGCAGTTTATTTCATACCAGATGCACCATTGTGGTGTAGGAATGGTGTAGCAAATCCTCCCCTGATATGTTTGGCTTAGGAAACAGAAGGGTTTTTATCATAGGCAAAAATATCAGGCCTCGACAACTTAACCCGCGAAAACACATTTTTTTTAAATAATTTTTTTAATGAAAAATCAGAATTTCACCAAAAACCTGAAGTTATCCAATTCACTCAAAAAGGGTGCCAAACTATTGCCAATCCTCCCTTGATAGGTATGGGGCTGCCATAGAAGATGCTCTCTCCCAGGTCTCTACACACCTTAACCTTCTGAGGGTGGTGGAACCACCAAGAAGGCTGCTTTGCTCATCTTTATATCTGAGATGGTCTTCAGGGGTGGTCTCAGATATTTAGGCCCTAACATTTTGAACATGCCCTCCAACATTTCTCTGATAAAACTAAGGATCTCAATAATAATAATAATAATAATAATAATAATAATAATAATAATAAATTTTATTATAGTGGTACCTCTGGTTACGAACCCTTCAGGTTACGAACTCTGCTAACCTGGAAGCAGCTGCTCCTGGTTGCAAACTTTGCCCCAGGATGCAAATGAGCATGCCTCAGGATAGGAACGGTTTCGGCTTAAGAACGGACCTCCAGAATGAATTAGGTTCGTAACCAGAGGTATTACTGTATTTATACACTCTGGGTTGCTTCCATCATATAAAAAAACATAATAAAACATTAATCATTTAAAAACTTACGGTACCTCTCCAGGGCTGCCTTCAGATGTCTGCTAAAGGTTGTAGAGTTATTTATCGCCTTGGCTCAGGGGTCGCATAACTCCATACCCTCCAACATTTCTCCAATGAAAATTGGGATGTCCTAAGGAGAAGTGGTCCTGCCAACCTAGCAGTTTGAAAGCACGTCAAAATGCAAGTAGATAAATAGGAACTGCTACAGCAGGAAGGTAAACGGTGTTTCCATGTGCTGCTCTGGTTTGCCAGAAGCGGCTTTGTCATGCTGGCCACATGACCTGGAAGCCATACGCTGGCTCCCTTGGCCAATAATGCGAGATGAGCACGCAACCCCAGAGTCGGTCACGACTGGACCTAATGGTCAGGGGTCCCTTTACCTTTTTAAGGAAAAGTGGGACATACCAGGATCAAATCAGGAACTGGGGCTGCTTCTGTAAATCTGGGACTGTCCCTGGAAAATAGGGACACTTGGAAGGCCTGGTGTGAGGACTTTAAATGTACCCCCTCCCCTCTAAGCAGTCTACCACCATCCCATTGTTGCATGTCCATATATCTGGACTGGGGGCCTGTTGTTATTTAATGCATCTGTGTTTAGACCAACTAATCATCTGGCTTGTGGCTCCTAATTTGTGCCTGACTTTCCTTCTCTTTTTTCTGCAGAAATGTTCCCTGCTTCCCTAAAAACAGGACTGTTCCTTTTCTTTGGCCGACAGTCACACACATGTTTTCTCCCTTAAACTTTGCCTCATTTGGCTTTCATTCCTTTATGCAGCCTTTGAAACCATCATGAATGGAAAATCGCAGCTGTTTGCAAGATTTCCTAAAATGTACATGGAACTAATTTTCCAGGACCCCGACGTATCCAAGGGAGAGATGATGCCAAGGGGCGTTTTTAGTGCAACCAAATGCAAAATAAATGTGCAGTTAGCCATATGCAAGGTCAGCATGGATTAAGACACTTTTGTACTGGGATGGTGATTTTACCCTGGATAAAACGGGTTGTGCAGGTCATATATAAATAAAATATTGGCAGATAAAAGTGTACATCAGTGGGTCAGAAAATTGCACATGCTATCCTTAAGGGACGTTGGATCCATCCAGTCAGTTTGCATCACATGGTCTACAAAGTGGTTGCAACTGTGAAATCCACAAACATGTGAATTTTCTAATCTGCCTTGATCCAGCGGGGGTTATGTATGTGAACAGAGCCGCACATGTGACTCCCAGTGCAGAATGTTTGCACCTAGTGCTTAGAAACAGTGCAGTCTTTAGCATATATGCCACCAGGGTGCAAAGATCCACCCAGCGCCCCCAAATTTAGTTTAGCCCCCAAATTAACTTTTATTATGATGTAAGAGTTAATTTTGCATGCACGGCGCCATTGTTGAGTTAAGCGCCGCCATTGTGAATGACAAGCGCCACCACTGGCACGGTGCGTCTTTGGTAAAAGAGCACACAAAGTCGAAAGTCCTTTAGTGAAACAGTAGGTATACATTTCGGTAATACCTAGGTACATATGTATTTTGTTTTTCTAGCTTGATCAAAATTATTTATTATTTCATAACAGGTAGACAGTTAAGAGCTTAGATGGCTTAGACGGCTTCAGCGGCGGGCACATGGTGCCCCCCAGAATTTGGCGCCCAGGTGGCCTGCACCCCTTGCACCCCCGGGTAAAGATGGCCCTGCTTAGAAATGGGGACATGGCCCTATCTATGTTGTAAGAAGATTCAATATTTGCATAGTGCTTTCAGTGTTCAGATACCTTCACATGCTTTACAGACCCTCCAAGTGTCCCTATTTTCCGGGGACAGTCCCAGACTTAGAGAAGCCATCCTGGTTTCTGATTTGATCCCTGAATGTCCTGCTTTTCCTTATGACATCCCTATTTTCATAAGAAACTGGTAAATAGTATTATTATTATTATTACTACTACTACTACTACCGGTATTATTATTATTATTATTATTATTATTATTATTATTATTATTATTGACATCTATATTTTCATCGGAGAAATTTCACTGAAGACCATCTTCTAAAGCAGGCATAGGCAAACTCGGCCCTCCAGATGTTTTAGGATTACAATTCCCATCATCCCTGACCACTGGTCCTGTTAGCTAGGGATCATGGGAGTTGTAGTCCCAAAACATCTGGAGGGCCGAGTTTGCCTATGCCTGTCCTAAAGGTTGTATAGTTACTTATCTCCTTGGTTCGGGGGTTGCATAACTCCATACCCTCCAGCACTTCTCTGATGAAAATAGGGACATCCTAAGGAAAAGCAGGACATTCAGGGATCAAGTCAGAAACTGGGACAGCTTCTGTAAATCTGGGATTGTCCCTGGAAAATAGAGGTACTTGGAGGGTCTGCAAAGCATGTGGAGGGTCTGTAAAACACGTGCAGCTCTGCCATTCTCTTAGCCCTTTTACCAGCTCTTGAATGGTTTGGTGAGAGCAGGGCATCCCTGCATACAGCATTGCCATTCATCTTCTCTGTCCCAGGATGGTGGGTGTCTCAGTCATGGGGTGGAAGTGGGGGGGGAGAGGAGGCAGGGGGGCAGCACATTTCTGTTTCGCCTTAGGTGGTGAAATGGGATGGACAACCCCCGGCGTTGCATCAGTGCTCAGACAATCAGATGCAGCCACCTTTGATGGTGCTGATCACCACCTTTGATGCTTGTGAGCCTCTTGACTTTTTCACCAGGGGACACAACAGAAGGAGGACTTCCATTCACCCTCCATCCTTCCAAATCATCCTGTTGGAAGGCTGGGGACTTGTGATAAGAATGTGCAGCAACCTACTTGTTGTCCACATCTATCTCTGGATTGAGACCCAACTCATTGATCTTGATTGAGCCCATATGCATGCTTGATTAATAGTGATTGATTCAAGAGATGTGTATCCTGCCTTTCAGCAAATCAAGGCAGCTAACTGCATTAACAAAATATAATTTTCAACCATTAACATGTGGGTTTTTTGATTCATCCAGTACTTTTATATTCCATCTTTCTGTCAAGGTGATGATGTCCTTTGTCCCAGCAGAGGTCAGGTGGGCGGTAGACCGTCTGGTTGGAGCAGACTCCGGTGTTTTCTTTGCCTCTGTGCCTCACTATCTTCACAAACTATAACCTCATAAAATATTTGGCTTCATTTCCACACTTTGCAAAAGGGAAAAAATCCATATCCATGCAGCCTGGAGATTTGTTTATTTTTAATGCATTATATTGGATTGTTCTTGGGACATAAGTGTTTGTAGGCCTGGATTAGATCCACAATAATAATTGAGGATGTTTTATGTCTGTTCAATGCCATGAAGCTGAGCCAACGTTGCTTAGAAAGAAGTGTCAAACTCAGGGTAGCATCCCCACTGTGCTTCATCAAACTGGCTTGGATGCGTTAATCACAAAATGTTGTGTCTATTTAAATCTGCTTCAAATACAAGAGATCTATATGTGTCATTGTTGTGAGATCTAATGTTGGAAAGCCCATTTGTCTTATTGTGCTAATTATAGTTAGTGACAGAAAAGCTGAAATCCCTCCCACATCAAATAATCTTTTGCTTCTGAACTCTCTAGCAAGAACTTCAAATGGCAAGTTAGGTCTTTTGATTTGCACTGAATTCTTTTAAGTGCCACAATTTTCTTAAGATGAACAAAGAATTGAAATGCAGAGTGGCAAATAGTACTAACTGGCCTGCTATGATACAGAACGAAGCATGGTGAACATAGTAACTACAAGACATGGCGCTTGGGTTTGGATCCAAACACAATGTTGCATGTGCGCATCAAATGCCAGCCCCATTTCATCCAGGAATCTTTGCAAGCCCTGGCTTGAATTCAAGCCACGTTTGCAAAGATTCTTCCCTTGCAGAGCCATCTTAAAGTTGAGGCAGGAAAGGAATAAAGGAAGACTGGAGCTCACTCAGAGTACACTCCTGATTCTTCCTTTGAATGCAGTGTCATATGATGTCAGGTTATTGATGGATGGGTGGTCAGATCTGGATCTGGCCCACCAGCTGGATTCAATTTCCCACCCCTGCTCTAAAGTGTCCTTTCACACTTACTTTTCATAATGGCATAGTCACTGTTTTTGTCCACTATTTTAAGGGGTGGTTTTGAAGGTGATTGTCTGAACGTTTGGTCATTCATCACTTTTATTAGACAGTGAGGACTTGTCCACACTGGGCTTTACTGTGAGTCTGAGGCTGTTTGAATCCAAAAAAATATGGGCGTCACTCTCATGACATTGTCCTCAACCCATCCCCACGCCTTTTTGTAGATAGAGTTCTGATTTCCTCCATCCTGGAAAATTCTGAAAAGCAAAACAAAACCCAAAGTTGCCTGTTGCCTGGCTGCTGGGTGGGCAGCTGTCCTTTGCATCCTCTTCGGTTAAGGTGACACATCTGTCCTCTGACATGAATAGCTCACATTGGTCAAAGGGAATTGATGTGAAACAGTTACCTCCAAAGCCCTGCTCACCAATCCCCAGCCCCTCCACACGGGAAGTGGTGTGGTGCTTGTATCCATGCCACACAAACGAAAATACTGAGGATCCATTTCGGATTTTTCTGAAATGTCAGGGGTTTGGTTTTTTTGTGGTGGAAAAAAAAAGCATTTATTAGTGCATTGTTCCAGAATTGTAGCTGAATGATTATGATGATGTCATGTGGCAACATGCCATTTTTTTTTAAAGCAACTATTTCACTATAAAAGGTGAGTGCAGAAAGGTCCCAAGTGTCATGGACAAAGGAGCCAACTCCTAGTGACAGAGGTCCATTTGCCCCCCCCTTAAAATATTTGAGGGGTCTGGGTTCCCCAAAGTTGATGGACATTGCCATTCAAATGATGTCCGTGTGCTGTGTCTTCTGATCAATTATGTAGGGCGGAGCTTACCTGCCCCCTCCATATTTTATTCAAATTGGCACCCCCCAGGCATGAATATAATAAGTGGCTTGCTGAGTGGGGTGGAGCTACTATGCTAGCTTCACAGCAGGGTGGCTGTTGTTTACTGGGAGGAAGAGAAGAAAAGAAGAGGTGGAGTGGAGGTTGGTGCCTTGCAAATGAAACAGCAGAACTCTTGCCAGCACATTTGCACCACACCCACCTCTCCCTTTTCTTGAACCTCCCTCTATTCATCCTGGTAAGCTACCATAGCAGCTCTGCACCCATTAGAAGCAGCTGGCCAGGCATGGTATGTTTCACTGGGGACAAAAATGTCCTCCTTTCTTTTCAGCAGTCATTCTTCCATTTCACATTCGATCCATTAGGTTTATAGCATAGAAGGCTTGTTGAGACAATTGTTTCCCTCATAGTATTTTATGCATGAACTGAACCATTATGTATTTTAGAAATGGAGAACCACATCCAAAGTTAGGATAACTAGAAAATGCACAAACAAATAAAGAGGCTGGGAAAACAGGCTTTGCAACTCCAGCCAACAATCCACTCTGCCTGTGTTATGAATAGCCTGAGCATTCTCTATTTTTTTTAAAAAATGTTATTTTATGCAATACCTTCTTGCTGTAAACTATTTGTAAAGAATAACAATAGAACTGGCCAGCTGGCTGCTGATCACAATAACATACTTTACTGGCCTGTCAGCAGCATGGCAGATGGCATTTTTTGGGTCAGTTTGTTCCCATGTGTGGTCGCTGAGGACAGCTACCTATTAGGTATAGGAACCTGGACTCAATGGGCCGTAAGTAGTTCGAGTTGACAAGGTAGCATATTGACATATACTCACAAATAATTTCCATTGAGTTCAATGGGGCTCACTCCCACTTAAGTGGGTATAGAATTATAGACTTGGGGTTTGAAAATGGTCATTTAATAAGAGATTTATGATTGCTATTACTGGAAAGAAAAAACCCTCTACTTTTTAATAAAGAGCATGATTGGTCCATTCCACCAAGAGCTTCGGAATCCAGCAGATATCATTTCATCTAGAGTTATCCAAAATTCTGTAGTAGCCAAATCTATGCATGCCCAAACCCTACTGGAAACAAAGGCCTGGAAACAATGCCTTATGAGGAATGGCTTAGGGAGCTGGGTATGTTTAGCCTGGAGAAGAGAAGGTTAAGGGGTGATATGATAGCCATGTTCAAATATATAAAAGGATGTCACATAGAGGAGGGTGAAAGGTTGTTTTCTGCTGCTCCAGAGAAGTGGACACGGAGCAATGGATTCAAGCTACAAGAAAGAAGATTCCACCTAAACATTAGGAAGAACTTCCTGACAGTAAGAGCTGTTTGACAGTGGAATTTGCTGCCAACAAGTGTGGTGGAGTCTCCTTCTTTGGAGGTCTTTAAGCAGAGGCTTGACAGCCATATGTCAAGAATGTTTTGATGGTGTTTCCTGCTTGGCAGGGGGTTGGACTGGGTGGCCCTCGTGGTCTCTTCCAACTCTATGATTCTATGATTCTACTAAGTCATTCAGACTGCTTGTGCATTGAATGAAAGAGAATATGAGGACACTAGGCCCACGATCCCCTCTCACTGTCTACTTCTTAAGTGGGCTTTCTACATATGTCCAGAGTTTTTTCTATGCATGCAGGCTGCCCAAATGATTCAGAACCCTGATCTTCCAGGAGAGTACATCTCATGGGAAGCCTATATAGGACAGCAGGCTCCTCACTGCAGACATCTGAATCTAACTCATGGAACAGGAGGCTCCAGTTTGGCACCCACAAAAAACAGTGTTCCCACCAGTACCCCCTCTGTTGCCTGAAAAAGGTGTCAGTAAATATCCCTGCAAGAATCCACAATGCACACTTGCCATTTCAGTTCAGTTCCTGTTTGCACTGGCTTGACCTGTTGTACATTGAACAAATCACTCTTAAACATGCCCACATTTCATTGGACTAGACACACACTCTCCTTACCATCCTGGACAGAATACAGAGATGTGAAGAGTTAGCTGATGTAGGTACCTTTTTCCACCAGTGGGAAGGCCTGCTTGCACCATTTTGTTTTCATTGTTAGATGTGGCAGCCACTTTGTGTTATGCAACACACATACACAAACAAACAAACAAACAAACAAGCAGAGCAGCCATTTTGTGCCTGGCACCCATGGCACTTCCTCAAAATTCCAGGTGTGCCCATTGCCCCCCCCCAAAGATTGGTTGCCCCTGAAATGGGGGGTGATGGTGATGGTGATATGTGGGTAGGGGGAAGCGAACACATTCACCCATGTTTTCCCAAACATAATTCTAACTAGAATGCCTGCAAAAGGCTCCAGTGTTATTCTATAGAAACTGTGTTCTATGTAAGCAGCATGCACAAATACCTCTTTTTCTGGATGGTTAATCCTCAGGCATTCACACATCTGCATTTTGTATTCTGTTTTGATTGTGTTGCATTGCTTTTATGGCTTTGCAGATGCGGATGACTGGTGATTTCATTTGCTTTGAAATTTTAATTAAAGTATCTGCCATTTCCAACGGTGCATTACCATTCTCAACCTACCGATCATGATTCCCGGAACAGTGTTCCTAACCACGAGCCCTTTGCTTCCCATTCATCCCTTAAAGGAGTTGTAACAGAGGGCAAAAAAACAGTGAAAACAACTCACCAAATCCTTCCATACTCAGTTGAACCTTGGAAGATCAGCTTTTACGATAACGCCAATGAAACACACTCCATAGTTTGACAACCCAGATGTACTTATTTTTATTTGACCAACGCAAGGCTTTCCATTAGTCATGCTTCTTTCACTTTGTAAACCAATCCAAAACAATATGGTCAACATTCCAAATGTTGGGCTTGCCTGCTTGTAAGAAGTGGCTCCATTTCGAAGATGCCAGCATATTTGAGAGGTCTAGCACTTTGATCGAGAAAACAATCCTGTTACGGGTTTGCTTCTTTTCCTGTTGCACTGTTTTGAGACCCTTTAAGGCGCACAGACTGTGGCGGCTGAAACAAATAGCAAACACATTAACTTCAATGTCAGAAAATAATTTGGAGGCCCTTGTAAGTTATAATGGAAATGATGTCATGACAGTTGCCAGTCTGTTGACAGCAGGGCTGGAATACTGGGTCCAGTTATTGGGCCGCATCCAGAAATGGCCAGCCCTCTGTGGGACATTTTGACAGATGACCCACCTACAAATCACAGCCCGGTTCTTCCTTTGCAGCCGCATTCAAACCATGTCTGCCTTTGATTAAATGGCCATTTTTCTACCAAGGTTTTATTAAGATGAAAATAGCATATACCATAGAGGTGGCCCTAAGAAAGTAATCTGGGCATGTGACACAGAGGCAGAAGGACTTGACTTCCCAGCATTTTCCCAGCACGTACTAGTACGTAACAGAACTAGGAAAGAGTGCAAAAACAGACAAAAATATTACTTTAATCTCCTTTTACCAAAGAAATTTGATTGGCAAACTCCCCTGGTAAAATCACTCACTCTGATAGTTCTCCTCACTCTAGTATTTTCAATATACAGTGTTGCCTCGCTTAACAAACGCCCCGTAAGACAAAATTTTCGCTTAAAGAAAGGATTTTTCTAGCAGAGGTTGCCTCACTAGACAAATTCGTTTTACGAAAAATTCGTCTAGCGAATCGCGGTTTCCCATAGGAATGCATTGAAATTCAATTAATGCGTTCCTGTGGGCAATTTTTTTAAAAAAAATATTCAATGCATTCCTATGGGATTCACTAGACAAATTTTTCGTTATAAGAATAGACCCGTGGAACGAATTAAATTCATCTAGTGAGGCACCACTGTATGGCAAAGCCTGAGAAGAAATGATTAAATTTCCACAGATACACTTTATAAAGCAAAATTTTAAACATCCAAAGATCTGAAACACTTTAGGGGTCTCCACAGTGGCCTGGGTCTCTTTAGAATGATCCTGTTTCCACTAGGCCAAGACCCCAAAGTGTCTGAAGTGGCTTTGGTTTGGTTTGTGATTTGGAATTCGTCCAATTTTTTGCACTAATAAATTGTCTTTGAATATTCCCTGCTCTTCTTCAGAAGAAGCTCTCTTGAGCAGCAAATCTTATTTTGATGATTTAAAGGTAAAGGTAAAGGGACCCCTGACCATTAGGTCCAGTCGTGACCGACTCTGGGGTTGCGCGCTCATCTCGCATTATTGGCCGAGGGAGCCGGCGTATAGCTTCCAGGTCATGTGGCCAGCATGACAAAGCCGCTTCTGGCAAACCAGAGCAGCACATGGAAACGCTCTTTACCTTCCCCTATTTATCTACTTGCATTTTGACGTGCTTTCGAACTGCTAGGTTGGCAGGAGCTGGGACCAAGCAACGGGAGCTCACCCCGTCACAGGGATTCGAACCGCCGACCTTCTGATCAGCAAGCCCTAGGCTCAGTGGTTTAACCACAGCGCCACCTGGGTCCCTATTTTGATGATTTATTAGAAAGTAAACTTATTTATTTCAGCGTAACTTCGGGCCCTATTACCACGGCACGGAAATAAATGATGACAATTAGCTTATGTCCCACCTTAAACTACATTATGACTGCTGATGCTGATGATATTTGTATGTTAGAGCAGAGAAGAGGAATCTGGGACCCTCCTGGTTTTGTCGGACTGCAACTTACATCATCCCTGACCATTACCCATGGTGAGAGTTGAGGCCCAACAACATCTGCAGAACCACAGGTTCCCCACCTCTGCTTTTGATAAACATCTGAAAATCTGAGCTGCAAACTTCTTCATTACTAGAAGTGAGAATTCAAACCGAAGGAAAAACTAAAGAAGATTACATAAAGAACAATTGAAAATAAATTATTTGCACACTTAGCCTAATCATATGCATGTCTACTCAGAAGTAATTCATTGAATTCAGCAAGGCTTATCCTCCTGTGAGTCCAGTATTTTGCCCTAGAGTTTTCTGAGAACTCTAATTCTAAACATTTGTATATGTGAAAAGGGGGTCCCTCATAGGACATACATCCTATGAATAATGTAACAATACTCTGAGGAAATAACAGTGAATCTGAAATATTTATCACATTGGATTTTTGATGTGATTTTATTAAATGTAATAAATTTGCTTTTAAATGATTGTATTTCATTTCTACTAGGTAGGAAGTGGTGGATGAAGCATAGAGGTGAGGAGGGACTGTTCCCTAGACAATTGCAATTATTATTTTTAGCTAGAAAAATATATATATAAATGTTTGTATTTTGCGCTCCTAGGAGTGTTGCTTTCGTTTGCTTGTTTCATGAAAAAGAAGAACATTTTCTCAGGGCTCCCAATTATCTCCAACTTGTGTTTTCATTTTTTAAAAAGAATCCATGTAATAAGGAATCCTCAGCAGAAATCGGGAGGAAATGTAATTGGGTTTAGGTTTAATTTAAATGGCAAAACGCATACTCAGGAAATGGGTTTGTAAGAATCTGTGCCCATACAGTGAGTTGAAGCTGAATATACTGTATCTAGGGCTACATTCAAACCATACATTTAAAGTACTAGTATTTGACTATAAACAGTCATGGCTTCCCCCAAAGAACTCTAGGAACTGCAGTTTGTTAAGGGTGCTGAAAGCTGTTAGAGGGCCCCTATTCCCCTCCCAGAGCTACAATTCCCAGAGTTCCTTGGGAAGAGGGATTGATTGGGATAGCTCAGTCAGTAGAGAATGAGACTCTTAATCTCAGGGTTGTGGCTTTGAGCCCCACAATGATTGCAGGGGGTTGGACTAGATAACTCCCTGTGGTCCCTTCAACTCTACAGTTCTATGATTCTGTGACTGTTAAAGCACTCTGGGAATTGTAGCTCTCGGGGGGAATAAGGGTCTCCTAACAACTTTTAGGAGTACATCTTGGTACTCTTTTTGTTGTTGTTGGAGCACTGTATTTCAAAATCCAGAGAAGCGCTGATGCATTCCAGTTCATTCATTGTTTCGGAAAGTTCAAATTAGCTAGGTTATTGCCTAGAAATGCGAATCTGTTTTCTCCCTCATCCTTATGCCATAGTGATGAGCACAGTCATAGCTGTCAACATCAGCCCTGTGTCTGGTTGTGGATCCTTCCATGCGAACACAGGTATTGAGGTAAAGGCACACATAGAAAAAGATTAAGGAGTAATGCCATCATATTTATAGAATAACAAACCTTTATTGTCACTACACCACCTGTGGGCAGTGAAATTAAACGAGCCCCCCTCCCCCCCACAATTCACTCAGTCTTGTTCGCACACTGTGTGCTTGTTGGAAGTCAATTGCACCACTATTCCCCCCCCCCATTCAGCAGCCCAACAGCCCACGGATAAAAACTGTTCTTTAACCTGTTGGTGCAGCTGACTACACTTCTTCTGTATCTCCTGCCCAAAGGTAGGAGCAGGGCCGGCTCTAGGTAGACTCCCGGTGGCGCGGTGCGTTAGGGCACCGGGCCGGTAGGCAGGGCGCTGCGCGGCAAAGCCGCACAGAAACCATGCTGCACCCTGTGAGGGCGGGGGCGCCGGAGCGATCTCCGCCCCTCAGCACCAGGGCGCCTGACCTGCTCGAGACTGCCCTGGGTAGGAGATTAAAGAGGTGCTGGCTGGGGTGTGAGTCATGCCTGAGAATTTTCCTGGCTCTCCTGAGGCAGCGGTCTCCTGCGATGTCATCTAGCGAACTCAGGGGACAGCCCATGATATCATGTGCTGTATTCACTACCCTCTGTAGGTACTTCCCGTCCGTGGCTGTCAAACCAGCGTACCACACTGTAAAACAGTATGAAAGGACACTTTCTATTGTGGACTGGTAGAAAGAGATAATCATTTTTTGTTTGACATTGTTCTTACGCAAGACCCTAAGGAAATGGAGTCTCTGTTGGGCCTTCCTAACCACCTGGGTTGTATTGATTTTCCAAGTGAGGTCTTCACTAAGGTAAACTCCCAGGAATTTGAAGGAAGAGACTCTCTTCACACAGCACCCCCCCCCGACATACAACGGGGCTAGTTCCCCTTTCTTCCTCCGAAAGCCAACACCATCATCTCCTTTGTCTTACTGATATTTAGGTGCAAGTTGTTCTCTAGGCACATCATGTCGAGACTTTTTGAACCTCCTCCCTATACGCTGATTCATCTCCACTTGTAATTAGACCTATTATAGTGGTATCATCTGCAAACTTAATAATTACAGTGGATGGATCGAAATACAGTCACAGATTGTAGAAGAAAGGTCTAGGCCCACCAGCTTTTTAATAAGAATGTCCGGAAGGATGGTATTAAAAGCCGAGCTATAATCAGTAAACAGCATTCTGACATAATTCCCCGGTCTCTCAGGACATCCAGATGAAATATTCCTCCCTCTACCCATTTACATTTTGACTCTTACCCAACTAAAAAAAAAAAATCTCCAACTGTGATGTCATCACCATGGCCCATTGTCCGCACAACTATAATGTATTTCCTGCCAGGGAACGTTCCTGCCAAGCCTTAGAAAGCTCTCCTAGTCTCTCACCTTATTCAGTGTTACACAGCTTGCAAGCATATTCTCCAGCAAATGGCAACACATTAGGACTCCAGATGAAATTATTTCAAGGCTGACATTTATAGCTCAGTATTAATTCAGAGGCACAGCATGCAGCAATAGTCAGATTAACGACAGTGACCATTGTTTTGAGGTACACAGACCATCAATTTTCATTTCCCCCTTCTCTTGAGCATTTATCTTCCTAAGTAACAATTGATTGTCTTTTTTTGTGCTGTTGCTAGCAGTCACCCACAGAGTAAATCTGACTCGGAGGCCATGGCAATTTATTGTATTGTTTTAATTCAAGGGTAGCCTGCACTACCAGTATTTTGGAGTATAAATTCCATCATTGGCCATGCTGGCTAAGACTGATGAGAGTTGTAGTCCACAACATCTGGAGGACAGCAGGTTGTCTACCCAGTTTAGTGTATGCTAATCCAATGCAAGCAGTGTTTGTTTAAGCAGCAGAAACTCACTTGTATGAAGTGAAATAGCACTTGTGTGGCAACCATGTAAAGCAACCATTCCCATCATAGTGGCCCCCAGATGTTTTAACTACAGCTCCCAGCATAGCTGCCAAGTCTCCCGCTGAAAAATGCAGGATCAGCAGTGGTGCGGCACCGGAAGTCACTTCTATGCATGTCTGGACATGCGTAGAAGCAACTTCCGGTGCCAGCGCCGCCCAATTTCCGGTGCCCATACATGGGTAGCGTGGCACCGGAAGTCACTTCTATGCATGTTCTGACATGCGTAGAAGCTACTTCCGGTGCCACTCTTCCCGATTTTCAGTGCCCAGGCATGGGCGGAGCGGCACCGGAAGTCGCTTCTACGCATGTACGGACCTGCGTAAAAGCGACTTCCGGTGCTGTGCTACCCATGTCTGGGCACCGGAAATCGGGCGGTGCCAGGACCCAAAATGGAGCCTCTCTGACAGGTAGGAAATCCGGGGGATCTATGGGATTTTTTCCAATCCGGGCTGCCAGCAGGAAACGGTTTAAAATACAGTACGGGGTTTCCCCCCGAAAAACGGGGAACTTGGCAGCTATGGCTCCCAGTGAAGTCTCCAACTATGATGATTAAAATGTGATTACAATATTGTCCCACTGCTCAGAGATTCATTAGTCTAATCACTCTATTGGACTATAGTGGTGTTAGAGTTCTTGCAAACAGAATCCCTGATCTGGACCTTGTGCAGAAGAGAAATGAACGAGTTTTCTACTCATCAGTTTGCCACTCTCTAATGTGCCACTGGACATATTGCTGGGACAAGACAATTTACTTATTCTTCTGCAGAATATGGTTTGCTAAGCGTCGGTGCAACTGGTTCTACTAGTGAAACTCATTAGCACACAGCTTTAAAAATCTAAAATATGAGACTTTATCAAGTATGGCAATTTCAGTAAGTCTTATGCCATTAATAGCCCTTAGGTAGGTTTAGACCACAGTGCAACCCACATCCGTTACTCTTTTATCTATTAGCCTTTAGTCATTATTAGGCCATGACTAGTCACGGCTATCTAAAGGTGTATGCCCCTGTTATACATTTTCAAGATATATATTTTTAAATAACAAGAACATAAGATGTGCTCTCAAAGGAGCCAATCCAGTCCAGGATCCTGTTCTCACAGTGGCGAAGAAGACCTTCGTGGGAAGCCTGCAAGCAGGATCTGACCACAACATCACTCTCCCCACTTGTGATTCCCAGCAATATGTATTCAGGCAATCCTGGAGGTAGTTAATGGCCACTGTTGGCTTTCTCCTCTATGAATTTGTATAGCTTAAAGCTATCACTACATCATATGGTAGCAACACCCATGGTTTAACTTTGTGCAGTGCCTCCTTTCATCTCTCCTGGATTTTCCAACATTCAGGTCCATTGAATGCCCCCCGGTTGTAATTCAGCCCCATTGCATGGAATCGTGTTAGCCCTTCTCTAAGGAATAAGGCAGGGCCCAAGGCCAGGACATTTTGGCACCTGAGGCAAACCACAAATGGGTGCCTCCCTCCTCACCAGGGAAGAAGGATGTTCTAGATCAAGAACAAGGGGGGCGAAATAAAGATTTACATTGGGACCTGCTGCCCCTGTGGATCATGCTGTCCGAAGTGGTCACCCCACCTTGCCTCATGGGTGGGCCGACCCTGGAATCAGGCACCTCCTGTGGAGCTGTACCTCATACAGATGTGTAGAATTACACGTGTTTCTATTTTAGGACCTCGTTGTCGATATATACCTAGAGGTTATTTTCCACTCAATAGCACGTCTGAAAATAACTTTGCTTGGGCTTTAACTCACAGTTCCCCCCCCCCGATCCTGCCCCCTCCTGTTTCTGCTCGGAATAAATGCCGTTATTCTTACTTTTTAAAGGAGATAGGATAACGTGTAGCTGAGTAAAAATATTGATTTTTTTAAAATAAAAAGATGTAAAGCAAGAAAGGAGAGAGAAAGAAATAGGAAAGCCATTTGAGATGAATGCTCCTTTTCACAGTTCACACACATGATTTAACTTGGCAGTGAAACTGCTCTTAATTCAATCCATCTGCCCACTGCCCACTGCGTTGCTCAGGGCCAGCATTCAGAGGGAACAGAATAGAAACTGTACCTTCAGTCTGCAAGAAAAGTGAGAGCCTCAGATTCATTCCTCAGTGAATCACCCGGTTTGTGCTAGGTAAGCAAATAACTTCAACTTCTCCATGTTTTAAATGTCCCCATGACTCTCCTATGCAGTATGCAGTAGCTGCAGATTCCAAAAGGCCTTAAAAATACAGCATCATAACTTTATGACAAGAACATGCAAATATTAACAAAATTGATAAGTGCCACACATTGGATTTTCACCAATGAATAACACACCCAGTTAATATCATTCAGGCTGCACTAAGGGAAAACAGGCAGTGGCATAGCAAGGGGGCCGAGGGTGACCTGGAGGGGGGGGGGGTGACACTCGGCACCCCCCACTGGGGAACATTTTTTAAATTTTCTGTTGCATGAGATTTTTAACTGTTCTTATGTGTTCTTTCAATGCTGATTTCATATCTGAAGTCGGTTTTGTTCTGTAAGCTCTAGGTTTTTTTTTTGCAATTCATGTTTTTCACTTTTCGCCAGAGCCACATGTGTGTGTGTGGGGGGGGGGGGTGACAAAAAAATTCCGCACTGGGTACCACCTGGGCTTACTACGCCTCTGAAAACAGGCACTGGAGTCCAGATCTTGCAGCCAAAGAGAAAGAGTGTCCTCCCTAAAAGAGGGCACCTGTTGCGGTGAGACCTGGAGACTGACCTCCTGGTTATGGGCGGGTATATTTGATAGCCACAACACCTGATTGCTAGGTCTCTCGTTGCTCCGTTTTAAACGGATCAAAAGACCTATACTGTATATACCTATGCACGTGACCCAGAGCACGTGACCCGATTTAAGTTAGTCCCTTCCCCTATCCCTTCTCCTTCCCTCTGGAGGCGCTTTAGCCCCATGGGGCTTTGAACCCCTGAGCGCTCCCGGTTAAGGGAGCTTGCCGCTTTTTGTTTATTTGCTGCCCATCGGGTTAAATTTCACAGCGGCTTCAATTTTCCTTGATTTTAGCTGTGACTGTGACTTTGTGCCTTTATAGCCTTAGCTCAGCCTTGGGATTTTGGGATCGTCACTGCCTTGGGAGGCCACGTCCAGCCGATCACATTGCTTTGCAAGCTTGGGAGTTCCCTCTCCATAAAACAGTAATTTGTCTAATTGTTTTCCGTAGACTGGCTGGGACTGTCTAAGGGCAGACTCCCCCCGGTCGGTCGGGCTGCCATTTCGGGTTCCCTTCTCCATTGGGAGAGGTCCTGCACCATCATGTTATGGTGGGAACACCATTTTGTTTTGGTGGAAGTGCCATTTTGTTTTGGTGGGGTGCCATTTATATAAGGGAGTAATAATTTAATACCCCCCACACAGCCGGTAAGGAAGGGATTGAGATGCCTGTTAAAAGGAATCCCAGTCCTGCTCTCCCTTAGAGGCCCTTCGCAATCCCTCCATTCAGCGCCGACCTCCACGGTTCCCCAGCATATGCTGAATCGCTTGGGTGTGATTGTTTATTGGTTCAGACCCTGCTGCCATTGCAAGGTTCAGTACTGAACTTGAGATGCTGGTGCAGCAATTTGGGTCACAGTCTGGCCCTTCCATGTCATCCACTGTTTTTGAAGCTCATGGTCCTTCAGACCTGAGCGAGGCAAGCGAGCGTTATGACCCTTTGGGGGCATTGCTTTCTCAATATCAGCCTTCCAGGATTCCAGTGCCAGTTAGTCCTAGGGGCTGTCCTAGGAGTCAGGGTGCTATGGTACAGTGGACCTTTCAGTCCAGGCTGACTCGTTCGCAGTCAGCACCCCCAGGCAGTAGCTTAGGAAGATAGGGCCGGTGGGGACAGGGCGCCCCGGGCAGCGCAATCCCAGGGGTGCCATTGCGGCTGCCCGCCCCACTCCCAACGCACATCTCGCTCCTGCGCGTGGCGCGCCCTGCCCCCAAACGTGCTCCCCACCCCCAAAGCGCGTGTCCTGCCGCTGCGTGCGGCACCCCCCGCCCCCAGAACACGCGCCACATCCCTGGGGGCAGTGCGCCTACTCTCCACCCCCGGTGGCAGAGCATGAAGCTCTGCCACTGCCCCTGGGGCCT
This sequence comes from Zootoca vivipara, assembly GCF_965207765.1. Classification (NCBI taxonomy): domain Eukaryota; kingdom Metazoa; phylum Chordata; class Lepidosauria; order Squamata; family Lacertidae; genus Zootoca; species Zootoca vivipara. Next base: position 24,631,176 of record NC_142592.1, on the reverse strand, counting down.
GGGATTGCAGGGCCTCAATTGGCACCACATGTGGGAGGCAGAGTTCTTCCCCAGCCAAGCACCTCACATGTTTTTAGTTCTGTGCAGGTTGGGCCGGCCCATTCGAAGGAGGCAATCAGTATCCAGTTTTCAGAGGAAGATCTCCCGGTGCCTAGAGTCCCTTCATCTAGAGATGACGATTCCACTTCAACTAGCGGTACGTCCTCTCAGTCCTCTGATGATGACTCAGATGCTGTTCTGGGTCTGTACTGGGGTCATGGTGAAGGAGTTTGGGGCCTTCCCAGGTGGGCATGGCAGCAGAGAGCTAACATGCACAGGGCCAGATACAGCCTCCCTTTGGAGTGTGTTGATGTTGAGCTGGTCAAGGACATTAAAGTTTCAACCAATGCAGTTAGGGGTATCATTCCTGGTGCACACTTGCAATCTAGAATGCATAACAGAATTACTTAACGGTCATTACGTTGACATTTTTAAGCTTCTTCCCCCTAATGAATGCCCGGATAAGGATAAACAGGTGTCAACGGGCAGGAGTAAGGCCAGCTCTCACAAAGTGGAGAGAACCTTAGAAATTTTTTGATAAGTATAAATCGGCATATGGTGTATTAAGAAGCGTGGAGTCATAGAATTATTCCACAGCATTACAAAGGTGATGGGGAAGAACTGCACTTAGATTCTTTCCTGATTAAAAGAGTTCAGACAATTAAAAGAAGGAAATCAGACACAGTTCAGGGAATGAGAGTCAAGTGAACAAAATACAGCTAGGATTTAGAGCTTTGGCTTCAGAAGCTAAAGCCACATTGGACTGAACTTAAATGTTGAGTGTCTCTTTTATTTTTTGCATCATTTCAATGGCATGTAAGTTTGATTTCTGTGCAAGACTTTTCTAACAAGCAGCATAGTTCGTGAACTGCAAGAAACACCCATCTGTTCCCATATTTTACAAGAGAACACAGCTCCCCTTATGTGATGGGCGGAGACAAACTCTCCTATTTTGTGTGGTGCACTCAAGCAAAGTCAGAAACAGCAGGTTCGCCTCTCTTTTATTTGCTGCACATGAATACAGAATTGTGCTTTGTGATTTTCTGTATCTCGTGGGTGGGGCAGAGAACAGGCTCTCTCAGTGCATGCCGAGAGCCCAGGAGGATCGGAGGCATGCTGAGACAGATTCATTATATATTTATATTATTTGTAAATTTGTATGCCACCCTTCATCCAATGATCACAGGGCAGTTCACAACATAAAAATGCAAACAAACAAAAAGAAGCCAATTCATTCTGCTTCCTGGCAATCTCTGCGAAGAAATAGGTGGTGCTTGGGAACTGTCTTGGGAACTGTTTTTTTGCATCAGTTGTTGATGAAGTTCTCAAGTGTCACGAGTCCCTCCTGTACCGCCTCTTCCTAGATACCTGATAAGAACTAAAAATGGTGGCACAGTGGGCATTTTTCTAGCCTAGTCAGTCTGACCATGCTGACCGCAGAAACTGGACATTGGCTTTAATATTACTGATGCTTAATGAGAGAGTTAAGCACATGATTAACACTTCTTTTTAAATCAATAGAACTTTTTAATACAGCCGTACCTTGGAAGTCAAATGGATTCCATTCCAGAAGTCTGTTCAACTTCCAAAATGTGTGGCTTCTGATTGGCTGCAGGAAGTTCCTGCAGCCAATCAGAAGCAGCGGAAGCCCCGTCGGAAGTTCGGCTTCCAAAAGAAAGTTTGAAAAACGGAACACTCACTTCCTGGTTTCAATCGTCCAGGAGCCAATTTGTTTGGGAGCCAAGGCATTTGAGATCCAAGGTTCAACTGTACTTAACTTTGGAAGAATGATGCCCAAAATTATTATTATTATTGTCTCGAATCAGAACCCAGGAAGATATTCAGTCCCCTGGGGAAGGGAGGCAGAGTTAAATGGAGTAGACCAGCAACCTAAGTAATTTCGTTGTTCCCGCAAGGGGACAATGACAATAAATATATCTTATCTTAATATTACAGGTAGGTAGCCGTGTTGGTCTGAGTCGAAGCAAAATAAAATTTTTTGAAGAAGTGTGCATCTGAAGAAGTGTGCATGCACACGAAAGCTCATACCAAAATATAAACTTAGTTGGTCTTTAAGGTGCTACTGAAGGAATTTTTTTATTTATCTTAATATGTTATACATTGCATCATGTGATAGCTATTCTGCCAAAGTTGGACAAAAGTTTCCTGCATTGCAGGGCATTGGATTAGATGACCCTTGTGGTCCCTTACAACTCTGTGATTATAAGATAAGCTTCGATGAACCAAGGCTTTATTCGATTTTCTTAACTGGTTACATGGGGTGTGAGGTTTGATTAATGACTATGAGATTGAATAATCTAATGATTCAACCATGGTTCATTGCCATTTTATTTAGTTCATGTTCAACCCCCCCCCCCCAACATCATTATTAGATTCTTGCAACATAAATAAATGTATGAGGTAGTCTCAGAAATATTAATATTATATAAGAACACTCAATATTGAGATCTCTCCAAGAACAAAAAAATATTTCTGTTAAGGTCAAGTGCCAAGTGTCACTTTAATTTCTCAAGGGCTAATGAATCAGAAGTAATTCTTAGTAATCCACATGTAGACTTTTCACGCTTTAAAAAACCACCCTCTATTATTATTAAGGGAATCAAAAATTAATTTACGATATATTCATCAGATTAACTCTTCCTTCTGACTAGAATTGATGTTCTCTCAAGCATAGAGTTGCTGAGACTGAAGCTACAATCCTATACCCACTTAACTGAAAGTAAGTCCCATTGAACTCAATGGGACCTACTTCTGAATAGACATAGGATTGCACTGTTAGAGAACGGAATGTGCATTTGTATTGCATCCCCCACTGTGGTGGGCAGAGGATTCTCTGTGCATTCCTACTTAGCTCTGAGAAACCTTGGGTCTGTCACTATCTCTTAGCCTAAGGTACCTCACAGGACTGTTGGGAAGAAAAGTGTGTGTGTGTGTGAGAGAGAGAGAGAGAGAGAGAGAGAGAGCAAACCCCCTGCCCCCCCCCAATTTCCCGCTACAGTGGGTTAACAAGTTGCATGAAAATGCCCTTTTTATTGCACAGAGGAGCTCTGAGATTTCAACCGTAATTGTCTGCCTTAAAAAAATATATATTCAAAGATGCCTGCAGTATTTGTATTGTCGGCATGCAGAGCTGGGAGCAAGCCCTACTGTCGCGCAGCCTCCCACATTCCTTGTGTCAGGAGTGAGCTATGTGCTTTGCCTAATTTCAGGTGGGTGGCAAGGGTGCAAAATAGGAGGGAAAGTGGAGGGAGGGAGAGAGAGAGAGAGAGAGAGAGAAGTGACAAGAGAGAAAAGAGGGCACCCCATTCCCTTTTGCTGATGGTTCCTTCTACTTTTGGCTCCACCCATTTCCACTAGCTCCAGTGCTGCCCCCTTCTGGCATACATCCCCTAACAATACCCCATAGGAATGAGGCCCTATACAGATAAAAGACTCCCACCCCCCACCCCCCACCCCTGCACTATGTGGATCCTTTACTATGTGCCAGAGCTTCCATATGTAGATTCCTGCATTAGTAGCTCTTACTCTCACAATCCACTAAATATAGGGAGAGTGGAGTTAATCGTGGTTCTGCTTCATCTCCCTCCATATGTTGTGAGACTATAATTCCTATCATCCATTGGACCTATTGACTGATGGGAGATGTAGTCCAGCAATATCTGCGGGAAGGGGGAGGGGTTTCTATGTTGGCTACGCCTCCTTCAAAAGATCAGTTCCATTCAGAACTCAAAACGTCTTAGCCATGGGTAGGCAAACTAAGGCCCGGGGGCCGCATCCGGCCCAATCACCTTCTAAACCTGCAGATGGTCCGGAAATCAGCATGTTTTTACATGAGTAGAATGTGTCCTTTTATTTAAAATGCATCTCTGGGTTATTTGTGGGGCATAGGAATTCATTCATCCCCCCTCCCAAAAATATATATATAGTCTGGCCCCCCACAAGGTCTGAGAGACAGTGGACCAGTCCCCTGCTGAAAAAAATTGCTGGCCCCTGCTCTTAGCTATCTGAGCTGCTGTGAACGGAATGACACTTGGGGTGGGAATTTGGTCAACCAACAGTTGGAAGAAGATGGGGGTGGATGGGATTGGCTGGGTGGGAACAAATTCAGGAGCTGCTTAGTTCTTCCTAACCACGTGCACCCAGAATTCAGCTGAACGTGAATTTGTTTCCGTTGTTCCTCCAACAAGCACTCTGTCCGTTGTTAACCCTGGGTGACTGTCAGTGAAACCCATGCTTAAAAGGTTTGAACACCTACCTGATTCCTACACCTTCGCAGCACTGTTGGCACAGAACGGCTGTGATAAGTGGATCTACAATCGTTCTATTAGAAGATGGATTTGCAATTGCTCTATTAGAAGATATCATCCAGCAGGCAATTCCCCACTTTCCCCCAGCAATCTGAAACATCTCCAGTAAGTACCATTATTGTCCATCTTCTGTGCTTATTGGAAACATCGAAAATAGGCGAGGAAAACTTTTCACAGCACTCATTATCTTGTATCATTATTTCTTCGGCTGCCCCAGGCCTCTTAAATAAATGTTTGGTGCGTAGGGCTATTTATTCTATTGTCAGTGATTAATGTGCTGCTTGATTTAATTTGGTATGCATTTTGTAGTAGCCATTGTATGTCTTCAGACTTATTTAATAAGGACAGTCTCTCTTTTTCCCCAAAATCTTAAGCATCTCTTTTCCTAACTAATTGAAAATGTTCATGCTTTTTGTTGAGTAAGTATTTTATGAATACAAGTCTATGTATAATCAACTGTTTGGCTGTCTGTTTCCATGCTCATATCATACCGTAGTGGCAGGGGGAGACATAAAAATATTAGGCTGCAAAGTCTGTTAGAAAGAAGATGAAAAATATGGGGAGCTCTTCATTCCTCCCCCCACTTTTTCACTATTTCCTCACTGCTTTTTGCATGGATGTAACAAATTAATATAAATCATGGCATGTGAAACCCCTCTCCTAAGAACAGTGAATACATTGGCAAAAGCAGAACACACGGAAGTAGTTCTTCACGCAGTGTGGAATTCGCTCCCATGAGATGAATGATGACCACCAACTTGGATGGCTTGAAATGAGGATGAGACAAATTCATGGAGAATGAATGGTTACTAGCAATGGTGGTTACATTCTTTTTTCTTTTCTTTCTTAATTCTTTATTGAGATTAAAATCAAAAATATAACAAAATATAGCAATAAAAACAATACAAATGATATGAACAAATAAACCATACCTAAAACACAAATTATACATAACCAAAAACTTCTACATCAAATAAATCAGATAAATCGATTAAATCCTATATATACATCCTTCTTCGGTAAACCGACTTCCACTTGTCGTCCTCCCGGGCTGATAAACTCATACCTTTTTACACTGCTTCACTTAATTTCCAAATTTTTGATCTGTATGGAATATTAAAAATAAATCCAAGTTTTTATCATGGGGCACTGCCTTTTAAGATATTCCCCAAATTTTCCCCAATTTTGGATACATTTTTTATTACTACCAACTCTAATTGCATTTGTTAATTTAGCTAATTTCACATAACTTTTCTTGCCATTCTCCAATTTTGGGGGCCTCCTCTTTTTTCCAATATTTAGCAAGTAGAATTCTTGCTGCTGCTACTGCATATAAAAAGATTTTTTCATCCTGTTTATTTATATCTTTCCCCCACCATCCCTAATAGAAAAGACTCTGGGCTCTTTTTTATGTTGTACTTACATATCTTTTTTAGTTCTTCCCATATCTCATTCCAAAATATTTTTACTTTATCGCAGTGCCACCATACATGCATAAATGTCCCCACTTCTTCTTTACATCTCCAGCAGAGGTTGTCTTTTGACTTGTACATTTTGTGGATTTTCACTGGCGCCAGATACCACTTATAAAACATCTTTATCATATTCTCCCTAATTCCTTCTGATGCCGTAAATCTCCATGATGTTCTCCATAGCCTTTCCCAGCTTTCCATTTGTATGGGCTTTCCCAGATCCATTGCCCACTTTGTCATTGTTTCTTTCACTGTCTCATCTGTAACATCCCATTCTAACAATGTGTTATACATTTTAGAGATGATTTTTCAGTTACCTTGTAACAAATTAATTTCTAATAATGAGGGTTCAACCAGGAAGCCTTTTTTCGCATAATCCTCATTAAATCTGCCATATACTTGATGGTATTGCAGCCACCCCGTTAGATGTTGTTTAATATCTTCAAAGTTTTTGATCTTAAATTTACCCTCCTGTTCTTCTAATAAATCTTTATATTTCCCCCACTTTCCATCTGTGTTTGTTTTTTTAATTGTAATTATCTCTATTTGCGTTGCCCATTTTGGTGTTTTAGGTTCTAACAGTCGCCTATGTTTCCCCCACATTTTTAATAGAGATTTATTAATTATATGGTTGTTGAACCCTTTATGCACCCTTACCTTTTCATCCTCCAAGTAGGCATGCCAACTGAACTTATTATCAAAACCCTCTAGGTCTAACAATTCATGATTTTCCAGAGTAATCCAATCTTTTAACCATAGGAAGCTTGCCGCATCATGATACAGATTTAAGTTTGGCAATGCAAGCCCCCCCTTTTGAATCCATTAATAATTTATACTTTATCCTAACTGTTTTATCATTCCAAATGAATTTAATGAGGTCTTTTTTCCATTGTTTGAAGATGTTGTTTCCTTTTCCCAGTATCGGCAGCATTTGAAACAGAAAGAGCATTCTGGGTAGAATGTTCATTTTTATAGTCGCTATTCTGCCTAATAATGTTAAATTTAATTTATTCCAATTATCCAAATCCCTCTTCACATCTTTCCACACTTTTATGTAATTATCCTTTACCAAATTGTTTGTATTATTTGTAATCCATATTCCCAGATATTTGGTTTTTTTAACCACTTCCAATCCTACTTTCTCCTGTATTTGTCCAATTTCCTCTTTCGATAATTTTTTAACTTTTAAATTTGTTTTCTTCATATTGATATCAAACCCTGCCAATTCACCGAATTCTTTAATTTTTTCCAATGCCCGCGGGATGCTTTCAATTGGATCCTCCACTGTAATTATAACATCCTCCGCGAATGCTTTTACTTTGTGGACATCCTTTCCAATTGTTATTCCTCTTACCTTATGATCTTCTCTCAAATTTTTAAACAAAAATTCCAAACACAAAATAAATAATAGCAATGGCGGTTACATTCTACCTTCACTGCATACCCCTCAACTGTCCCACTAAAATCGGGACATCCCCCTTTTTTGTGTGAGAGCACAGAACCCATAAACACATACATGTCCCAGTTTTTCTCCTCAATGTGTTGGTGTCAGGCTTCAGGGAATCAGATCCTTCCCCGGTGGCAGTAATTCAGCAGATCAAATGAAAGGAGCGTTCTTAGTAGATAGTTTCTTTAATAATCACAGCAAGAGACAAAGGAATGCATATCTCTCTAAAAATGGTGCTGCTCCCAGTTAAGGTTCACTCCCTCCATCCCCATTAATCTACATCACTCCTATGTTGGGTAATCTGAGCTTGTTGCCACTGCACTTTCTGTTCTATCACTCTCAGAACCCTTCTAGTCCTAGGCGAAGGGGGCCCAAGAATGCTGTCCAAGGATACTGAATCTGCCAGCTGTCTTTCTCCTGGTGTTTCCTCTTCTAGCTGTTCCAGTATTTCCAAGCTTTTCCCCTCTGGACTATGCCCCTCTGCAAACCACTGTTCTAAATCAATACTGACCTTCTGCCCTTGGGAAGGTTCAGGAGAAGGGTGTGTGTGGCTCCCACCATTCCTCCTCAGTCCAGCCCCTGACACCTGGAGGTTATGCCTCTGTATACCAGTTGTTGGGAATCATAAGCAGGGAGAGTAGTGTTGCATGCAGGTTCTGCTTGTGGGCTCCCCATAAGGCATATGGTTGGCCTGTGTGAACTTCCAGACACATGTAACCAACTTACATAAAATATTAAAACTTCAGTACCAGTTCTAATTCTCACCCACCTCTTATAGCCACATCCCCAGGATGTCGGGAAACCTTAGCATCAAATGATCAGGTGGAGCTTCTCACTAGGCTGCAAATGTAAGTGAGAACCAGGCTTCTGTCTCTTCCTGTCTGCAGTGGCTCCACGAAGTAGAAAGTCCTCATGGGGAAGGCAACAGACCTTATCCCCGTATGAGATGGCAACAGACTTTCTCCCAGCCCAGTGCTATTTTTCTAGAAAAAGAGGCGCTGGAACTCACCATGAACACTTCCTTTGTTCTCATATAATGGCAATGGCGCCCACCCAAGAGAGGACAGAACTGACTTCCAGTGAGTTCCAGCTGGAAAAAAAGCCCTTTTATTGATCTGCAGGAGGTTTGATGGAATGAACCTACTCGTTCTCCTGGTATAAATGGCTGCCAGGAAAACCTTGCACCAAGTTATTCTTTTTCTTGAATGTGGATGAGGACTGTTTGGGAGAGTTTTGTATGCCAGACACTATGACCATCGACACAGGCATGCTCACTATTTCCCATTAGCTTCCCATGGGGTGTTTTCTTCCTCGTATCATATCGAAATGCGAAGTTGAAATTAATGTGCATTAATGTTTTTTGAATAGAAAGACAGCAGGAGATCAGAAAATGTCATTTTTCATCTGGTACATAACGGAGCCACTTACAGCAATCATTCCATCATTTCATGCATTTCGTTCTTCTCTAGAGGACCTGTTGCTTTCCTCTATTAAAAAGGGTCAAAGCATTTTTTTTTAAAAAAATATCCTTAGACAAAAATATGAAATAGCTACTGATGCTTAAGATCCTGTGACTTTGACCACCGACATGCATACACAGGGAACGGCATAATATTGTTGTCCACATTATAATTAATAGCCTTCTTGTTATCAGGATTTTTTTTATAATTAGCACTTTTTAGTCACTTCATACAAAAATGAAATGTGCCAAGGCAACTTGGCAACAAAATAAAATACGAACAGAAAAGAACCAAGCAAAAGTCCAAATCAAAATGTGGAGCTGAACCTTAGCATGCAAGAACACTTTGAAACCATCACTTCTTTAACTCTTTCGTGAAGATTTCAAAAAAATTTGCCCCTCAGGGGTTTGGTTCAGGAGAAAAAAATATATATCAAAAGAAGAAGTTCTGGGTGTGAAGATCCAAGTTTGGGGCAAGTACTCTTTGGTGAGACAACTCCAGCAGAGAACTAAAGTCACACAATATGCAGCAAAGTAAAGCATGGGAATTTAGCTCGTTAGGCCTTTAAAATATGCCCTGTTGGATAGAGTGGGGTGGCTGCCTTATTCAGCATAAAAAGGCAAACAATGTGTTTGTTATTCAGTTTATTATTGTTGCATTTTAACTGCCAGGGAGGCATGTTTGTGGGTTGTGATGTTTCTTGGAGCAGCCAAAATAATTGGAATTGGGAACAATACACCTTGACACATGGAGGAAGATGTCATTTACTGCTCCACCTAAGGTGGCAAAAAGTCCTGGGCTGATTCTGGCATCCACACTGCATTTCATTAGCTTTGTAAGTTAGGGGGGCGGATTAGGCCACTGTACTGGGACACAGAAAACGGATGCAAATTCTATACAACAGTCAATGTGGATATTGTTTTACAGATTGTTCTGTCTGCTTCTATTATCTTACCTAGGCTGCTGTTGTGTATAGTCTTACCAGGGAACAAGTTCCAATGAAGTCAATGGAGCTGACTTCTGAGTAGACATAGAATCACAGAATTGTTGAGTTGGAAGGGACCATGAGGGTCATCTAGTCCAACACCTGCAATCTTTTGCCCAACCTGGAGCTCAAACCCACAACCCTGAGATTAAGAGTCTCATGCTCTACCGACTGAGCTATCCAGCAACTCAGTCTGGATAAAATACCAGTCCCATGTGCACAGTTGGGTGATATGTTTATAAGGGCCAAGCAAAAACGTTACAAAATGGTGGTAAGTTTTTCAGTTCCTCAGGAAAGATGTTACACAAAGCTGGAGGAAGGGGAAAATCAAGAGTACAAAAGTATATGGCTATTAGAGCCATGAGGGAAATTTATACTAGACTCCGTTCTGAGACAGAGTACAGCCATACCTCGGAAGTCGAACGGAATCTGTTCCGGAAGTCCGTTCGACTTCTGAAATGTCCAACTTCCAAAGTGTGGCTTCTGATTGGCTGCAGGAAGCTCCTGCAGCCAATTAGAAGCCTTGTTGGATGTTCGGCTTCCAAAAGAACATTTGAAAACCGGAACACTCACTCACGGTTTTTGATTGTTCGGGAGCCGAAATGTACGAGTTCCAGGGCATTCAAGAACTGAGGTATGACTGTATAGAGCTGCACTATTAGATATTCTACTATGTGTGGTTTTTTTTTTACATTTTAATATTTTGACTTAGGCTGCAGTCCTAGCCTTCCTTACCTGGGGGTAAGTGCCCCCCCGAGTTCTGTAGAACTTATTTTCAAGTGGGCACAGTTAGAATTTTGATGCAAAATAAAAAAAATCCTTCAGTAGCACCTTAAAGACCAACTAAGTTTTTATTTTGGTACTAGCTTTCGTGTGCATGCACACTTCTTCAGATACAGTGTGCATGCACACGAAAGCTCATACCAAAATAAAAACTTAGTTGGTCTTTAAGGTGCTACTGAAGGAATTTTTTTTATTTTGCTTTGACTCAGACCAACACGGCTACCTACCTGTAATTAGAATTTTGATGTTAGTCTCCTCTTTAAAACAAACAAAAAACCCCTTCTTACAATAATAGACTGGGGCCCATGTTGAATAGGTTATGTGAACAGGAAATATATAAATACATTTAAGCTGGAAAGAAATACAAGAAAATTCACCTAGGGAAACATCTTCATAAACACAAAGATTCAATGGCAAGGAAGATGGCTGAAAGATGCCAAAAGAGAATGGATATGGAACACCAGTTTGGCTCCCAAACAGCAATGTATAATCAGAGAGATGGCTTAAACAGCTATTACATCAGAGAACAAAAAAAGGAGTCCATTGCTTTACAAGAACATCTGCTTGTAGCACACTGATGGAAAAACCACCTCTAACAAAAGGAAAACAGGTCCAAATGTTTCATCAGACCTTGACTTGAATCCAAAATTTCTGATGTTCCAACATGCCAGTTACACCATGGAGGGGCCAACATTCTGTGAGAGAATCTGTTCTGGCAGTGGATGTAGGAAGTACTGAAAATCTCATGAGAAAATGCTTCTCCAGGTTTACATTTGAGTTGATCAAATCCATCCTTTGGATCATTTCAATAAACGTTCATTTCTTGTATCTGGACTCCAAGAATTATGTGAATGCAAGTGAGCCACTCTGTGTGGTTTTTTTAATATATATATATATATTCTTTTTTCTAGTGCTTTGTCTTCTATTTCTAGCATCTTTTATTTATTTTTAGAAAGCAAACATCTAGACACCTGCTGTCTGGTCATTTTAAAAAATCAGCAACATCCAAGGAGCTCACTAATGTACCAGTACCAATAGACAAGCTGCTTGCAGTGGCTCAGCCAACCATGTTCTCAGCTTGTCTATTGGGTGGCTGAGTGCAGAGAACTGATAACATGTATTTGCGTGGCCAGGCAGAGACACCCCCCCCCCCGACTCCAGGCGACCCCCGTGAGGAATAATGACTCATGAGGACGTGTTATGGGATTAAAATTGGCCACAACTTTATTAAACCTTCGGATGTAGGGAGGCCTTGGCTTAGGCATTGGGCATTTATCCCTCCCAGATCTGGGAGCATCAGGGTTATCCAAACTACATGGAGATTGGTCTGGCTCTGGAATACATATGTTTAAACAGAGAGTCCGCCCCCCCCCCCATTTTGCTGCAACGCAGGGGAGAGCACTGACAACCTAATGGCATATGGCCAGTGACTCCCTTCCACACAAACCCCTGGGATCGCCACCGCGGGGGGTGGGTGGGTCACCGCTTTACACACACATTCCATTTAGGGAAGATAGACTAAAGGATTCCACCCAAGGCCGGAAACTGCCAAAGTTGTGACGTTTTGCTACGGGGAAGGCAAAACCTGCCAGTGCAGGAAAATTCTTCCCGGTCTTTCAACAGCAACCATCAATGACTGTAGCAGCACCCGCATACCTGTAAAGAAGAGGTTAACCTGCAAAAGGAAGGCGTAAACTGAGGGAGGGCAGGATGGAGAAGCTTTGGAGCTGACTGAGGACTCCCAGGTAAATTCCACCCTCTATTGTGTGTCCAGGGACAGGGCAGTCTCGAGCAGGTCGCGCGCCCTGGCGCTGAGGGGCGGAGATCGCTCCGGCGCACCCACCCTCGCAGGGCGCAGCATGGCTTCCGCCCGGCGCCCATCCTACCGGCCCAGCGCCCTGGCGCCCCGCGCCACCAGGACTCTACCTAGAGCTGGCCCTGTCCAGGGAGGTCCTAACTCCCCTGGCAACACCTCCCCAGCTGGGGTTGGCTAACTGTCTGAGGTTGGGCGGGAACCTCCAGGTATCCAGCTTGGGGAGACAAATCCGGGCTGCATTGGCGGGGATCGTGTAGGGTCAAGGGGCTGCATGCAACCCCGCAAAAAGCGCCCCCCCATTTGAGGTGGGGAGCGGTCATTACATGAGGGAATAGTGCCTACTGCCCTTAAGGAGGTAGTGACATATCTGCTCCTGAAAAAAATCCTCCTTGGACCTGGAGATTTAATGATACCTACAGTCCAGCCTAATTCCCCATCATTCGGACAAGGTGGTCCAAACACCAAAACCAATTCCACCAGCTCTGATGCTACTGTCACTACCCCAAGTTTCTGTGGGACAGCAAGAGAACAACTGCAATGGCTTGGTCAGGACTAGCCAAGCCTCTCAGGTAGTGTGTGATGGCCGCCAGCTTAAGACCTGGTCAGATGTCCAGCCATGAAGTGGGCTTGCCCCCTCAGTCCCCACCTTTCTGTGTTCAGGGAGTAAGGTCTCTGTGTTCTATCTGAATACAAGTAGAAGACTGTGTGACAGGGAACCCTGCTTCATCATGTCCCCAATTCTGCATTCAAGTGAATTTGTGTACATAGCCCACTTCAGACAGTCCCTCTGCAGAAGGTCAGGAATGGAGAAGATGGACCCAGCATAAACAGGAGCATTGGGGTCAGAAGTGTGGCCTGGTACCTTGAACATGGCTGAATATTTCCTGTTCAGGCCTATCAGGACTCTGTTGTGGATGGAGCAGTCGAGTAATTTCGTTGTTCCCACAGGGAGGCAATGACAATAAAGAGTATCTTCTCTTCTCTTCTCTTCTCTTCTCTTCTCTTCTCTTCTCTTCTCTTCTCTTCTCTCCTCTTCTCTTCTCTTCTCTTCTCTTCTCTTCTCTTCTCTTCTCTTCTCTTCCCTTCCCTTCCCTTCCCTTCCCTTCCCTTCCCTTCCCTTCCCTCCCTTCCCTTCCCTTCCCTTCCCTTATCTTATACCTTACCTTACCTTACCTTACCTATCTTATCTATCTTGTTGTTTAGTTGTGTCCGACTCTTTGTGACCCCCCATGGACCAGAGCACGCCAGGCACTCCTGTCTTCCACTGCCTTCCGCAGTTTGGTCAGACTCATGCTGGTAGCTTCGAGAACACTGTCCAACCATCTTGTCCTCTGTCATCCCCTTCTCCTTGTGCCCTCAATCCTTCCCAACATCAGGGTCTTTTCCAGGGAGTCTTCTCTTCTCATGAGGTGGCCAAAGTATTGGAGCCTCAGCTTCACGATCTGTCCTTCCAGAGAGCACTCAGGGCTGATTTCCTTAAGAATGGATAGGTTTGATCTTCTTGCAGTCCATGGGACTCTCAAGAGTCTTCTCCAGCACCATAATTCAAAAGCATCAATTCTTCGGCGATCAGACTTCTTTGTGTCCAGCTCTTACTTCCATACATCAATCATAGCTTTAACTATACGGACCACTGCTTTAAAAGGGGATGAAATAAATTCATGGAGGATAATACTATCAATGACTACTAGACATGATAGCTATACTCTACATGCCAATCTAGGATTTCAGCTGTCAAGGATCAGCAGTGGGAGAGGGCTATTGTCTTCATGCCTTCTTTGTGGAGGAAGGAACCATAGACATCAGGTTAGCAGCTGAAGGAAACGGGATGCTGAACTAAGCAATCAATATCCAATAGGGGTTTCTTATATTCTTATGGAATCCTGATGGTCACACATGTGCAATGTGGCTGCAATTCCATGCTCCTGTGCAACTGAGATTCAGGATTTCACAACGCCCTTTCATTTGATGGGTCAAAAATAATAATAAAAATGAATGAATACCAGCTAAACAGGCTCTGCAAAAGATCTGGCGAAATGCCTTCTGGACTTCACTTCTTTGGCATATCCACCTATTTGCATAATTATTTCTCGTGTAAGTCACGGGAAGCATTTTATTTTCATTTTAACTATTAAAAGAGTTTAAAACAACAGCCTGAAGCCGGCCTCTCGAGGGACGAGCACTTTTGTGTGCTTGCGCTTTAATTTTCTGTCTTTGCCTGAAGGATAATTTACTCCAAACAAGCAGGAAAAGAAATTCAGAAGGCACAGAGGAGCAAATTGAGAAGAAGATTTTGCTCCCTGCCCCCACCAACTCATCCCAACAAAAACCTGTCCATCTGCACTGCAATATAGGTGAAGTCATATTGTCAACCTTGCCTCCAGCCTCGTTCCACCTACCCTGTGTTATTGGTGACTGTGATTGTAGTTATGAATTGGGGCAGGGTGGTGGTGAAGAGAGACCGCCAGGAAATCACTGTAGATCTCATTTAAAGTAAACTAATATATAAAGCCCAGAAACCGGAAGTGTGTGTGTGTGTGTGTGTGTGTGTGTGTGTGTGTGTGTGTGTGTGTGTAAATCTTCTCATAACCTATTAGTCATGTGACCTTGGGGTTTGCTCTTCTGACAGGGCTCGGTCTATTATTTATTTTTATTTTACACAGTCAGTTCTCCAGATTTATTCTTGTTGGAGGAAGAGATTGCTTTTGACAAAGATTTCCCCCCGGCAATATTTAAGTAACTTATATTGTGTTTGATAAAAGTGATGAGAAGATTTAGCTTGAAGACGAAGAAAATAACACGAGAGATATCCTTTACTTTGAACCAGTTCCACAGCCAGTGTCTGGGAGATTGGCTTCAACAGAGAGGAAGATGCTTCAGAAATCTGGTTTCTGTGAACCCAGATGCAGATTGACCTGACTCTGCATCTCCCAGGCTGATGTGCACGTCGGAACATAATTATTCTCTGAATTTTGTGATATTAGCTAAGGGGGAAAGGCACCAGAATGGTTGTATGCCGCCACACCGGTGAGGCAGACTAAAGCAACTGCCTCAGGCATCAGAATCCCATGGGACCCCTGCTGTTGATGGGGTCGCACAGTGGCAACAGCTTCCCACAAGACTTCGCTGGAAGCCACTGCCATGCAATCCCGGTAATTGGATAACATCAGATTTTTAGTGAAATTGTGACCGCCCAGGTTAGGGATTTGTTCAAAAAAATGTTTTTCCTCAGGTTGAGGCGGCGAGGGCCAATTTCCTTGACTATGATAAAAAAAACCTTCTGTTTCCACCACCAAACCTTTCAGGGGAGAATTTGCAACGGTTTGGCACCATTGGTAAAGACCCAAGCCAGTTCGAATCGGCCAAGACCGATTGGAACCGGTTCAGACCAGTTCAGTTCAGATCAGACTGGTTCAGACCGGTGGGAACCGGTTCAGACTGATTGGAACCGGTTCAAACTGGTTCAGACCAGTTCAGACCGGTTGATACCAGTTCAGACTGGTTGATACCAGTTCAGACCAGATCAGACCATTTCAGACCAGTGGGAACCGGTTCAAACTGGTTGGAAGCAGTCCAGACC
This sequence comes from Zootoca vivipara, assembly GCF_965207765.1. Classification (NCBI taxonomy): domain Eukaryota; kingdom Metazoa; phylum Chordata; class Lepidosauria; order Squamata; family Lacertidae; genus Zootoca; species Zootoca vivipara. The sequence goes on along the minus strand of NC_142592.1, from coordinate 24,615,266 downwards.
AGTTGGAACCGGTCCAGACCAGTTGGAACCAGTTCAAACTGGATGAAACCAGTTCAAACTGGATGAAACCAGTTCAGAGTGGTTTGAGCCAGTTCAAACCAGTTGTAACCGGATCAGACTGGTTGGAACCGGTCCACACTGGTTGGAACCGGTTCAGACCAGTTTTAACTGGTTCAAACTGGTTTTAACTGGTTCAGACAGGTTGGAACCAGTTTCAGACAGGTTGGATCCAGTTCAAACTAGTTGGAAGTGGTCCAGACCAGTTGGAGTTCAGACCGGATCAGACCGGTTCAGACCGATTGAAACCGATTCAAACCAGTTGGAACCGATTCAGACAGGTTGGAACCGGTCCAGACCAGTTTGGTAAGAGACTCCTCCATCGTTGAACCTGGGTGGCCAAGCTCTGTCTGACAACAAATCTTGGAGAGATGGCAGTGTATCTCTGCACAGCAGACACCAGGGGTCCTTGCGATATCCAAACCTTCCATCAATGCATACGAAACCTGTAAGAATACTTTGCTAAGGTGACCACACATGTGTGTATGATGATTATCGGTCCAGCTTTTTGCTCACTGTCATCTTTCTAAAGTATGCAAAACTATTGAAGGCTTACTGGGTACATCTATGAATAAATCATCGGTGCTAAACTCTTTACATAAATCCCTCTTTTGAATGGTACTTTAGTTTGTCTTGAATAATTAATTACACTTTTTCCACCTACAGTTTCCCCCCTCAGTCTCTGTCTTTAGGTTCGTGTGGTTTATTTCTTCACAAAATGTTTGATACAAGGAAATGTTTTCATTGCTTTTTTAATTTAATTCCCCAAGGACTCAAATTGAATTCTTTGTAAGTCATTTCTTATGCTTATCCCATCACAGCCTGAAATAGTTTGCCTGGGCATGTTTTCTATCATTGTTGTTTATTTTGTTTTGTGGCTTAAAGTATTAGATCATAGACTGAACCAGCTTGAAAAGGACTGGGCTCAGAAGCAGCCGATGGTCCGTATCAGAATAGGCATAATATTTTCCCATAAACATGTGTGTGCTTTATAATCCATTTGAAAGGCATGAACCTGTTAAAATCTCATAATCCCCTTGAATAAATGAATGTCCTTAAAGCACTGTAAATTATCTATTTCAAGTATTTTCTTAAAGCAACAAAACACAATTGTTCATATTTGATAACTACCTTCAGTCCACAGGATATTTAAATGTATGCATTTATAGCTCAATTCCCTTTTTCTATTCTACCCCAATTCTGATTTCAATGCAATGTAATCAGACTTACTCCCAGTTACACATGGACAAAATCATAAATTTTGGTTTTTCCCCTGAGTGCCTCCATTTTCAATTCACCACGTTTGTGATTTTGTTTCTTTGTTAATTTCTTCCAATATGTATTGTTTCAAATGTAGTTTTGCCTAACAAACACATTATTTCCAAGCAATTTCCCCAAACGTAATGCATTTTTGTACACTATCCTCACTAAAACATGCATTTTTAAAGCACACTCTTTGTAAACCCTTATTTTTAATTGGACATCCCTTCCCCAGGGCAGAATTTTGAAAGCTAGCTTTGTCTCGCTTTGTGCTTCATTTCAGGCTCTGCAGATCTGGTAGATTAGCATTAAAATGCGAAATATCTCCCTCATCTCTATTCCCAGGTAGGACTGTAGCCTGAGAAGTGGAATCCGATTCTCTGCCCCAAGACAAGGCAGAGATATCTGTTCATTATCCCATCCCAACAGCCCCTCCGGAAAAGCAAGCCCTTCCACATATTGTAGAAGAAAGCAAGACAACGCCACAAGCTTTGTATGCCTACTGGCCCGTCAGATTTGAAGTCCTGTTCAACCATATTATGAAAAATCATCATTGTTATATTCATTGTTTGTTTATTGCATTTATATCTCCTTCTCCAAGGAACTCAAGGAAGTGTACAAGGGTCTCCCTCTCCTCCTACAAGGTACATTAGGTTGAAAGGTAGCGACTAGCTCAAGGGCAGCCCGTGAGCATCAGGGTTGAATGAGGATGTGAACACACAACACTATCTTGGTGTACATGGCATACCACACGTCACCACACAATCACAGACCTGATTGTGTGGTCTGTCACAGACCTGAAGCAAACCCTCCAAGTGTCCCTATTTTACTGGAACTGTCCCGGATTTACAGAAGCCGTTCCAGTTTCTGGTTTGATCATGGAATGTCCCACAGGACATTCCTATTTTCATCAGAGAAATGTCGGAGGGTATGGAGACATCTGAAGGCAGCCCTGTAGAGGAAAAATTAATGCCTTATTATGTTTTTCTACATGTTGGAAGTTGCCCAGAGTAGCTAGGGTGACCCAGTCAGAGTAAGGAGTAAAATTTTGATGATGGAATAAGACGTCCTTATTTCCATTGGAGAAATGTTGGAGGGTATGTTGAAGGCAGGTAGCAAAGCAGTTGCTGTGCTGAAAGAGCAACAGAATCTCCAGTGACACAGCCTTGTGGTGTCCACCCACTTCACACATGTTTTTCCCCTGCATCCCTGTACTTCATTTCTGATCTGGAAGTAGCATCCCAGCTGAAATAGCCTCAGGGAACACTGGAAGGGATTGGCTGCAGGAGGAGGGCTTCCTGGAGAGATGAAAGCAACAGTGAGAAGCAAGGCGTGTTCCCTGCTCCAAATTCTCACAGTCTGTTCCAAGGCTGTTTTTGGCTGCTTCACACATTCCTATGAGTCAGCTACTCACTTGTGCTGTTCCACAGATGAGCTTGTCACTGCAACAGCCATGATCGGAAGAGTACGTTTGAGAAGTTGCGGAGGTTGCAGAGTGACCCTGGGTGAGCTCTAGGACACCCTGCCTCCTGTGTTGCATTGCTCGTGCGATCAGATCTATTTCATTTCACAATTTTTGCCCCACCTCTGCATATAAAATATTCAAGGTGATCTGAACTGGGAAGGGGGAAATCAGCCAAAAGCAGCTTTGAACTTGCCTTTGGTGAGAACCGTTCCTCGCATTTATCAATTTACAAGCCAAGCTCTTGGAGGAAAAGAGGAAGGGAGGAGGGCTTTGGCATACATGTTTGTTCATGCACAAATGAAAACCAGTGCATGGATGTAGATACTGGTGGCTGGCAAATTGGTTTATCACTGGCATTTCTTACATTTCAAGAAGGCAGTGGTGTAGGCACAGCGTTGTACAGTGACCATGTTGGACTTATTGTGCACCAGAGATATACAGTGGTACCTCGGGTTACAGACGCTTCAGGTTACAAACTCCGCTAACCCAGAAGTAGTACCTTGGGTTAAGAACTTTACTTCAGGATGAGAACAGGAATCGTGTGGCGGCGGCACGGCAGCAGCAGCGAGAGGCCCCATTAGCTCAAGTGGTACCTCAGGTTAAGAACAGTTTCAGGTTAAGAACGGACCTCCAGAACGAATTAAGTTCTTAACCCGAGGTACCACTGTACTGCTGTCTCCAAACAATGAGAGATGATGATAGAAATATCTTTCCCATCTCTATTGCCATGCATTGACTAGTGAAGCACCTGACTGGTCACAGGGGACGACTGAAAATATCAGACAATTATTGTTTCTCAATAAAGATAAAATGAACTTGCATTATCTATTGCGAAAGGTAGTGCTTAACATTCCCATACCCTCCAACATTTCTCCGATGAAAATAGAGACGTCCCCTTCAACATTTCTTTGTTGAAAACAGGACACCCTACTCCACACCCTCTAACATTTCTCCAATTAAAATAGGGACGTCCTAAGGAAAAGCAGGACACCCCGGGATCGAGGCATAAACCGGGATGGCTTCTGTATATCCAGGACTGTCCCTGGAAAATAGAGACACTTGGAGACTCTGCAATCCCAATGTGGATCCCAAGCAAAAAGAGAAGGGGAGGGGAGTCCTTTCCCTGTACCAGACTGCTGTTGAGCGCACTGGGTCCATCCAATGTACATTGGAATAAGATCAAAAACAAGCTGCCATTTGGCACAGAGACTTTAATGGACGATTTTTTACCTTCCATTGCAAAACCACATTGTGCAATGGCTTCCAGTACTCAGACCCTGCAGAAAATGAAATTTATTTAAAGACATATTGAAAGGTGCAATAGTGAGTGCTGTGGGTTCAAGTATCAAGTAAGACCTTCTTTTGTCCTGATTTCCTTTCAAAGTGCAATTATTCCTTCTCCCTATCTCTGAAAGTCCTAGGTTCCCTGGACTTATATGCCAGACTCTTATTACATTAACAATGGTGGGATTTTTTTTTGGGGGGGGTGTCCTATTCCATCTACCAAAAAATAAAAAATTAAGCACAATTGTTAATCAGCGTGTAACAATTCTTCAAGATTATTTTAAGTCATGTCTCCAACAGGGCAGACTTATGACAAAATAATGAATTACTTGATTCTTTTGTCATGCCAGGAGCACTGGAAATACCTTGTTGTATTGATTAACGGCTCAGCCTCTCTGTGTGCAAAGGAGATTGTTTGGATGTCTGGAATCCAGCCAGCAGCAGGGGTGGGGGTGGGGTGTTGAGATAAGCTAATGCATTTACTTTTCTAAATTAAGTCTTGTATTGATTTGTAATTTTTACTATATTTCTTGCCATGGGTTGAATTTGAGGTTGAAGGCTGCCACGTTTTCTTTTCTCTGGGGAGAAAAAAAAAACTTCCCAATGTCCAAACTCCAGAAAGCAAGGACTGGGAGCAACCATTTATTTAACATTTTCTAGAATCTTATGGATACCACTGGGATTTGTTAGTTTTCATGGACCAGGCAACATGGAACCTGCCACTTCCAACTCTGGAAAAATGTTTCAAGCGATGAATCATGATACTAATTAATTTATTAGATTTATAGACTTCTTTTCCTCTGAGGGGTTCAAGATGGCATAGATGGCTATCTATAAGAGTTTATTGTTTAAGGGCCTGTGGATCTTTTAAATGTCTGCAACGGGAATCATAATAATGCAATATTGGAAAACAACTACTAACTTAACTCCAGAGGTGTGCTGGGATAGAATATGGAACATCTAAACCATCTTACAGAGTGCTCAGGAACTATAGACCTTTTTTGAAACTGTACGGTACATATTTCATCACACTGGAAATGATGATGTTGCCAACGCCACCAGTTACGCATGGCTTACTCTACGACAATCTACTAAGATGCTGAGTAGAAAAGACTGAACTGATGTGCAGTGGAACCTCGGGTTAAGAAATTAATTCTTTTTTATATATATATATTAATATTTTATTGATTTTCCAAAAAAAAGGATTAACAAGATTATTAAGACAATAAGAAAAAAGGAAAAAAGACAAATACAAAAATACAAAATACAAAAATACAAAAAGGAGACAGAAAACAAAAACATATAAGGCGTTACATCTTATCTTCCTCACAGTGTAAATTGGGACCTCCTCGGGTTCCCATCCCTGTGGTTCTTATATACATTTCTAAATAGCAAATTCTATATCCAAATAATCACCTTTTAAAAACCTCTCTTATTTTTTTCTCCTCTAAATAACATCTTCACATATTCCACAGTTTTATTTGCCACTTAATTTCTAATTTAAAATATTACTTTAGCATACTTTTTAAAATAAAATTTAAAGTCTTTCCATTCTTCTTCCATCGCTTCTTCGCCCTGGTTGCGGATTCGTCCGGTCATCTCAGCCAGTTCCATGAATTCCATCATCTTCATCTGCCACTCTAGAAATTAATTTATTCTGGAGGTCCGTTCTTAACCTGAAATTGTTCTTAACCTGAGGTACCACTTTAGCTAATGGGGCCTCCCGCTGCCGTCATGCCAAAGCCGCATGTTTTCTGTTCTCATCCTGAAGCAAAGTTCTTAACCCGAGGTACTATTTCTGGGTTAGCGGAGTCTGTAACCTGAGGCGTCTGTAACCTGAAGCGTCTGTAACCCGAGGTACCACTGTAATCAGTTCTAAACTATCCTGCAAACCAACCTGTGATCCTCGAATGAAGGGCAGTATATAAATTGAATAAATATAATAAATAATAATAATAATATTTACAGACTTAAAGTTTTACTGCATTATCTATACAGTATTGCATATCTATGGAATGCTCCTGAGGGGTGGGGTATATGGGGATTGTTTGTTTTATGTATATTTATAAACCGAAAAATAATTGGAGGTTTTTAAGCAGAGGTTGGATGGCCATAAGTCAGGGATGCTTGAGTTGTGATTCCTTCATTTCTGGGGGTTGGACTAGATGACCCTTGAGACCCTTCCAACTCTACTATTCTATAATTCTATGGAAGTGCAAAGAAATTTAAAAATGGCATACTTTCCCTCCATGTTTCTTTCAGAACAATCTTGTGAGGTTGGCTAGACTGAGAGAATGACTGGCTTAGGCTTACCAAGTGAGCCTCATTGCTGAATAATAATAATAATAATAATAATAATAATAATAATAATAATAATAATATATTTATACCCCGCCCATCTGGCTGGGTTTCCCCAGCCACTCTGGGCAGCTCCCAGAAGAATATTAAAAACACGATAAAACATCAAACATTAAAAACTTCCCTAAACAGGGCTGCCTTCAGATGTCTTCTAAAAGTCATATAGTTGTTTATTTCCTTGACATCTGATGGGAGGGCGTTCCACAGGGCGGGCACCACTACCGAGAAGGCCCTCTGCCTGGTTCCCTGTGACCTCACTTCTTGCAGTGAGGGAACCGCCAGAAGGTCCTTGGAGCTGGACCTCTGTGTCCAGGCTGAACGATGGAGGTGGAGATGCTCCTTCAGGTATACTGGGCTGAGGCCATTTAGGGCTTTAACCGTCAGCACCAACACTTTGCATTGTGCTCGGAAACGTACTGGAAGCCAATGTAGGCCTTTCAGGACCAGTGCTATACGGTCTTGGCAGCCATTCCCGGTGGATAGAGATTTGAAACAGGGCCTCCCAGTCCTTGTCTGAAACTCGAAGCACTAACTACATTGACAAGAGCTGCCTCTGCAGTTGTACCGATCATGTACAACCTGTACTTTCTCATTAAAAGCCAAATGCCTCTGGAAAGAAAAGCAAATGATTCATTCTGGCTTCATTTTCCTGAATTGCATTCAAACTCCCCATCCTAGTTTTTAGCATCATAATTACATTTTTATTTTTGGCTTCTGCAAAATGTCACTATTTCTATTTAGCCAATGGATCATGTCTATTGATCTGCTGGCTTCGCTATTATGCATTGCATTATCAGCTCTCCAAGGATGTCAACAGAACGGTCTCTCTCTCTCTCTCTTTGTTTTCTTCTTGCTTAAATGAGGGACAGCTGCTTTTCTGTTGGACATCCTTCCTGAATTTGTGAAAGTGAGTAGATTTTCAGAGAATATGGTGGTTGACATAATCAGGTCTTGATCCACTATTCTCACAGAATCTAGACAAAGCAGTATTATTCATGTTACACTGTAGTAATAAATGAGACGTTAATCATATACATTACTGCTGTGACATTCATAAACTTCCAACTTTTATTTATTTTATTACATTTATAAGCCACCCGTATAACTAATTCCTCAGTGTAAACCAGGGGTCCCCAGACTTACCGGGCTTCGGGCCGGAGGGCAGGGGAGTGCGCGCGCAGCGGGCCGGAGGGCGGGGGAGTGCGCGCCCGTGCGCATGCGCACACGCACACAGTCGGAAAAAAATCGCCGAAAATCGCTTGTGCGCATGCGTATGGGCCTCCCCCGACCCGGAAGTGCATCAGAAATGACCTCTTCTGGGTCGGGAGAGGCCCATACGCATGCGCACAAAGGATTTTCGGCGATTTTTTGCCGATTTTGAAGATCGCCGCCGCGCCGCGCGCCGTAAGAGTGGGCGGGCGGCGGGGGTCGTCGCGGGCCGGATTGGGAGGCCAATTGGGCCGCATCCGGCCCGGGGGCCGTAGTTTGGGGACCCTGGTGTAAACCTATTAAAATACAAGACAGATGATAAAACAAAAGAATGACAACAATAATTAGACCAGCTGTAAACTATACAAATCACTAGAAGAACAGCACAGATACAGGAGCATAAACCAATTTTAAAACCAGCATAAAACCAGTGAAGAAAAATACCTTTATGGTAGTAGCAGTAGGAGTAGTAGTAATGTAATATTACTTATACCCCACCCATGTCCCAACAGATTAAAAACAGAATAGAACATCAAACATTAAAAAAACTTCCCTAAACAGGGCTGCCTTCAGACGTCTTCTAAAAGTCAGATTGTTGTTTATTTCCTTGACATCTGACAGGAGGAAGTTCCACAGGGCGGGCACCACTACCGAGAAGGCCTCTCTTCCTATAAGCCTACTATAATTTAGGCAGTCAAAATGGGACATTTTTTTGAAGAGACGTGTATCACTCTAATTTATGGTAATTACTAACTTTGGGATTTATTCATTTTGCAAGAATATGTGGGTGTTATGCTATTTTTTTAATAAAAGAAATCTGTTTTGGGTCATGTTCATGAATAAATATATATATATATATATTGCTTTTTTCTTTTAAAAAAGTGTTTAGGGGTACTCTCATTTTGACTCAAGAAAACCAGAATTTTATAGTTCAAATTGGGGAAAATAAATACAGTAAATGGACAAAAGTAAAAAGATTCACAAAATATTTAGGGGCATGCACCCCCCTGCGTCCCTCCAGAAAAAGAGCAGTGTGTGTGTACATAATAACTTTTCTATTTACTATTTTTTTGTCAGCTGCTCTGCCGTAGAAAGGCAGGATTTAAACACTAAAAAAAGAATTACAATTAAAAATCTTTGGCAAGTAAAAATGTCTTCATCTAAAAGGTTGAAATGTGAGTGTCCGATGAGCCTCTCTGGGAAAGGCAGTGAGGTATTAGTTTTATATGTTGCTGTGTTATGCATTTTGTGTTTTTATATTGTAAACTGCCCTGTGATCCTCAGATGAAGGGCAGTATAGAAATGCGATTAAAACTATATATAAATAAATAAATGGCATACCATAAACAGGGCGCCACACTTCTGCACCTGGAGACAGTCAGCAATCACCAGAGGAGGAACGACTGATGGGAGGAGTACAAAAAAAGAAGAAATGCCATGATGCTTCTGCATACAACTGGATGTCTTCATCTGCTCCAGCTGCAACAAAACATGTCTCTCCTGTATTGATATCTACGGTTACAGAAGATGCTGTAACCTTCCAACAGTTTGACTTCACCCCCAAAGGTGCACTCCTCCATCGCCTCCCAAGACGGATGGATGCCAACCATTAGCGACTGGCTAATAATAATAATAATAATAATAATAATAATAATAATTTATACCCCACCCATCTGGCTGGGTTTCCTCCGGCCACTCTGGGTGGCTCCCAACAGAATATTAAAAACACGATAAAACATCAAACATTAAAAGCTTCCTTAAACAGGGCTGCCTTCAGATGTCTTCTAAAAGTCAGATAGTTGTTTACTTCCTTAACATCTGGTGGGAGGGCGTTCCACAGGGCAGGTGCCACTACCGAGAAGGCCCTCTGCCTGGTTCCCTGTAACTTGGCTTCTCGCAGCGAGGGAACCACCAGAAGGTCCTCGGCACTGGACCTCAGTGTCTGGGTAGAACAATGGGGGTGTATACTGGACCGAGGCTGTGATCAGTAGTTGGCGATTATAAGGAGGCACTTGAAGTCCATTTAAAGGAAGTGATTTGAATCCAAACTGGAGCATTCTTCTTCTGCAGACTTGAAATGTAACTGTCAATCAGCTGACTGGTACTCATACTTCACCTTCAAAGGAGATCGGTGTAACTGTCTATCAGCTGATTGGTGATTACGGCAAGCCCCTCTGAACTTTGGCATCACCTGATACTGCTGAGATATCAGGTGGCCCCACCTGTCAAAGTTGGCCTGTGGAAGTTGACATAAATCAAGGAACTGGCCTGCTGATCACATCTAGTTTCCCCACCCCTGTCTCCACAAGTTGCTAGTCCTCAGACATATCTGCTTCACAGAACTCTTTCAAGGATGGCGTGAGATAATGCTATGCATCTAATGGGAGATTGTTGAGGAAGCGAGAGAGACATGTTTGATAAACACAAGACCTGCCCTGTCTGAGAGGAACAAACTCCATAAATGGAGTGATTCCGGGTTAAGAATTCCTCAGCAAAACCTTCTTAGCAGTGAGATTGAGGGAGGAGCCTCTAAAATATATCTCATTTTAAATCTATAATCCCATCAGTTTTAAGCAGTCGATATGGTGAGTACTAATAACTGCAGAGAAGATAACTTTTTAAAAAATTACTTAAAAAAAATCTACAGCAGATTGTAATATTTGTCTGTGAATTTTGCTGATGAAACTGAGTTCTGAAGTAATGTATCTAGAGCAGATTAAAAAAAATTAAATCCCTGGCAGAAGGATGGATAAAACATTTTTATTGTCTGAAGTATACCTGTGAGTTAACTGTTGGTGAAGTGATAATAAAGGTTTTAATTATGTCCCATCTGTCAGGATTTCAATTAGTCACTGCTGAGTGTGGATAACTTTGACACTCATCATTTTACTCTCTATTCCCTAGCCAAGTAAAGAAGAGTACTTTGTCACAATGGACTAAAAAGACACACACACACACACACCAAAACCAAAAACCAACACACACACAGAGAGAAATTATGCCTATTATCTGACTGTGGCAGATGCCATTTTTGTGTTCTCTATTCCACTATGGGCCAAAACGAATGTGTGTATAGAATGTTCTTATAAAATTATGTACTCATTTTTATATTCTTAGGCTACACTCCTAAGCTCACTTAGTGGGATATAAAGCCTCTCTGCACCCTACTTTTAAAGCATTATTAGACCACTTTAAACAGTCATGGCTCCCCCCCAAAGAATTCTGGGAACTGTAGTTTGCTTAGGATGCTGAGGGTTGTTAGGAGAGCCCTATTCCCCCCCCCCGAGAACTGCAATTCCCAGAGTTCCCTCGGAATAGCAATCGATTGTTTGAAGAGTTTACAAACCAGTTTTAATTCCTTTGTAGAACTCAAAGTTGAGTTTCTTTCCCCCTAGCTGTCTGGGTTCAAATATTTGCTTCTTGAATTTGAAGATCTGTGGACTGTTCATGACCTTGAACTTGTTCAGCGGTTGGTCATCATTCTCTCTCAGGGCTAGCCCAAGACATTTTGCTCCCTGAGGGACAGGGACAAGAGGGTGCCCTCCATAACACATACATCAGCCAATTGGACTGGCACTGGATCCTACTTCAACACTAGTGATGAAGGGATAGCATCCTTTACCTCACTGGAGGGCAGCAGGATAGCTAAGGCATGGGTAGGCAAACTAAGGCCCAGGGGGCGGATCCGGCCCAATCACCTTCTCAATTTGGCCTGAAGATGGTCCAGGAACCAGCATGTTTTTACATGAGTATAATGTGTCCTTTTATTTAAAATGCATCTCTGGGTTATTTGTGGGGCATAGGAATTTGCTCTTTTGTCTTCTTCAAAATATAGTCTGGCCCCCCACAAGGTCTGAGTGACAGTGGACCAGCCCCCTGCTGAAAAAGTTTGCTGACCCCTGGCATAAGGAGTGCGGGGACCAGCCACACGGTACACACATCTCTGTCCCCCAACAGCAGAGAATGGCTGGTGGTTTTCAGGATGAATGGCCAAGGGGCTGTCACCACTGTCCACAACATCTGCTGCCTGAGGCAGTTGCCTAACCCTGACTAATGGTAGGGCCATGCTTGTTCCCTTTCTTCTCTGTATGACGGGCGGATAATTTAACAAAGGGGGTTGGGTACATAAAATGGTGCCTCGCTAGACGAATTTAATTTGTTCCACGGGTCAATTCTTATAATGAAAAATTCATCTAGCGAATCCCATAGGAATGCATTGAATTTTTTTTTGCCCATAGGAACGCATTAATTGAGTTTCAATGCATTCCTATGGGAAACCGCGATCCGCTAGACGAATTTTTCGTAAAACAAATGCTAGTCGAAACTTTCGTTAAGTGAAAAATTCGTCTTACAGGGCGTTCGTCTTTCGAGGCACCACTGTAGAATGAAAGGGACCCATTTTGCACTTTCCCCTCTGCGCCAAGCCTCTTTTCTTCTGTGTGAGGATCTTCTCGTATGCAGTAGACCGGCTCAGGGATTTTTTGTCGCCTTTGAAATATAAACTAATTCATGCATCGATTGAAGTGAAAATGCCAACGCAGCCTCACGTTCACTCACAGGTTAATATAATTCAGCAGCAGCAAACCAGAGAGTGCTCTAACCTTATTTCCAGCAAACTGTCATTTTAAAAAAAATGTTTTATTTGCCTTTGAACGTTCTGTGGAAAGGACACAAAGTAAAAAAGAAAAGAAATGGTTATAATCTTATTCAGCGCCGCCAAGCACTCTTCAAGCAGCCGTGAAGAGCCTCAGGTGACATGACTTAGGCCAATTGTTTCACTTATCAAAACCAGATAACATAAGCCTTAAACAAATCCAGTCGCATGGCTGTTTTTGACCTCTTATTGAGCTGTTGTCAGTTGTCATTTTGACTTACATCCTTGTATTAAGAAGGCTAATAATTATTGCTCTGCAGGTGTGTAGACTTGTATTGTTAAGTGCTTCTCTTTCATATGCACACCCCCTTTTGGCAGTATATTAACTGGGCCAGACAGGACTTCTCTAGTTCTTCTGCAAATGAAAATATGGCACATATAAAATAGCCTTCCCATTCTGGCTGAGGCTGATGGGAGTTATAGTTCAAAGCATCTAGAGATCATCAGGTGCAGGAAGTCTGACCAAAAAAATCACAATGAGAGAGACAGAGATTCCTTATCAGATGCTGAAATGGGTTGGGCCTCTGAATGCCAGGAAGAGCTATCTAGTAATTTACAACTGACAAACCATGTGAAACAAAACAACAGAATAACAAATCAAATATAATAAAAGCAATTCCATAACACCCAACAAACGGAAGAAAATAGGGAAGGCAGCATTAAATTATCCACCAATTCCATAAAAATCCAACTGTAAAAATGGACTGGTCTTTACCCCACACCTCCTCTAAGGAAGTCACAAAACAGGTCACAGTGACCTTTTTTCTAAAGGAGCATAATGAAAAGGCCAGATGGACCTCAGTGGGGAGGGAATTCCACGGACATGGAGCCATCACCCCAAAGGCCCTTCCCTGAGCCCCCACACTACATACTTTGACCTGAACAGGGACTACCAGGAAGGTATCATTCACAGATCTCAGGGCATGGGCAGGTCTGCAAGGAGTTTAAATACAGTGGTACCTCGGTTTTTGAACATAATTCGTTCCTGAACACCATTCAAGTTCTGAAACGTTTGAAAACCAAAATCTCAATAGCTGACCGCTAGGCCTCAGGATCTTGCACTCATCAGAAGCCGCATGGCATGTTCAACTTCCGAGGCGTGTTCAAAAACCGAAGCATTTACTCTCGGGTTTACAGCGTTCGAAAACCGAAATGTCCACCAACGGAGACATTTGAAAACCAAGGTAGCACTGTAATGCTACCTGAGTTCAAAGAGCACAGTCAGGTAGTGTTTGCAACTGTAGCTGGCACTGCATTTTGCTTGTAATTTTATTGTAATAGACTCCCAGGATTATATGGTTGTTTTTTGCAGTCTGGAAAAATTATTTAAAATTCTTTCCATCCAGTTCTTTGTTTACGCAGTGGAACATGTGACTCCAAAAGTCACACTTATGCTGGTAAATGACACCCAGTGAACAAGACTCCGATTTTATTTATTTTTTTAATTTGGAAACAGCTGGTCCTTTTGCCAGATCTAGCAAAGTTAGTCATTTAGCGCATTGCTCTGAAATAAAACAAGTGACCCACCAACTTAGTTAAATCGGTGGCCGGAGGACAAGCCTACAGAGTGGGGGCTGCAGCTTTTCCCCCTTTGTGTTCATCAAGCAAAAGAAAACCTCAGCAGAACCCAGGTGTCTGAGCTAGATCTTTGAAAGTGCTACAGTGCCACCTACTGCCAATTCCTCGAGAATACTTGCTACTGAACACAAAACCTGACATCTTTTCTCGGTTTAAATAAGAATTCTAGGTGTTTATGCCACCACAAAAAGACATTGTTCCCCACATGGTGAGCCCTTTCGCAATTATATTCTGATGTTCCGGCAAATGCCCTACATCTCTCACCATCCCTCACCATAGGCCATGGTGCTTGCAGCTGATGGGAGCTGGAGTCCAACAATATCTTAAGGGTCAAAGGTCCCTGAGCCCTGATGTACAAGGTATGTTGTTGTTTAGTCGTGTCTGACTCTTCGTGACCCCATGGACCAGAGCACGCCAGGCACTCCTGTCTTGCACTGCCTCCTGCAGTTTGGTCAAACTCATGTTGGTAGCTTCGAGAACACTGTCCAACCATCTCATCCTCTGTCGTCCCCTTCTCCTTGTGCCCTCCATCTTTCCCAACATCAGGGTCTTTTCCAATGATTCTTCTCTTCTCATGAGTTGGCCAAAGTATTGGAGCCTCAGCTTCACGATCTGTCCTTCCAAGGTATAACTACTACCTAAAATAAATAAACCCAGTATTTCTGGACAGCTCATTATTTTGGAATGAAGAGCAATGCTTAGCTTACACTGAAAGGGTTACACTGAAGGGTTTGAACCTTGTGCATCTCCTAAGCAAATGCACACAAAGTGTTAAGCATGCTCCACAAATGCCTGGTCTGCTTCCTCCTCTTCCTGGGTCCCAATATGAGGAATGTTCCTTGAGGTGGATGAAGTCAAAGGCAAAAATGGGATATCAGGAACCTCTAGGCGGAGGATTGAGGATAGAGACTGATCCCAGTCCCCATGGGGTCAGACACTCCTCTGGGAAGTGGGAACGACTGTGATGGTTTGGTTTTGCTAGCACTTGGAAAGGGATGCGAAAACATCTTCTGAAATGCTAGTCGAATTCTGTTGCCACTGCTGTCCCACAAATGACTAGCACAGGACCTGAAGACTCCACACAGCCAGATCCTTACACTATGTGCTAAAGCCTCCAACTAGAGAAGAATTGATGCTTTTGAATTATGGTGCTGGAGGAGACTCTTGAGAGTCCCATGGACTGCAAGAAGATCAAACCTATCCATTCTGAAGGAAATCAGCCCCGAGTGCTCACTGGAAGGACAGATCGTGAAGCTGAGGCTCCAATACTTTGGCCACCTCATGAGAAGAGAAGACTCCCTGGAAAAGACCCTGATGTTGGGAAAGATTGAGGGCACAAGGAGAAGGGGACAACAGAGGATGAGATGGTTGGACAGTGTTCTTGAAGCTACGAACATGAGTTTGACCAAACTGCGGGAGGCAGTGCAAGACAGGAGTGCCTGGCGTGCTCTGGTCCATGGGGTCACGAAGAGTCGGACATGACTAAATGAGTGAACAACAACAACAGTGGCAACAGAGAAGTAAGGTGAGATACAGGGTCATTTGCCCTTCAGATGGTTGGGTGGAAAAGGAGGCAGGGCTTTTCCATTTTTAATGGTTGCATGGAAGAAGGAATCTCAGTAAGTCTGCTGAAATTCTGCACAACTATTACAGCACCTTGCCCTATGGTGCTGGAAGGGTGTCCCAAGGGTGAGAGGACAGAGCAGATCTCTTTCTCCGCCTGCCTGTGGACAGAGAAGAAAGCCTTCCCCCCCACGCTTTCCCATTATCAACACAGAAAAATCCACCACTCTTGCTCTAATGGTGTTAATGGCAAAACAGGGTTTTCCAGGTCAGATCAGTGAAGACTTTGGATCCATCATATCTGAAGTCCTCCTCCTTTCTCAACACAGGACATGGAGGCAGGGGTTATGTACTGATTTTCATTGGCATCAATGGAAGGGAAAATAATGGGGGGAGTTCCCATAAAATAAGAAAAATGGGAAAATGCTTTCCCCCCTTCTACCTTACCTTGGATTCATTCTCCCCTACCCCCAAATAATTGGTCTGCCTGTGTTACTTCCTTGTGAGCATTGTATTTTTATACAACCCAAACAAACTAGTGCCAAAGTAAAATGGTCACCACCCCAAATTCACTAGGGGCATTCCAGTGTATTCTGCTCTGGTCAGACCTCACCTGGAGTACTGTGTCCAGTTCTGGGCACCACAGTTCAAGAAGGATACTGAAAACCTGGAACATGTCCAGAGGAGGGCAACCAAAATGGTCAAAGGCCTGGAAACGATGCTTTATGAGAAATGGCTTAGGGAGCTGGGTATGTTTAGCCTTGAGAAGAGAAGGTTAAGGGGTGATATGATAGCCATGTGTTCAAATATATAAAAGGATGTCATATAGAAGAGGGTGAAAGGTTGTTTACTGCTGCTCCAGAGAAGCGGAAACAGAGCAATGGATTCAAACTACAAGAAAGAAGATTCCACCTAAACATTAGGAAGAACTTCCTGACAGTAAGTGCTGTTCGGCAGTGGAATTTGCTGCCAAGGAGTGTGGTGGGGTCTCCTTCTTTGGAGGTCATTAAGCGGAGGCTTGATGGCCATATGTCAGGAATGCTTTGGTGGTGTTTCCTGCTTGGCAGGGGGTTGGACTGGATGGCCCTTGTGGTCTCTTCCAACTCTATGATTCTATGATTCTAATTTTGCTAGAGACATGAAACTTTCTTGAAGTACCAGTGTGGGGTGGAATATCATCCCCTGTCCTTGAATGCCCCTCAGTGATTTTATATCATAATGTAGCATTATTCTAGGGCAGGCATAGGCAAACTCTGGCCCTCCAGATGTTTGGGACTACAACTCCCATCATCCCTAGCTAACAGGACCAGTGGTCAGGGAGGATGGGAATTGTAGTCCCAAACATCTGGAGGGCCAGAGTTTGCCTATGCCTGTTCTAGGGGCATTTCTGGAAGGAAAATGTTTCCAACCAAAACTTTTGGGAATTTTTTGTAACCTCCACCTCTTCCTACCCCTGCTTCCCCTCTGCACACACAGAGACCAGTTTAATCTCCTGCTCGCTCAATTCTGAACCTGAAGTTTCTGGCTGTGAACTTTCATCTCAGCACTAATATTTATATACACACTCCATGTTTGATGAAATGCCCACACTCACAGTGAACATTCTGCGTTCGAAGTGATGCATTTTGAACGCTGGAATTTTACTCAGCACCCATTTCCTAGGCCAAAAGACACGTCAACTCTCAGGTGCTGTTAAATACTAAACTACTACTGCAAAACACCGTCATATTTGATATACAGTTTTAAAAGTGTCTTCTGGGGAACCCGGGAAGTTATTGAAAACATGTGCTTACTTAAGGAGAAGATCAATAATGGCAGACATTTAGAAAATAGCTAGAGAATACAGGGGTAGTCAATTAAAAATCCACAAAGGAGGATTTTTGGAACGAATGTGTTTCAGCTCCAAGGTTCTTCAGGAACGAAACTAACCTTGACTCTGCAGTCCTTAATTCAATTAGTCATGAAATATATCTGCAGTCAAAGAAACCTTTTAAGTCAGTGTCAACTAAAATGAAAGAAAATAGTTTTAAAACCAAACACAGATGGTACTACACACCCATGAAATGCCACAGGATAAGCTCTTATTTAAGTCCTTTGTGTTGGAGAGGACATCAACAGATGGGTTTGTATTTCTATCTGTGGTGGGAATGCAAACCAATACAATTATTTTGGAAAATGGTTTTTGAAGAGGCTTCTGTTACAAAACAGGTGATACAACGTGATCCAAGGCTTGCTTTATTAAATCTGCTTATAGATGACCCTAAGAATTTACTGCCTAAGGACCTAATAATCTTTATCATGTCCTCTATCATGTCTTTAATACAATGTTGGAAAACAGCTACTAACTTGACTCTAGAGGCATCGTGGAATAGACTATAGAGCAGGCATCCCCAAACTGCGGCCCTCCAGATGTTTTGGCCTACAACTCCCATGATCCCTAGCTAGCAGGACCAATGGTCAGGGAAGATGGGAATTGTAGTCCAAAACATCTGGAGGGCCAAAGTTTGGGGATGCCTGCTATAGAGCATTGCTCTTAAGGAGAAACTATTGAAGCATCTTAGGAGCAATAAAGAACGCAAAGACCAAAGACAAATTTGAAACTGCATGGTACATGTTTCAGTACACTGGAAGGAACAATGCTGTTTCCTTTCCATCCGCTACCCATGTCTCACTCTGGGACACTCTGTTAAGACGGAGAGTAGAAGATGTTTAATGGACATAATTAACTCCAAACCATTATGAAAACCTGCTTAATGTTTGACTGCATATGCATTCACACAGTAGATCCATGGAATATATATATATATATATATATATATATATATATATATATATAGGGGGAGTGGAAGTAAATGGGGATTGTTTGCTTTAAGTTTTTTTCAGAAACTGAAAAACAAAATTGTAAAATTTTGCAGCCTGATTGTGATAAAACATCTCATTCCGTAGCCACCGCAAACCACAATGGCATACGGTACTCTTCTAGAAGAGTGACGTAAGGAACTGACAGTATCTTGTTAGCATAAAAATTCTAGCTACTGGTGAAATTAAAGGGCGCATTATTTAGAGCGTGGTATTTCATCTGAGTCAATCAGCAACAATCTTGATGTTGGGAACTGATCCTCGCCAATTTGTAGGTCCGTTTCACTCTTGACTTGGCACGGCTAGAAAAAGTTTGTGCTACAGCAGCATGGAAATAGCCATCATTGCGGTTGCTAACCTTGCAGCAGCCCCATCAAATGCAGAAGTCCCTCTTCTCTCCACAATGAGATCAGATTGTATGGAAGGGATAGAGATTTCCAAATAATCTCCTTCTCAGCGCCTTGTCTATTTATGTGCTAAGCAGAATGCTCCTTCGTCCTCTCCGTATGATTTTCTTCCAATGTGTTTTGTCAAGGCATTTGAGGAGATTGAGTATTTTTTTTTTACAGTGTTTCTAATCTTTTAAATCAAACCTAACAGTGGAAAGAGGAGCAGCAAGGGTCAAGGTTTTTGATATAGCTCGTGGGGGAAACATATCCTGCTTTTGGGTAAAACTCTGTGAAATCAGCTGTCAGAATTTCCCTTTCGCTCCAGCCGCTACATTGCAAGAGCGTGAACAGAGCTGGAGCGGCAGCTGATGGGTTTTTCTTCGATTCCAATGCACCTAATCATATTCACAATACTGTACTTTTTCATCACGGCAGGAGACGGCAGAATTTTGTGACAATCCTGGGAAATGCTTTCTGATAGCCCCGTCTATGAATTATGAATGTTTCTCAAAGTCCTGAAGTCGGGGGATGGGCTTGTTTCCCCCAACTGTTAGTTAGACAGTTAGATTCTTCAATCCTTCGAGATCTGAGGTGATTACCTTTAAAGTGCAAAACAGGCACCTCGAGGAATGCAGAGTTTGCTTTGGATTATCCTCGCCAAAGTTTATTTTTAATTCCATGTTTACCTTCAGGATTATTTTACCAGGCGGGGAGAACATTTCTCCTCCAAGTTGTTTTGCTAGTTGCTATCCAGCCTTGTGACATTGTGGAAAGGTAATTTCTTTGGCTGGGGCCAGCTTTTGTTGTTGTTGTTGTTTAGTCGTTTAGTCATGTCCGACTCTTCGTGACCCCATGGACCAGAGCACGCCAGGCACTCCTGTCTTCCACTGCCTCCCGCAGTTTGGTCAAACTCATGTTCGTAGCTTTGAGAACACTGTCCAATCATCTCGTCCTCTGTCGTCCCCTTCTCCTAGTGCCCTCCATCTTTCCCAACATCAGGGTCTTTTCCAAGGATTCTTCTCTTCTTATGAGGTGGCCAAAGTATTGGAGCCTCAGCTTCAGGATCTGTCCTTCCAGTGATCTGTCCTTCCAGTTTTTTTATCAGCTTTTTAATGTCTTATTTCAGGCTGTTTGTGACACAAATCTTAGTGGTTCCAGGTTCCAGGTCCAAGCCCAGTGTGTATCACTCGCCTTCATTTCCCACAAATCCACATATTCGTTTTACAGCTGATCCTGTCCCTGGTCCCTGGATATGGGCATAGGCAGGAATTTTAAAGTGATAATCCCCCAAATATTTGAGAAGTAACACGAGGAGCTGAGGCTAGGGGACAGGGGCTGGAGAAGGCCCCCTCTCGGGGTATGACTGCCTCAGGTGGGGAAGTAGGACTCCCATCTCTTCTCCTCTCTCCCAGAGAAGGGAGCACAGCAAAGGAGTCTGCATATGGCACCAGCTAACTGCTAAGGGTGGACGAACCAGGGTGAGAAAGGAAGAGCACAGGGTGGTCGTCCAGGACCTTGGGGCACTCTTTTCACTGGGAGCAGACACAACCTCCCCGATGCAGTGAACTTTGTTGACAGTTACACAAGGCATGAGAACTTCGTGGCTAAGCTAGATCCATTTCAATCAGGATTTAGGCCCAGTTTTGGCACAGAAACTGCTTTGGTCTCCCTGTGTGATGACCTCTGTCGAGAGAGAGACAAGGGAGACCTGTCCCTGTTAATTCTCCTCGACCTCTTAGCGGCTTTCGATACCATCGGCCATGGTATCCTTCTGGAGCGGCTGTCCGAACTAGGGGTGGGTGGCACCGCTTTGCAGTGGTTCCAGTCCTACTTGGATGGTCATTCCCAGAGGATGTTGCCTGGGGAGTGCTTTTCAGCCCCATTGAGCCTTCAATGGGGGTTCCGCAGGACTCAGTCCTAGCTGTTTAACATCTACGTGGAACCGCTGGGTGGGGTTATCCAGAGGTTTGGAGTACATTGTCAGCAGTATGCTGATGACACTCAGTTCTGTTTCTCCTTTACAGCTGCAGGTGGGGCAGTGGAAGTGCTGGGACCTGTGTCTTGCCTTGATAATGGATTGAGTGAGCCAACAAACTGAAACTCAGTCCAGATAAGACTGAGACACTGTTATTGGGTGCTTCCTGAGACTGGATGGGTGGGAGATCACCTGCTCTTGGTGGGTTTACACTTGCTCTGAAGGAGAAGGTTTGCAGCTTGGGGGTACTCCTGGATTCTTTGCCGTCACTCAAGGTTCAGATGGCCCAGTTATGCCCCTATCTGGACAGGAATAGCCTAACCACTGTAATCTATGCTCTGGTAACCTCAAGGTTAGATTACTGCAATGTGTTATACGTAGGGCTGCTTCTGAAGATGGTTCGAAAACTTCAGTTGGTGCAGAATTCAGCGGCCAGGGTGCTTACCAGAGCAAGACAATTTGAGCGTATTACGTATACCGATCCTGGTCAGACTGCGCTGGCTACCGATTAGTTTCCGGACCCAATTCAAAGTGCTGGTTTTGACCTATAAAGCCATAAACAGCTCAGGACCGCAATACCTCAAGGACCACCACTTTCCATATGAACCTACCCAGACCCTAAGATCATATTCTGAGGCCCTTCTTCGTGTGACTCCTCCATGAGAGGTCTGGAGGGTGGCAACAGAAAATAGGCCTTTTCTGCAGTGGCTCCCCATCTGTGGAATGCTTTCCCAAGGGAGGTTTGCCTGGCCCCTTCATTATCTTCTTTCTTTTTTTCCCCTTCTTTGGTGGTCACTCGTAGCCGAGTAAGATTGTCTTCCATAAACACGGTTTTAACAATGAGTCCGTAAGTGACTGTGGAGGCCAATTCTGGTCCCACATGTCCTTCCACAGTGGGGACATTGGTTTTTGGACGGGAGTGGATTTGCCTTTGGAGTTGTCTGTGTTTATGCTACTTTTTTTTTTTTAGATTTGCCTTGAGACAGTCTTTAAACCTCTTTTGTTGACCACCAGCATTACGCTTTCCATTTTAAGGTTCAGAATAGAGTAGTTGCTTTGGAAGATGATAATCAGGCATCTGCACAACATGACCAGTCCAACGAAGTTGATGTTGAAGAATCATTGCTTTAACACTGGTGATCTTTGCTTCATCCAGTACACTGATATTAGTTCGCCTATCTTCCCAAGTGATGTGCAAGGTTTTTCGGAGACACCTTGATGGAAACTTTCAGGAAGTTGGAGATGGCATTTGTAAGTGGTCCCCTTCACTATACACCTTTAGGCGCCAGGCAAAAATGTTCCTCTTAACCAGGCCTTTGTTTGATTGACATCCTATGCTGCTTTAAAATGTGTGTGTGTGTGTGTGTGTGTGTGTTTGGGGGGGGGGTTATTGGGTTGTTCTTGTTTTTATTTTGATTATATATTTTGTGATTTTATATTCTGATTTTATCCAGTGAACCGTCCTGAGACATGCGAGTATAGGGTGGTATACAAATTTAAAGAGGAGGAGGAGGAGGAGGAGGAGGAGGAGGAGGAGGAGAAGAAGAAGAAGAAGAAGAAGAAGAAGAAGAAGAAGAAGAAGAAGAAGAAGAAGAAGAAGAAGAAGAAGAAGAAGAAGAAGAAGCTCACCCTGCCGTCTCTGTTGAAACTTGGTGGGTGGGTGTGCTCACCCATTGGGACAACTCTGCTGCTTCCATGGCACAATGGCCTGGGTGGCAGCCAGGACATAGACCCAAAGAGTACACAAAACAGGTAGTGCTTCCAAGATATTGTGGTGCACCAGAGTTACAACTTCTCTGAAAGTGATGATGGACATGATATATCAGTGTTTTTCCTGCTCCATCATCTTTCCAATACCATGCTTCTAGTTTCATAGTCGTTATGCTTTTATTAACAACGTCATAAAAAGCAATGCTTATAATATATCCTATAAAATGGGAGGCATTTGCTA
This sequence comes from Zootoca vivipara, assembly GCF_965207765.1. Lineage (NCBI taxonomy): Eukaryota > Metazoa > Chordata > Lepidosauria > Squamata > Lacertidae > Zootoca > Zootoca vivipara. Next base: position 24,592,664 of record NC_142592.1, on the reverse strand, counting down.
GCTAGCTGTCTTTTTCAACTCATGATAACAGTGTTTTATCGTTTACTCTAGTTTTTTGGAATAAAAACAAATAATGCTAAATGCTAACGCTACAAAGGTTCTGTAAACAGTAGTTACATGCCAGCCTACCATTCCTGCACCTGGGCTAAAGAGATGAGATATTTCTATTGCTACACCTTTTGGTGCTGAGGAAAGTCCTCCCCATTCTCTCCTCCCCTGAGTTCCAATTCTCTGGGTGTATGAACCACTCCAGGCAAGCCCCTGAGGGGTTCTTTTCCCCACCCAAAGCTTAGAGGGCAAATCTAGGAAAAGCCCCATTAACCGTACTGGTGCTTCCAGGTGCTCATCAACAAAGAAGTTTGTTGGGAGTAGAAGTGGGCTTATATGCACTCATGGGCTTCACCCCTTTACTGGCTAGCATGGTGACCTTGAACTTAACTGTGATTGGCTCCCAGAGTGTTCAGAGGACTCAGCTCAAGAGCCTACTTTCAGCCTGCTCATCATAGCTTGATCCCCACTCTGTTTTTCCAGATATTTATAGATAACGAGAGGCAAGAATCTTAGACCCAAGCAGACTGAATATGCGCCCTTGCCAGGTCATGGTGAAACTGAAGGAGCAGGTTCTCTTTTCTCATCATTATTAGAGTCTCATTTTTTCTATTCTAGCCCTACCATTATTACTTACCAAATCTTAGTGTCTCTGACCCTCCTATTAGTCCAAATTCCAGTTAGTTGCATTCAGGTTTCCTGTGGTTTTCCTGTCTTCTCTAGTGCCCATGTCTACTCCATATAAGGCTATCTGTGTTAACAGTCCAGGCAATGTGGGTTTCTGCAGCCTGCATAATGTGTAACAACTAAGCACTTTGGTGTTCTATATTTTTGGACTTGTGCTTCAAAGCGTCAGAGCCATTCTACCAACTGTCTGACATTTTCTGTAAATAAACATTACATATTCATTTGTATTGGCATTTGTTTGCTCTTGCTAATTCCCTCAAGTAAGCAAGACAATATTGATATTTTTAAAGTAATCATGTCTATTGCAATAACCTCTGTAGTTCAGAACTGTCTGCAGTAAAGATCACCAGATTGATACTTTTATGAACCGGCATGTGTAATACGGGGTTGGTTTGTGTGTGATAACTCATTCCTTGGGTCACCCACCATGGCAGTGTAGGACTCCCACGTATCCTGCAGCCTGGCAGTGGCAGAAAATCTACTCAGAACTCTAAAATACACCCCACTCAATCCTTCTCCCCAACAGCCCCAATGAGCCATTGGTTTGATCCAGCATTCTCTTCTTAGGGTCTGAATATTTTTTGCCCCAACACACACCTTGAATTGCATCTGCCATTTTTACTTTCCCAAAAACTATAGCACCATTCAGTATTCCATTATTGCATCCATCAAAACTAATTTACACTGCTGAATTTATCTTAACGCTGCCAGCATTTTCAGCTGCACACAATTATTTCCCATATATTCAATAAACGTTTTCCAATCTTCTTTAAACATATGCTCTTCTTGTTCTCTTATTCTATATGTTAAGTCTTCAAGTTGTGCATATTCTGTCAACTTGAGTTGCCATTCTTCTTTGGTTGGGACCTCACTTGTTTTCCATTTTTGGGGAGTGGCATACATAAATAACCTTTTTTGACACCTGGGAATTTCAGTCTGAATTATCCCCAACAGAAAGGACTCTCGTTCTTTTGGGGAAGTACTTTTAAACATTTTTTTTTCAATTCATTATGGACTATTTCCCAATACTCTTTTACCCTTTTACAAGTCCACCACATATGAAAGAATGTTCCCTCCACCTCTTTACATCTCCAGCACTTATCTGGTAGTTTGGAGAGGTTCTTCAGAATCTAAATAATCTGAATGATTTGGTATCATCAGCAAACATAACCACTTCACCCTTAACTCCAGATCATTTATGAATAAATTAAAAGGCACAGATCCCAATACTGATCCTTGAGGGACTCTCACTTCTACATCTTTTGGAGAATTGTCCATTTAGTCCCGCTCTCTACTTCCTGCTATTTAACCAATTCCAGATCCGTAAAAGAGCCTGATGGATCAAGCCAATGGCCCATCTCATCCAGAATTTTCTTCTCACAGTGGCCACTCAGATGCTTGTGGGAAACACTCAAGCAAGACCCGAAACTTCCATCCCTTTCCCTTCCTGTTGTTTCCAGGAACTGGTATTCAGAAGCATTTTTGCCTCCGCCTGAGGAGGCAGAGCCGAGACATCATGGCCAGTAGCCATTGATAGCCTTCTGCAGATGGGATAGCTCAGTCGATAGAGCATGAGACTCTTAATCTCAAGGACATGTGTTCAAGACCCGCATTGGGCAAAAGATCCCTGCATTGCAGGGGTTGTGCTAGATTACCCTCGAGGTCCCTTCCAGCTCTACAATTCTGTGATTTTGTGATTCTCCATGAATTTGTCCAACACTTTTTTAAAGCCATCCAAGTTGCCTCGCCCAAGTGGGAGATGAGAAATTTTTGGTTCATTTAGCGGCTTTGTCTTTCATCCATTTATCTCCAAGCTATCTGTTTGGATACATCATTTGATTAAATGAATTCTGCAAATGATGCTCTATTGTTTAATCACATCTACGCTGTCCGGTGGGAATGAGCCTAGATGGCCTGATTTCTAATGCATTTGTACACCAGTGAACATAGCTTGAAGAGCAAGAAGTCCCGCTGGTTGCAGTGCATTTAGGGCACTCATTCATAAGGAACCTCGCCGCTGTGCTCCTGCAGGACAGGAGGCGTTGCTATGCCCCAAACCCAATCTTCATGCTGTTGAATTTATGCACATCCTGCTGCTACTCAAAGATGCTTGTCTGAATGTGCACAGAGGGGAGAGCACTCTCGGCAGAAAAGGCTCCCCTTCCGTCCGAGTCGAAAGCTCTGGCTGGTATTTCATTCCCTGTTCAGCAGTAATTTGCTGCCCATATTTGCTTTATCTCAGGGAGGAGGAGGAGGAGGAGAGTGAAATTCAGCAGGAAAGATTGCAGAGCTAATTTTTACTTCTAGAAGACAATGAGAAACATGTTACAAATGGAGTGGAGGGATGGAGGACCGGGTGGGGGTGGGGTGGGGGTGGAGAGAGAGAGAGACAGCAAAAATAAAACCCAAAGCTTTGCTAAGATAAATGCAACATCCCTTTCACCCTCAGGAAATGAAATTATTCTGACAGGGTCGGACGATTCTGCTTGGCAAACCATCTTAAATTAATTACCATCTTGACATTTTAAAGGAAGGTTTCAGATTGTAAATTTAACCCAGACAAAGCATTCTTTTTAATCTTGTCTGTATGCAAACTACTTGCCACTGCAGTCTCTGAATTATTTATCAGAGGAACGACCCCAAAGGGTGAAAAGAAAAATCGGGAGTATTTGATCTAAGATTCTCCTGCCTGATGTAGTTCTCAGCCTCAGATCTGTACCTGTTGCAATGGCTTAATTTTTTTACCTTTTGATGTTCTAGTGCTTTAACTCACACAATTCATTTCAAAAGCCCACTCTCATTGGTGCTGGGGTTTTTTTGTGTGTGTGTCATCGTTTAGCATGTATTAATGCAAATTCCTGAAACAGATGCAGCCAAATATACCAAAAGGGTTTTGTTTTTGTTTGTTTTTTCATTTTGACCTGCACTATAGCTTTGTGTGAAAAAATAAATCCAAAATCGTGCATTTTCTTTTCTTGTTTGTTTACCCACGTGAAAACAAAAGCTGTGGAGGATAGATCAAAGGAAATTATAAATTATCACATCTAGCTAGCAGACCGATGCCAATTATTTTTAGGATTTTCTATAACCTCTTAAGTCCAGATGGTTCATAATTAGGAATCACGGGGAGGGGGGCAGGATCTGTGTTCAAATTCCTCAGGGTTCATAGATCCTACCATTTTGCGTATGAGAGCTTCTACAACAGTATGATATCTTCCAGAATGCTGCCTTTTAAAACTTAAAAATGAATCCCTGATCCCACATTATACTATTCTTGCTGTTATACTTGCAAGCAAACATACAGAATGTTCAATCACTTTTTGGCAAATCTTATATGGTGGACATGGAGAGGAACTGGATCCCATTTTGTATGAACTCCTACGCCGTCAAATGTATATTTTCAGTCCTTTTCTGGCACTCAAACCAAATGCATGAAGAAATCATGATTCCTTGTTCGCCTCCTTTTGGTAACTCCTACAGCCAAGCTGGTGTCAAACACATTGCTCTGCTTTCCTTTAGGCCACATCAGCAAGGCCAAGAGGGGAACATGTTGCTCCAGCAGCCCAGGACCTCCATACACATGAGAACACGAGAGCAGACCTTCTCTGCGGTAGCTCCCCATCTGTGGAATGCTCTCCCCAAGGATGTTCGCCTGGCACCTTCATTATATACCTTTAGGTGCCAGGGAAAAAAACGTTCCTTTTTAACCAGGCCTTTAATTGACGTGATTGACATCTTATACCCTTTTAAAATGTGGCTCTTTTGAGGGGAGGGTGTATTATTGGGTTATTGTTCTTATTTTGATTTTATATACAGTGGTACCTCAGTTTATGAACACAATTGGTTCCGGAAGTCTGTTCATAAACTGAAGCGTTCATAAACTGAAGCGAACTTTCCCATTGAAAGTAATGGAAAGTGGATTAATCAGTTCCAGATGGGTCCGCGGCATTCGTAAACTGAGAATTCGTAAACCGAGGTGTTCATAAACCGAGGTTCCACTGTATTGTGATCTTTTCTGTGAACCGCCCTGAGACCTCCGGCTATAGGGCAGTATATAAATTCAATAAATATAATAATAATAATAATAATAATAATAATAATAATAATAATAATGCACACTGCCCAGGCATGGACCCCAAGAAGGTTGATTTGGTGATGCTAACACAGCGGTTTGACTTCACCCCCAGAGACGGACCCCATTGTCTCTTGGGACAGACGGGTGAATCTGTCCATTTTGGTTTCTCGGAGCTCTTTATTTTTCCAATGTTAAGTTCAGTTAGTGACATTTCTACATCGCTTAACAAATGTTTTGTAAAAAAAAACAAAGTCCTCTCACAAACAAAAAAAATCATCACCCAGGCTATTCAGTAAAGCCTGGACCAATTGAAGGATTCATATGTCCCAAAGGAGAGGGACAACAGCTCCCATCTATGGGACTCTGGTTAAAGCTGAACAAAAAAACAGAAAGCAAGATATCTTTTTTACACACACACATACACACACAAGAGAGAGAGAGAGAGAGAGAGTAGAGAGAGAAATACCCAAACTCTGCTTCACAGCACATGTCACATTTTGTTGTTGTGGTGGTGTGTCTCCCCCATAGCTGCGAAGTTTTCCCTTTTCTCGCGAGGAAGCCTATTCAGCATAAGGGAATTTCCCTTAAAAAAAGGGAGAACTTGGCAGCTATGGTCTCCCCCCCCCCCCTTTAGCATTTTACCTGTTTTTCTGGTGATTAGTCTTGCAACATCTGTGTTGACTTAGGAACCTGTAGCTAAAGTAATTAGTAGCAGGTGGCTAAGAAACAGCAAATAATTTATCTGCCTTTTAGGTATGTTCCCATTAACCAGTTTTTACTCCTTCTCCATTTGACTTTAAATTACAAATAATTTCCGTCTGCTATGTTATTTACACCACTGTAGTCTAAACCACTGAGCCTAGGGCTTGCCGATCGGAAGGTCGGCGGTTCGAATCACCGCAATGGGGTGAGCTCCTGTTGTTTGGTCCCAGCTCCTGCCCACCTACTGGTTCGAAAGCACGTCAAAGTGCAAGTAGATAAATAGGTACCGCTCCGGCGGGAAGGTAAACAGCGTTTCCGTGCGCTGCTCTGGTTTGCCAGAAGTGGCTTAGTCATGCTGGCCACATGACCTGCAAGCTGTCTGCGGACAAACACCGGCTCCCTCGACCTATAGAGCAAGATGAGCGCCCAACACCAGAGTCGTCCGTGACTGGACCTACCAGTCAGGGGTACCTTTACCTTTTAAAACCAGGCCTCAGAGACTCAACGGGCAGAAGAATCATTCTGTGTGGATGTAGAGTGGAGAAACGCCATTGCTATGCTACTTGAACAGCCACCATATCTAATATACACTCAGTCCGGGAGGAGAAGGGAAAATATACTCCTTGGAAAAGCTCCAAGCAAGGCAAAAATGGCACCTGCATCCGAAAATCTCCACCAAGCCAATCAGGGCCCAGGCCTGCGATTACATTGCCTTCCACCCAGATGGAGCCAATGAACTCATGATGAAGAAATGTCCCCAGCACATGAAGTATAGATATAAATGCAATAAATAAATATTTTTTTAAAAAATAGTGGTTTTATTTTGCCACAAAACATTCATTAGTACCTCTTTGGACAGGTCATAATATTAGAATCAGTAATAATCAGGGCTTTTTTTCAGCCAGAACTCACCAGAACTCAGTTCTGGTAGCTCTCAGATGAGTGCTTTTGCCCTTCTAAGAGAAGGGATGCGGGTGGCACTGTGGTCTAAACCACTGAGCTCCTTGGACTTGACAATCAGAAGGTTGGTGGTTTGAATCCCCAAGACAGAGTGAGCTCCTGTTCCTCTGCCCCAGCTCCTGCCAACCTAGCAGTTCAAAAGCATAGGTACCGCTGTGGCGGGAAGGTAAATGGTGTTTCCATGCGCTCTGGCTTCCGTCATGGTGTTCCATTGCACCAGAAGCAGTTTAGTCATGCTGGCCACATGACCCAAAAAGCTGTCTGTGGACAAATGCCAGCTCCCTTGGCCTGAAAGCGAGATGAGTGCCGCAATCCCATAGTCACCTTTGACTGGGCTTAACTGTCCAGGGGTCTTTTACCTTTTTACCTTCTAAGAGAATGAGGGAGGCATTCATGGTGTGTTCCAGCACCTCTTTTTCTAGAAAAGTAGCACTGGTAATAATAGAAGTAGTTAGTAAGAGTACAGGCCAAATGGATTGTGGAAAGGAATTCAGGGAAGAGAGGCAGGCAAAGACAACACTAGATACCTACTGCTATTCAGGCTGGACTTTCTCTCCCACCACAGGGTCATCTTTCACCAAATGCCAGGGCGAGATGAAGCAGCCAATTGGGGTGGTGGAAGCTGAAGAGGCTGCTCTCTACCTCCTCCTCCAATGCTGGTGGAGAAGCGGCACTCACTGAAATCTCACGAGATCTTGCAGAGCGCACAATATCTCATAAGGTTTTGGTAAGATCTCGTGAGATCTTGCAGACATCCAGTGCTGGCACTGCTTCGTGGGTGCCTAGGGTTGCCTCCTTTGTTTCGGCAAAATACAGGATGGGGCGGGGTGGTTGGGTGGTGATGTTTACCCCCAAAGGTGCTGAAATGATTTCAAAGCAATCTGTTACAATCTATTGAAGCCTAACAGGATGGCCCCTCTGGAATTTGTTTTTCACACACATGCAGTAGTGGAGCATCCAGGACAGGCAGGCATGTGGCATGGCATGTGCAGTGCGCACTGTGGGGGGCAGAGACTCACAAAAAATGATGTTGGGCTCATTGGGCACTGCAAGCAGGCATGTGCCCTGGGCCCCGAGAGCCCAGCACTGCTTTTGTGAGTGGTGCTGTATTCGTAGGGAGAGTGTCATGAACTGTTGCAGCCTTCTCCATGGCCCTCCAGCCTTTTGAATTTTAATATAGTGGAACCTCGGTTTCCAAACGTAATCCGTTCCGGAACACCGTTCAAGTTCCGAAATGTTAAAAAACCGAAAGCTCAACACGGAAGCCTCGAAACGGAAACAATAATACGAAAAACTCAATATGGAAGCCATCTCGGAAGTTCGACTTCCGAGGTGCGTTCGAAAATGGAAGCATTTACTTTGTTCGAGTTCTGAAACATTCGTCAACGGAGACATTCGAAAACTGAGGTTCCACTGTATTTTAGTTTCTTGCATTGTTTTCGCTCTTCATTCCTTCTACGCTCTGATGAAAGTCAGTGGAAGGAACCAGGGCTTAGCCCTACCAAATGAAATGTCAAGAAATTCTTTAAGAACATCAAAACTGCACTGTTTCCTGCGGGAATTGCTTCCTATGGTGATGCATGAAAGCATTTGATAAGGGCTGCGTGCACAGCATCCATTTAAAGCACAAAACTCCCAAAGAATCACGAGAACTGTAGTTTGTTAAGGGTGCTGAGAATAGAGTTCTGTGGTGGGGAAAAACTACAGTTCCCAGGATTCTTTTGAGGAAGTCATATGCTTCAAATGTCTGGCATGTACACAGCCACAGATACACAAATGTAGTTACAGAGCGTGATAAAATGAAGAATCAGGAAATACTTATACCTTGAAAACTACACATACGAAATTAATTTTCTCTCTCTAAAAAAACATATTTTTCGGTGTGCAACAAAATATGTTGAGATATTTTGGTGGTTTATAGAAAGATTTATAAAAAAACCCCACTGAAATCAAGTGCCTTTATTTGAAGTCGGAACATGAGATGTTCACACAGTTGATTTATATTATGCAGATAATGGAGGGAAAACAAAAGCAGGAGAAGGATACAGAGCTAGGGATAAATTAATAATTTTGAGAAGTTCTAAATATGTTATAAATGCTTCCACAGCAAACAAACAAAAGCAAGATGAAAATATCGAGTGACTGTGATGTGATTTCTCATATTTTCAGATGAATTATTAAAGCAGGGTTTTCTTCAAAAGCTGCAACAGAAATAGGCTCTTCAGATGCAGGGCAAGAAATGGTTGTTCAGATCCCAATCGTTTTGTGGTAAAACACACGTTGCTAACATCCTTTGTTCATATGGAAAAAAAGAAATGGGGTGATTACAGAAAAGAGCCAAATAATATCTACATAATTTTTTAAAAAAATCCTAAGAAATAGGACTTGAATCACATGAACCATTATGGACACACAATTAGCTCCTTGATTAAAGGTGTAAGATAGATTTATCTGAGGACACAGTCCAAACTCACTAGATGTATCTGGGCAAAAAGTTACTCGCTTTCAGCAGCACTGAGATTTCTACCAGGGTGTGATGTATTTTGACAGTGCTGTCCTTCAGATGGCAAACTGAGCTTCCGCGGCACAAGCTAGCTAATAAGGTGCAGACCAAGCATAAGTTTCAATTTCAACCTCACTTCTGTGCTTCAGAAAAGAGCAACATTAAGTTGAAAGCACGGGCTGAGGCTGCCCAAATCAGCATGGGCTCCAAATTCAAATCCTGTTTCAGAAAATCAAAGCTTTGTGCCTTCGTGCTTTCCCTGCTAAGTTTATTAAATGTATTCAACTTCTTAATTATTTATAAATGACAACATTTTATTTCACGTCATCTGCACATTCCTTGGAGATTCCTGATATTTAAAATATGTCTTAAACGAACCTCAGAAATAAAAAAAATATTCTTACTAGTCACCCCAATCTCTACGAGATTCCAAGAGGTCTTGGCACTCAACCAGGTTCTGTGTTCCTTTGGGGAAAAAGAGGTGCAGAAGAGTCTGCAGTGTATTTTTGAAATATGACTTATCTACACATATTTACCCCGGAAGCTTTCAGTGGAGGGAGATTTCACACCATTCACATCTCAAGAGATGCCCATCCCACAGCAGCCTAGCCTTCTTAGATATTACTCTGCCTCTCTCCCAGTTTACAAAGATGGTTCTCTCTCCCAGCCTGCCTTCTGTCAGTTTACCAAGATAGTTCTCCCCCTTCTTCCGCAACCTATAAATTTCAAAAGGGCATCTTTTTTCCTGTATGACATCATGCCCCCATCACCTTGGCAACCTCATCCCTTCACTGGCAGAGCTTCCTGCCTGGTTTATTGGTTTCATGGCTGGTTTAATGACTTGCTTTCGTCACCTTTTTGTCATTCATAACAACTTCTATCCCAGCTGAGGCCCTGGAAAGGAACCTTACCTGTATTGTTCATTGGCATCTTCCCTTCAATACTCCAAATACAGTGGTACCTTGGGTTAAGAACTTAATTCGTTCTGGAGGTTCATGCTTAACCTGAAACTGTTCTTAACCTGAGGAACCACTTTAACTAATGGGACCTCCCGCTGCTGCCGCGCTGCCACTGTGCGATTTCTGTTCTCATCCTGAAGCAAAGTTCTTAACCCAAGGCAATATTTCTGGGTTAGCAGAGTCTGTAACCTGAAGCATCTGTAACCCGAGGTACCACTGTAGTACCTAATTTTTTACCATTTATGAATTTCTAGTATTCACTAATTCTAGTAGTTACGGATGCCCTTGCACCCCCAAACTCTGGTTACCCCAGATCTGTAACAATATAAATAAAATATAAATGAATAAAAGACATTGAATACATTGAATGGGCTTAAAAGGCCCAAATGATGAAAACTTTCCTTATACAGGAATTGTGCCAACACCTTGATCATTTGTGTTGTCCTCGTCTGAGTTTTTTGGCTCTACCATATCCTTCGGGAGGTGGAGTGTTTGTGGCCTCTAAATGTGGTGTCTCACTGTAGTTTTATATAAAGGTAAAAAGGGAAAGGACCCTGGACGGTTAAGTCCAGTCAAATGCAACTATGGGGTTGTAGCACTCATCTCGCTTTCAGGCCGAGGGAGCAGACATTTGTCCACAGACAGCTTTCCAGGTCATGCGGCTACCATGACTAAACCTCTTCTGGCACAACAGAACACCGTGACAGAAACCAGAGCGCACGGAAATGGCGTTTACCTTCCCGCCACAGTGGTACCTGTTTATCTATTTGCGCTGGTGTGCTTTTGAACTGCTAAGTTGGCAGGAGCTGGGACAGAGCAACGGGAGCTCACTGCGGTGCAGGGATTTGAACCGGCGACCTTCTGGTCAGCAAGCCCAAGAGGCACAGTGGTTTAGACCACAGCACCACACACGTCTTATATAACAGCATGGTGATATTGACAGGGTTTTCCGCCCCCAGTCCCTTTCCTGATGAACATCATCATCGAGTTATTGACTGCCTGAGACCCCCAGGTCTCATTCCTGGCCAGTCACCACCACCACTATATAAAATATGTAAAGCTGGGATTTTTCACCACTTGCTTACATTGGAATACATTGGCCACTTTACTGTGCATTATGACTCTTGATATATGTAGTAACTTTTTATAATTCATAGCAACTGAAAGGCAGCCATATTCCATAAGCCTCGTGCAGAACTCAATTCTGCCCTCGTGAACTTAAGTCAGGCTTGTTTTGGATATCTTCTACTATCAGGATATTTATAAAAGTTCATGTCCTTGTGTGCTTGAATTAAGGAAGGTATCCTTATTTCAATTGCACAAATTCCTCATAAGATCACATTGTGAAATAATGGGATCAAAAAGTGGGGGTACAAATATATAGCTTATGAGGTACATTTATTTAACTTAAAAAAGGAATATCCCCTTTAACTTTTAAAAAATAGGATATTCCCTTTAAAATACATTGTATAACACACATATTGAATTTGTGTTTTACCTATATCAAGATTTATTTTAAGAGAGCTACAGAAAATATTGACTTCGGCTTGTCAGTGGTCAATGCTTGTTCTTAATGTCCACAAATCTCATCACTGGCTGTTATTTTAATCAATGGTTGCTTAATATTCTTTCTGGTAGTGGCAATTTATATCCAAGAATCATGGATTTCTTAGCTACTGCAAGGCAATCATTTTTGGTTTGCTGTTACATTTTCTGATACATGTGTTCCCTTATGTGATTTGTAATTACCAGTTTCTAAGTCAATCACTAGGCTGGTACCATATGACTCAGATATCATTGGTTGTTTCCTCTAGTGCACATACAGAATATAAAGAAGAAGATGGTTAAATCATGTTCCTTCTTGAGGAGCTCGGAGTGAGCAAATCACAAATGAAGACAATTTAAACTTGCTATTCTCACAACAATGCATATATATCACTCTGTGTGCCACACTATATGCCCCATAAACAAGAGTGGTTTAATAATTAACTTTTTAAGCCAAGCCATCATTGGAGATGGAAAACAAATGAAAGACAAAGCAACCAGCTACATACATATGTGGATGGATAGAATAGATAGATAGATGATAGATAGATAGATAGATAGATAGATAGATAGATAGATAGATAGATAGATAGATAGATGATAGATAGATGATAGATAGATTCCTGGGACCCAGGTGGCGCTGTGGGTTAAACCACTGAGCCTAGGGCTTGCTGATCAGAAGGTCGGCAGTTCGAATCCCTGTGAGCTCCCGTTGCTTGGTCCCAGCTCCTGCCAACCTAACAGTTCGAAAGCACGTCAAAGTGCAAGTAGATAAATAGGAACCTCTACAGGGGGAAGGTAAACGGCGTCTCCATGTGCTGCTCTGGTTTGCCAGAAGCAGCTTTGTCATGCTAGCCACGTGACCTGTATGTGGAAGCCACATGACCTGGAAGATCCCGCGGCCAATAATGCGAGATGAGCGCGCAACCCCAGAGTCGGTCACGACTGGACCTAATGGTCAGGGGTCACTTTACCTTTACCTTTAGATAGATTCCTCAGAGCTTTTAAAGTATTTTCCATGTATTAATTGCAGCATCATTCCAAAATGGGTACAACTCAGGTTTTCAATTTCTTTATTATGCACAGTTCATAATTAAATGAATTTTGAAGGGTGCTATGGGAGTGGCTATCAGTGCTGCTATGTCCTGACAGCTGTTGCTGTCTGCATTAGGATTACAACTCTATTACGCTGGTGCAAACCCTGGTGCACCAGAAGCCCAGAATAGCAGCAAATAAAATCCACTCATATGTCAGCGACTGATAAACACTTGCCAACCAGTTCTTCCAAAGTCTTCCTAAATTATAAAGCTCCAAAATACAGGCCAAAAGAGAGCAGGTCTGGGAAGAGCGACCCGTACAATGGGGACCACCAGTGAAAAGGACCTGCTCCGTGTAGCTCCTGCCCTGTCATTTTATAGGGTGCCCACTTGCCCTCCTTCTTGACATGGAATGCTCTCTATTGGAGTCTCCAGGTCCAGTACAAAGACCATAAGAAGGGAGAGCAGGGACCTTGAAGTTCCCAACAGCTGTTAAGCAAGCAAGCAAGCAAGCACACAGGTCACCTTTGCCACAGTCAGGATGCCTATATCCTGGCCAGGCCTGCGCCCAATCTTGTTTTTGTACAATCTTGTTTGTTCTCAGTATCCAAAATAATATTGTCAACATATACGCACTAGCAGAAAAGTTGTTTTCCTTCATTTGCAGGGAATCGTACAAATCCAAGTGGCGCTAATAAAGAAAAGTTCCAGGGTGGCAACAGAAAGCAGACTAAAAATGCTTTTGCAGTTCATCAGAACTATCCAGCAATATCAAGTTATAGGATAATTGATTAAGTTGGCTAATTGATTCAGCAACTTGCATGCACCTGACGTTTGATGCTAATTCTCTCCCCCCCCAAAAGAGTTAAATGGTAACTCATCAGAAGCAGCTACAGTTGCAAATGGCAACAAAATACCATTACAAATCAGGTTTGGAGAAGAATGCAACGAGTTGGCAACAATGGTATCATTAGTGGCTTTCGAGCAGAAACTAGATGACCATACGACTTCCTGCACCAGCAGAGGGTTGAACTAAATGAATGGTTGGTATGAAACAATCACTGTCCCACAGTGAAACTGCATGGCACAATCTCCAGTTTCACTAATTTTAGAGCACTTAGCATTAATTAAGAATAAACAGAAAGAAGAAGAAATGAAGTAAGAAGGGCATACAATGTAGGAATAAAGACACTAAGACTGAAACTTGGAACACACTTTTCTGGGAGAACGTCACATCGAGGGACTTCTGAGTTGTCATGGGCAAGACTGTGTTGAAAGTCAAAACAGCTGCATTACATGCCTTTTGTGAAATAAAATAAATAAATAAAAAGTGTCCAGTAGCACCTTAGAGACCAACTGAGTTTATTCTGGGTATGAGCTTTCATGTGCATGCACACTTCTTCTGCTACTTGTCAATTTTTTATTTTTTATTTTTATTTCGACTGCGTCAGACCAACATGGCTATCTTCCTGAATGCCTTTTGTGGATTTCCACCCTTTGAGAAAAGTTCAGGGGGATGTGTAAATTTGGGTTTATAACTCACTGGGAAAATCCACCTAGGTTCACATTCTATTCTATTAATTTGATTCCAGATTCAATTTTAAAGCCTGGCTTGGCCCTCTCTTCTACCTTAGATTGCTCCTGTACTTCTAATACACTTTACCAAATGAGATGGTTCTTGGTTGAATTGGATCCCTGTGAGCTATTCAGAATAAATAATTGGATAAAGGAATATTAAGTGTCTTTGCAAATCTACCCAATTTTAAAACCACTTACCCTGGACAGTTAAGCAGACTTAATATACCAAACGTTTAATGATTTTCAGAGGGTTAAACAAAACAAAAAAAAATGTTAAAGGACAGCATTTACACCAATATTCTGTGTAAATGAAATTAGATCTTTTGTTAACTGTCAGAAATATTTCTCATTTGTTGGGCTTATAAATATCCTGCACTAGTGTGTTTTTAGACTGTAATTGAGTTAATATGACTAAGATCTGTACTGAATGCAGATGGTAAAATGCTATCTAATCATATATCTAATCACTGCATCCTCAGCTGGTCATTCTGACACCCCCTGTAAAACTCCACATATTTTATTGCAGGGCAGCAATAGGAGATAGAGCTGGCAGACTGGACATCTTATTCCTTTATTTATTTGCTCTCTAGTGAATACAATGCACATCAATGCCAGGAGCACACAGAGGAAAGAAAAGGGTGTTCTCCCCTACGTCACTGAGATCTTCAGCCACGTCGATTTTCCGATGGCCAGCAACGCTCCTAATTATTAGCCTTCGAAAGTCATGTCCCCATTTTTAAAGGGGCATTCTCAGCAGCCCATACATAGCTGTTGAAAATTATCTCAGCCACATTTGAGTGAATATAAATTTTAACTTGGCAGCTAGCGAACAAAGGGCAAAGATAAAGGCAGCGCCTGCGCATTTTGTGTGCCTTTTCAAACACATCTTTCATGTGGCAAGAAACCGAAGGGGCTCGCATTTAGAAGGAGCTGATCTCTAGCCTCACAAAACTGGGTGGTAATCCTTCCTTTGTTTGGTGAAAATGAATTATACTCTTGGACTCTTGAAGAGAAAGAAAGCAAAGCAGGCGATGTTCGTGGAATAGCGCAAATGCTCTGCCTCACTTACAAAGCACCACTTAGGCTTACTGTGACTGCTCACACCACTGAGACTTGCCCCCCAAATGCTGAGGCACTAATTCGAGACGGGGAAATAATGTTCTTCGTCCCAGGTCACAAGCACAGCAACCATATGATGGTGTTTCTCAAGACCTTCCTTCCAGGACACAGTGCCTTAGTGGGTCACGGCTATTTCTATGGGTCAAGTGGCAATTTTTAAAGGCCTGTTTCCATGGTGACAAGTTTGACGGCTCTACCTGGAACAAAGGTTAAGGCTGTGTTATGCCTATACTTGCTATCACAATTCTGTGGTTCTGCAGGCACTTCGAGAATAGCTGCTGTTGTCATATTCTTCCAGAAAACCATGCTAGATGATTTTTCGGGGACACACAGGGTGTGTGTTAAGCTTAATGTGTGTGCCATATTGTAGAATACATGCAGGACTTATTTTTAAAATGATTGAGCAGTCAGGGTAGTATTCACTGCTAGTCCTACTCAGAGTAGATCTATTGAAATTAAGGGGCATCACTAACTTGGTGATGAAAAGCGTATCTGTGCTCTTGTAGCAATGATCCAACTCAGTACACTCTGAAGTAAGATCCCACAGGCTTCTGGTTGACCACTGTGGGAACAGGATACTAAATGGCCCATTGGTCTGATTCAGGAGGCTCTTCTTATTGGTGCTCCGAGGATTTTCCGAGAATGCAGGGTGGTTGATAAACGTACAGTAAATATAACACACAAGCCCAAAGTGTCCTTGTGTGCCTTGTTCTGTGATGCTTTGGATCCTGGCTGACATCTTAGGTTGGTGCAAAAGGTAAAGGTAAAGGACCCCTGACAGTTAAGTCCAGTCACGAACGACTCTGGGGTTGCGGCGCTCATCTCGCTTTACTGGCCAAGGGAGACAGTTTTTCCAGGTCATGTGGCCAGCATCACTAAGCCGCTTCTGGCGAAACCAGAGCAGTGCACGGAAACACCGTTTACCTTCCCACCGGAGCGGTACCTATTTATCTACTTGCACTTTGACGTGCTTTCGAACTGCTAGGTTGGCAGGAGCAGGAACTGAGCAATGGGAGCTCACCCTGTCATGGGGATTCGAACCACCGAACTTCCGATTGGCAAGCTCAGTGGTTTAGACCACAGTTGTTATCAATTAGCACAGCTTTGCAATTTGCTTGGGGGCATTTCCCCCTGTCCTGAAAAATCTCTCTCTGTCTCTCAGACCAGAACATCAAACACATTAAGGCATGCTCTAATAAACTCAAATGTCAATTTCTCTTTCTTTTACAAGAAAGCTTTAAAAATAGGTATTTATTAAAGTTTGATGTTACAAATTCAAAAACAAGAAAGAACGAAAAAACAAAAGGCATTTTGTTTCAGAAGAATGTGCAGTCCCACAGAACGTGCATTTTGCTGAACCTGGGCAAAATCGAAGAGGATATTGCATGAATCCTTTGCTGTATGATATTTTTCTCAATAGCTCAGTGGGTTCTTACAAAAGGGAAAGAAAAATGGCCCCCAATACCTTGCAAAGTCAGTAATCAGTTGGCATGGTATACATGTCTTCTCAGAAATAAGTCCCAGTTCATGGGAGCACACTCTAGAGATAAGTAAGTATATGCTTGTAGCCTATAACACTTGCCATATAAATACTGTAGTAAAAAAGAAAGAAACAAACCTCCATAAATTCAATCACCA
The DNA here is from genome assembly GCF_965207765.1 of Zootoca vivipara. Classification (NCBI taxonomy): domain Eukaryota; kingdom Metazoa; phylum Chordata; class Lepidosauria; order Squamata; family Lacertidae; genus Zootoca; species Zootoca vivipara. The sequence goes on along the minus strand of NC_142592.1, from coordinate 24,575,813 downwards.
GGTGCCCTTCTGAGCAGAAAAGGTTTCTAGAAATACTGAAGGCAGCTAGGTGGGTTTCACAAGTTAGTTGGAAGTTCCACAAAGGTGGACTCTGAGAAGGCTAGTTCCACTAGCCTGTTATCACACGTCAGCTGTCAAGGACACCTTGAGTTATTAAAGAAAAAGGAACTATATTAAAATCATATTATACCACATATATTGATAGTGTCGGGCAATGGATACAAAAATCCATAAAATAACCCGAGCAGCATCCTGTGGGATCGAAAAGCCCTTTTTTGTGGTGCACCAACTGGATACAACTTTAATCACGTTCCCATGGCTACGGACGTGCTATGTTTGATAATAAACCTGAGGAATTTGGAGAATAATAGGAAGGAGGAGAATACCGCTGTACCTGTAGAGAAAGGGAAATTCTTCAATTTCCATATTTAGTTGGTTCACTACTGCTGCTGTTAGGCTATTTTCTTGCCTTCAGTTTTTCTCCAATGATCTCTCCCTGCTCATGGTCTAATGCAGAGCCCTCTTGAGATGCGAGCTCTACCTATCCTGGCTGCTTTTTTTGTGATGCTAGAGAATGCAAATCCATCTAACTGTTTTTCTGTTAATAACCAAAACAGTCAGTCTGCAGAGTATGGATCTATGCGAGAAAAAGCTCTGTCTGCCTTCCTTTGCTGTTGGATTGGTAGAGGTAAGGGATGTGGAGATACAGACTGAATTAGAAGCATGGGTTCAAAGGGACTGGTCCCCTCCACTGAAGTGAATAAAAAAGTGATTTGAGGCAAGAAAGCTTTGATTGTATCAGGCTTCCCAAAGCATAAGGTCAGGGTGGCAAGACTGGGGTGTGTAAGTAGAGCAAGAGAACTGTCAGTACACAAACTGGTTTAAGAACATAATAAAAGCCCAAGTAGATCAGGCCACAGACCCATCTAGTCCAGCTTCCTCTTCTCATAGCAGCCAGGCAGATATGCATGGGACGCCCACACTCAAATTCCTGTTTCTTGACAGGAACAGCAATCAATTCCTCAAGCAAACATGGCGACCATTTTGTTTACACAAAGTCCCAGGTTCACTCCTTGCCGTCTCCAGTTAAAGGGAACAGGTAGCAGCTTGCTTGGCTGTTTTTGATATTATTATTATATTTTGTTTGTATGCTGTTGTTAGCTCCTGCTGGCTTCTTTTGGGAGGGAAGAGCAGAGTATAAATTGTTGCTGTTGATGAAAATGACTTTCCCCCAAGATTCTGCTGATAGACAATACCAGAACAGATGGACAAATTGTGTAAGCAATCTCACTATGTTCAAGGTATTAGTTTTGACCAACCACTCAGCAGTTTCTTCAAGCTTCCATTTATGTGTATAGTCAATGAGGCCAATTTAGTCCTAACTGTGCTTCAATCACCATGGCAGAATGTTGTTTCACATAGATAGAAAGGAAGGAAGGAAGGAAGATTTAAATTTAAAAAAGGACTAAACATGCGATATAATACGAGAACAAACTTTTTCTCAATTTCCAGAATGAACTAGCTACTGTTGGTGGGTATAGACACACACACACACACACACACACACACACACACACCCCAACTCTGATTTGCAAGAATAGATTTGACGTTTGCAGGAATGTATTTGATAGTAAGTCTAGTGTGGCTTTTAAATATCCAGCTCATGACAGAATGGAGTGAGATTCAAAAGTCATTGAGTTTGTGCTTTGGCTGAGCTTGCAGCAAAGCTTCATAGGTTTTATAGCACAACATTTGAATAATATCAAAAAGGAAAAAGGGAATTTTTCACAATGGGAAATCATATCAAATACTGACTTCTTGTTGCATAGCAGCATGTGTGTGTGTGTGTGTGTGTGTGTGTGTGTGTGTGTGTGTGTGTACCCAATTGGGGGTAACTAATGATATCTGACAATCCTTGACATTTTTGTTGGATGCTGAACTCATTCATTCAGAACACAGTCATTTTTTTAAAAAAGAAAACTGGAACAGATTTTGAATTCTTGTCCCTGAAACTGTACATGATTTTGTTCCTGTCATACTTGAACTTAATTTATACACTCAAAAGAAGTGGGGTGGCTAGAGGATTAAACACTGAGTACTGAGTACATGCAATGTAGCCTTGAATAAGAAAAGGGATCACGTATAGATTTGCTCATCTAACCCCTATTAATGGCATTCATGGCACATCTAGAAAGCATACCTTGAATTTATAATTTTCAATAATGAAAAGAGGTGATCGACATTTTAAAGATCACATTGAAAGTCTATTGTTCTGTCACCTCTGCTGAGAATACAAGTTATAAGGGAATGAGAGATTAGAAAATAAAATTACATTACTGGGTGCTCGGCTGTATTCAAATACTCAAGGATGCTATTGTTTTATACCATGATTAGGCATTTAAATATTAAACTGCAGGTTAAAAAATACCACAGTGTTAAACTAGTAGATACCAGTTTTTAAATCTTAATGTTACAATGTCAAAAGTTGAAAGCATGTAATTTACACATGATTAAAATTCATGGTCAGCATCCCCAAGCACAAGGGTGTAATGGGAAATGTAAAGCTTTTGCCCAGTGAGTTCCCCGGCAATTATAAAGGTATGTAATTGACAATAAATTGTTTTGGTATTTACAGTGCCTGTACAGTGTAAGAAGCATGTAGTGCAGCAGAAAAGCTAATAAAAAGGTCAAAAGATTAGAGTGGAGCTTGGATTTAGGGCAGCACATGAGAAAAATCACGATCAGGCCTGGAGACCGTGAGCATGTTAGTGAATGATCAATGGGGTGACAGAGTAAGTAACCTCTAACAAGCAAGGAGGGCTTTAGATGAATAACAAAGAAGGAGGAAAGTATTAGATAGGAGCAGAACTTGCCGCATACATAGGCTGCTTTGCCTTAAGAGTGTGGCCCAAAGCCCACGGAAAGAAATGCACTATCTCTTAGGCAACTGGGAGGGTATATGTGAATTGCGAGTCCCCCCAAAAAACTCACACTTCACACTTAACCGCCAACCTTACAAGTTGTGACTATTTGCTACGCAGTAGGCAAAAACCACAAGGCACCAGCCAATCAGCCATGTGGGCAAAATTCCTACCAGGCCCCTGCTCCAAAACAGGCTACCCCATGACAGGCATAGCAATGTCAAGGACAAAGAACCCCTAAATATACAGAGGGCAGGCGAGAGATCCGTTGCAAATAGCAAGGTGAAACCGAAAGCTGCATGCACTAATATTAAAAGGCTTTGGCTGTCAATCAACAAATTGCAACATACCAATTTCCCCAGCAACAGCAAATCCCCCAATCGCTCTTGTGGCCAACCCAACATATCCGCCCACAACCCGGGAGCTGTCTTGTTAACCCTCCCGCAACCCAGGCTCTCCTCGAGAGGAGAACCTGCTTTATAGGTGGAACAAGAAAGTGGCTGGCATTGCAGGAGACAGGGCCGTCTTAAGCATATCGGGTGCCCGGGCGCCGTGGTGCGCCGATCCCTCCGGCGCGGCACCCCGCCCCGTTTCCCAGCGTGGCTTCCGCAGGTGCAGCAGCACGGCACCCCCCTGGCGCCCTGCGCCACCCAGCCTTGCCCTAGGGGCGGCCCTGGCAGGAGACCAGCGGCGGCAGTGGAAGTGGCACAGGGAGGTGCTCCTAAACTGTAATTGAGAGATACTGAACCAGTGTAAATTCCCTGTCCCGGATAGCTTGCTGTATTGACAGCAGATATAGGTGATATCCACAGGATCTGGTTTGGACTCTGATTTGGTGGTTTCGAAAATACGTTGCCGGTGGTGTCAGGTGTGCCTCACATCACCCCAGTGGTGTTGCATCCTTTGCATGCATGTGTGTGAGCCGGGGGGGGGGGCACACAGACCAGGGGTGGGGCATGAAGAGTGAATCAACCCCACAGCGCTAGCCCAGCCCTCGCTGCCAATGCTGCGGGGCGGGCGCAGAGCATGGGGGCTCGTGGGACCGCATCATGCCACTTGCCCATCCGCCTGTGCATGACCAGCCGACATGGCCCTTGGCAGGCGCAGCCCCGCAACACTGTTTGAGCAGCCATTTAGCAAGGGGGCTGGGGATGCGTCGGCAAGGCCCAGCCAGGCTCCAGGGCCCAGAGGCCCCCAGTGCCTGGTTCACTCGCACTCAAAATCTTGAGCCCAGGGCTACGGCCCCTGCCCCCCCATACTATACCTCTGCTTCAGCCATTTCCATAAGAAACAAGTGGCTCTTGATCTGACGTCTAAACCTGACTTACAACTGTATCTTTTGGGGGGGGGTGGACTTCCTATCTGGGGTGCCACAGCAGAAAAATCTCCAATCTCATACCCTCCCACACCATCCCACTGATCAAAATTGGGACGCTCGCTTTTGATCCCAAGCTCTCCTGGGAGCCAAGGGATTTGTGCCTGAGCGCCAGACCAAAAAAAATGGGACATTCAATGATCCAATCAGAAGCTGGGATGGCTTCTGTAATTCCAGGACGCCCCGCTTAAATTGGGACGGTTGAGGCGTATGCAATTTGCACAGCCACACTGTGGAAGATGGAACTGAGATCAGTGCCTCTCTCGCACATCTTAAGATATGAGTCAGTAGGTAGCAGGGGAGGCAATCTTTTAAGTCTCGAATAATACAGGGCTTTCTAGACCGAATTCAGCACTGTAGGTATGTAGGAAACTGCTTTCTATTGAATCAACGAGGGGTTCAGCTGGCTCATTATTGTCCACATAGACCAGGCATGGCCAAACTTGGCCCCTCGGATGATCTGGGACCACAAATCCCATCATCCCTAACTAACAGGACCAGTGGTCAGGGATGATGGGAACTGTAGTCCCAAAACATCTGGAGGGCCAAGTTTGGCCATGCCTGACATAGACTCATAGCAGTTCTCCAGGATTCTTTCCCAGCCCTAGCTGGATTTCCTGCAAGCATAACAGATGCTCTATTGCAGAACTACAGCGCATCCCAGTTAGAGAACCAGTGAAGATCTTTAAGAGTAGGTGTCACATGATCTAACCTTTGGAGACCTTGACCTTGGAATCACTGGATTCCAACTTCCTCAGTATTGTTTATTAAGTACAATAGCATGATCAGAACAAGCCAAAAACACCGCAGTCTAACATTCCTGGGTGGATAAAACGGTTTTAACCTGGTTCCAGAAAACACACAGCATACCAGCCTCGGGGGGGGGGGATTTCTGTCTGTGTTTTATTAGCTTTCGGCCGTGTGTAGGTTTTTACCTGTTGGGAGGAGGGTCTGAGCATCACCAGCTCTTCTTCTGTG